>NC_059111.1:86891936-87201579 GCF_020740685.1 Jaculus jaculus | reverse complement strand
ACCCACTTCTGTATCATGGAGCATTCCTCCTATTTCTATTTCCAGTACTTGAAGAGTTTCAGGTCTTATGCTGAGCTCTTTAATCTGTTTGTGGTCGATTTCTGTGCATGGTAAGAGGAGTGAGTCTAGTTTTGCTTTTTCTACATGTGGTTATCTAATTTGACCAACAGCATTTGTAAAAGATGTTATCCTTTCTCCAGTGCACATTGTTGACTATTTGTCAAAGATCAAGTGGATGTAATTTCTTGAACTAAGGGCTGGGTCTTCAGTTCTGTTCCATTGGTCTATATATATGTTTTTATGCTGGTACCATGCTGTTTTTGTTACTATGGATTTGTAGTATAGATTTAGATTGGGCATGATTCCTCCAGAGGCATTTCTTTTGCTGAGGATATTTTTTTTTATATCTGAGGTCTTCTGCCATTCAATATGAATTTTGAGATCAGTTTTTCTATTTCTGTGAAGAATGACCCTGGGATTTTTAATGGCACTGTGTGTATATATATATATATATATTGGACTATGGGAATGTTTGAATATATATATATATATATATATATATATATATTTGGTAGTGTTGCAGTTAGGTTCACATTTCTGGCAGAAATCACCCAACCAAGGGCAGCTTGTGAGAAAAAAAAGGTTTATTGTAGCTTTCACACTCGGGACAGTTCCATGAGTACAGAGGAAAGACATAGCATGAGCAAAGGGTGAACATTGCCTCCTGACCAACATCAAATGGACAACAGGAACAGGACAGTATACCAAACACTGGCAAGGGACACTGGCTATAATACTCATAAGCCCACTGCTTCCAGGAGGCTTTAATTTTCAAATATCCATCAGCTGGGAACATGCATTCAGAACAGCTAAGTTTACTGGGGACACCTGAAACAAACCACTACCTTCTGCCCCTAGTCTCAATAAACTGATGAATATCCATAATGTACAGTGCAATGCATTCGGTCCATCTTTAAAAGTCCCCATGGTTTTTATCAATACTAATGATATTCAAACATTCCCATAGTCCAAGATCTTTTGACTGAGCCATAATACCAACCCCCCCCACCAATATATATATATATATATATATATATATATATATATATATATATATATATATATATATGAACCCATAGTAGCACAGAATAAACTTTCACACTGAAAAAGATGCCATTTGGCATAGTAAAGAAATATTCAACCAATACAAGATTTAAACAGGTCAAACATCAAACTATGTAGCTCCAAATCCAACAACTCTAGCCAATGACAAATCTCCAAGTCAAATAATTCTAACCAGCAAGAAGTCTCTGGAGTTCCAATATTGCCCCTCCAGCTAGGCTTCTCACAGTCCTGGAAAACTTGAACAGAAGATGGCAGCTCTCCTTAATATCCATACTGTGGTCCTGGCATCTCCACTCAGTTTCCATTGCAACCTATGATTCATCCTCATGGCCCCATTAGATCTCCATGCAGACATTCCAGCAAACCTGCTACACACTGCCCATAGCTATTTCCAAACCACAAGACCTTGTTGAAAATTCAAGAACCCTCTCTTTTCTGCATTTATTATATTCCATAATACCAGGTATGGTTCCAATTTGTTAATCTGAAGGGGGAAATAAAGGAGACTTTGAAGAGCAGGATACTTTTAGTGTTCAGGCCCATCAAAAGACTGCATTCTTTCTGTTGTCCCAATGCAGGTCAGATGGCCCAATCTTAATGGTGGTAATCTCTCATACAATTGCAGATGAACAGGCAGCAGTTTTGGCCCAAAGATTTTTTTTTTCTGTGCCATATCTCTTTGCTCACATCATTCCATTTTTATGCAAAGCAACCCTGCACAGATTCTCAGGACATAGGTATAACAGCAAGCTTTTCACACAACCTCCTTGTATCCCAGTTCAGACAAAGCTCTTTCTCACCCCCACAATCCAAATCTCACAGTCCATAGTTCTTATTGCATTCAGGTCTTTCAACTCTGTCCACAATGGTGCATCAAGCTGTACTTACAGCACTGCAAGGCATATCTTAGGCCAAGGTTTTAAATTCTTCAACATTCCTCTTGAAAATCACAGTCAGGTGTCTAGCATCAACCCCACTCCTCTGGGACCAACTTTATTGTTGCACTCAGGTTCTTGTTGCTGGCAGAAAACACCCAACCAAGAGCATCTTGTGGGGGGGAAAAAAAGGTTATTTTGGCTTACAGACTCCAGGGGAAGCTCCATGATGGCAGGGGAAAATTATGGCATGAGCAGAGGGTGGACATCACCTCTTTGCCAACATCAGGTAGACAACAGCAACAGAAGAGTCTGCCAAACACTGGCAAGGGGAACTCTCTATAATATGCATAAGCCTACCCCTAATAATATACTGCCTCCAGGAAATGTTAATTCCCAAATCTCCATCAGCTGGGAATCTGCATTCAGAACACCTAAGTTGATGAGGGCCACCTGCATCAAACCTCCACAGGTAGGATTGCCATTTTCCCAGTTACCTATCCAGGATCAAGGAAAGTCTTTCCATCTTCTCATGTCCTCCTCAGGGAGTAAACGAATATAACAAGGCTCAGGAAGTAAACAAGTGACAAGTGTCAGGAAGTTCCAGAAATTTAAAATCCTCACAAGACCACCTTCTCCAAGGTTATATGACCAGTGGCAGCTGAATCATAGATGAACCGACTTTCTGACCAGCAGAGAGTTCCAGTGATGCAGCTTTTTGAGCAGGCTGAGATGGCCTTTATGGTAATGCTGCTGCTTGGAGTCATCCGTGATTTGTTCATAGCCTCTCATCCATGGCCCTGTTAGTAACTCCAATAAGCTCACTGGTCACTCAGACAGACATGAATATGATCTTTTCGTTGGACTGTCCAGGTGCCTTATTTGTGTGAACAGGTATTTGTTTATGTCTGTCTACCCAGGGAAAGTCACACAACAAACTGATAAGTACTCAAAAATGCTTATATCAAAGACAGTACTAAATGTGAAATATAAGATTCATTCTTTTAAAGTAAAAAAAGCAACACTATTAAACAGTGTTCACTATTCCTGTTTCATGTCTAAATTTTATAGTAGTCCTAAAGAGTACAATAATATGAGAAGAAAAAAATGTTTTGTATCCATCCTTAAGGAACAAAAGGACAGAAAACAAAAGATTAGATGTATACAAATTATAAAGGGAGAAATAAAAGTATAAGCATTTGTACATGTTATGATTATTCACATAAAATGAAAATCAAGGAAGAATTTATGGTATAGTAAAAGAGTCTTATAAGGAATTTTCAAACTTGCCAATACTTTTAACTGGAGGTCATTTGTTGTTTTAGAGATGTGTTATAGGGTGTTAAGTAGCATTCCTGGCCTCTTCCATTAGTCATCAGCAGAATCAGTTCATTGGTTGTGATAATCAAAAATATCTCCAGGCATTAACAAATGTCCCCTGGCGAAGAAAATTACTTTTAGTTAAGAACTGCTGTGCTGTATATGTCACTCATGCAGAAAACAGTCAGATGCAGTTTATATGTTCACAACAAAGTAGTAGTCAATGTTATATAAAATGAACTCACAATGGGGCCAGATAATACTGGCTTTGGTGATTTACATATATTATAATATTATCTACAAAACATGGGAAAAAAACCTGTGGAAAGAAAAATTTAAAACTGGAGCTGGAGATGTATCCCAGCAATAGAGTGCTAGTAACTAACTAGAAAAAAAAAAAAGAAAAAGAACAGAAATTGAAATATAAAACTAAATCTATGAAATAAGCAGTAAATAATTGAAATGAAAAAGTACTCAAGGATAGAAAGAATTATAAAAGTATCATTCCCTCCTAGGTAATGTGTAGAGTCTATAAATTTTCCATTAATAACTCAAGTAGGATTGTTGATGAACCTTAAGATGGTCCAAAATTTTATGTAAAAAGCAAAAAGCAAAGAGAAAGCAGGATAGTTGTTCAAATGAATTCAGGATTTGACATGAAACAATGTCTTATTATGGATCTAAGTAATTTGTATCCATATGCTATTGGATATAGTTCGGGCAAATGGCATAATGGAACAGAAGAGCCAGACAGAGAAACTCATTTCTCTCTCTACAGCCAAGTCATTAGGAAAGAGGGAAATATTCAATAAAGCATGTTGAAAATTATTTTAAAAGTGAAATTGGGAAGCTGTGGGGGTACTTCAGATTGTATAGTGCTTGCTATACAATATGAAGATCCAGATTTGGATGCCCAGAACCCATGTAAAAATAATGCAGTAGCACATATTGATAATTTTAGACCTCCTACTATAAAATGGGAGGTGGACACAGAAGAATCTGCCAGCTCCTGGCCAGCTAGCTTGTTCTAGGCTGTATAGAGCTACAAGAACCTTGGTTCAAGCAAGGCAGAAGGCAGACCAGCAATGAGGTGGTACTCTGATCTCTTCTCTGTGGCATGCTTGTGCACATACGCACACATGAGTGCATGCACACATGATGTTTTCCAAAGCAAAATTTATCCCTACCTGTAAGTGAATTAAAATGTATATGTCACATGCAAAATTTCAAAAGGCCTCTCAATAAAGTAAAAACTTACAACAGCTTTTAGACATGAAAAAAATGTATTGCAAAATTAATACATTTGAATATTGGATATTTAAAGAACAAGAACAGCTTTCTTTTATAAGCAATATAGTAGACTATTTGATCAAATACCCCCTTCTAGTATAGCAAGACTGATATATATGATATCACTTTCCCTCTTCCTCTCCCTCTTTCCCTCCCACTATCCTTCCTCTCTCTCTATCTCATGCTAACACACAACATAGTCATACATATTCACATAGGCATTTCATACACACACATATATAGAGTGATTATCAGATATAAATTAGCCATGAAGCTCTTATTTATGAAAAAGTTATATGGAAGATATTTAATACAGCCAAAAGAAACCGTAAAAATGGGGCTGAAGTGATGGCTTAGCTGTTAAGATGCTTGTCTGCGAAGAATCAGGTTCAATTTCACCAGCACCCATGTAAGCCAGATGCACAAGGTGGCGCATGTGTTTGCAGTTCAATTTCAGCGGCTGGAGTCACTGACACTCCCATTATCTCTATTTTCTTTCTCTTTCTCTCCCTCTCTCTTTCTTAAATAAATAAATAAATAAAATATTCTTTAAAAAATAAATGATAATGAGCTTAAATTGCAAATGATTAATAGAAGATTTATGACATAGAATGAATGTATATTGAGTCCATGGAGTTGTAAGGTACATTGCATTGTTCCCAAATTCTAAGGTGTATTATTTAATATTGTTTTATTGTTACATATTCTTTTTTCCATCCCATTCCTTTAACCAAACATTTGCTATTTTAATAGTCACTTTGTTCCCTTTTCTTACATTTAGGCCCCCTAATTTATCTGCTTGACTGAAATGTATATCACTAAGTAAGGAATCTTTTCTTATTTTAAAAGTTCAATTAGTTTATTTGAGTACTATAAATGCAATTATAGGTTGTATTTCTATTTCAGAAATGGGGCTATTTATTAATGATGATGACACTTTGCAGTCATAAAGCACCCTTTAAATCCAAGGATCATGATGACCTTTCCACAGGAAAAGTACTATTGCCAGCTTAGTTTCTTAATGGAAAACTCAAGGAGGAGGGTTGGCTCAGAGAATGGGAGTTGCCATTTAGTTACATTCTAGCCCACCTACTTTGTACACAGCAAAACAGAAAAAGAGATTATTTCAAGCTAAAATAGGGCACACATTTTTAATACCTTTGTTTAACTTTTATGAAACCATCATTAGGCAAGTACCCTTGCACTCACTTAGGTAAATGAACGTGGCAGTTTATACAATCCAATTCTGGAGAGTGATTTGCATATTTTGTCTTCTACCACCTGTTTGTCCACAATCCAGTATTTTACTGCTAATTCTTTAGATGACTCTGGCACGAGTCAGTGACCTATGCCAATGTCTTTGTTTCTCAGTTATAAAATTCTACGCTGTTCCTGAGGTATATAATGTATCATGAAGTGAAGGATTCATTTCCAGGTTCACATGATTTAAACTTATTCATTTAGTAGCCATTCATTGATAACTCACCTTACTAGACACTCAGGGTTATCTGCTGAGGTAGCAGACTTGCAGCCAATAATGACTCAAGCAGAACAAATGGTTACTTTTTACTCACTCAAAGGACTGGATGAATGGTGGTAGTTTAGACTTTCTGCAGAGACACTGTAATATTGGCTGACACATGTTCTACCATCTTTTACATATTGATCCCCAATTTGTCCAGCATATCATTTTCTTCTCACTGGTTTGAAAGAGAATAGAATATGGAAGTCCACTTAGGGATCTTATAGTGATCTTTCTAATTAGTGCCCAGATTTCATATATGATTGGCTAAAACAAATCATTTGTTCACTCCTAAATGCAATGCATAGAAATGGAACCTAACTGTTTGCTCAAATAAGGTAGCTGTTATATATTTGGATGCATATAGCACTTTGAAACAGACTGCATTATTAAATATTGAGATCTGACAGGAACAAACTGTGATTTTTGATGGAATGTATGAATTATAAGCAACTTGTCTGAACATCCAAAGGAAAAATACCAGAAGAAGAGAGAATAGCAACAAACTCTCTGAGATAGAGTAAGCTACATGTTTTTGGAAACAGAAAGATCAGGGTGGGGAAGGAATAGAATATGAGTAAGATTAAACCTACAAAGATATACAACTGTAATCAAAAGTGAATATAAAGTGCTATGGAAGGAGCATGGCATTGGCTGGATCAGGGAGTTGATTTCAACAAGAGAAAAGTTAGTGTTGCTGTGGATGCAGGTAGGATTTTTGGTGGATGATGGGCAAATCCTGTGTTGTTGCTGTTTATTTATTTTTTGTTAATGAGAGAGTATGAAATAAGATGGAAATGCAGAGCAAGAAATGTGTGCATGTGTGAGGAGTGAGAATAAGATCTGATACAGTCATGCATTATGCAGAAGAGAGAGGCCCAATTGAGAAAGTCTGACTGGGTTCAAGAGAAATTGCATATTTGACATCTGAGGTTGTCAATGTGAAGTATCAGTGATCTCCTAATTAAGTAAAGCAAAAGAAAGACCAGGCATGTAATATTTAGGAGACCAATACACAGTCATGCTCTAGGTGCCCTGCTTGCTTCCGCCTAGGTCTGGTCTTCCAGAAGGTCATGTTTTATGTTTGATCTAATGATATCTAATGCTTGAGTACCGGCAATGATGTAGTTGAGTTTAATCACAATTGTGATTGGTAGAGAAACAAAATTGCTCAGAAAGTGGTGTAATAAATATGGCATATTTGTAAGGAAGTATGGAATTTATATAAGAATAGGAAGGACGTTAAATTATCATGAATTAACAAATGAGGCTAAAATTGAAATATTTAGGGGAACATAGAATTATATTTAGTGGAGGATGAAAGACAATGTCAAGAAATTAAAAGTTTGGAAATTAGACTTTCTGAATAGGACATTTTTTGTAATATGTATGCAGGTGGGCTATGTGTATGCACACTCATGTGCATGTCCATTCAGGTGTTTGAGTATTCGTGTGCAAATGTGTATAGAGGCCACAGGTCTATGTCAGTTGCTTTCTTCAAGCACTCTCTATCTTATTTTTGAAAAAAGGTCTTTCATTGTACCCAGAATTCACCAACATGACTATATGAGCAGGAGCTGGGCAAGATCCTCCTGCTCTGCCTTCCCAGTGATGGATCTACAGGCCTGTGCCACCATGAATGGCTTTTTTTTTAAAAATATTTTTTATTTATTTATTTGAGAGTGACAGACACAGAGAGAAAGACAGATAGAGGGAGAGAGAGAGAATGGGCGCGCCAGGGCTTCCAGCCTCTGCAAACGAACTCCAGACGCGTGCGCCCCCTTGTGCATCTGGCTAACGTGGGACCTGGGGAACCAAGCCTCGAACGGGGTCCTTAGGCTTCACAGGCAAGCGCTTAACCGCTAAGCCATCTCTCCAGCCCCCATGCATGGCTTTTATGCCAGTGCTGGGGATCCAAACTCAGGTTCTTTTGTTGTCGTTGTTGTTGTTTGTTTTATTTATTTATTTGAGAGCCACAGACAAAGAGGCAGAGAGAGAGAGAGAGGAAGAGAGAGAGAGGGAGAGAGTGGGTGCGCCAGGGCCTCCAGCCACTGCAAACAAACTCCAGACGTGTGCACTCCCTTGTGAATCTGGTTAACATGGGTCCTGAGGAATCGAGCCTCAAACTGGGGCCCTTAGGCTTCACAGGCAAGCGCTTAACCGCTAAACCATCTCTCCAGCGCCAAACTCAGGTTCTTATGCTTGTGCACCAAATAACTCATCATCTAAAGTATTTTCCCGGCCCCTAGCTAGGAAAGGAAACATTTGATGGAGTGACCCTGTAGCACATGATGAGATGCAAGAAAAAAAAAATTTAAAAGGAAATATTGAGTTAAGCAGATGAATGAAAACCATCAAAAATGATAGCAAGGACACCGGTGGTCAGTAATATGATGGGTCCAATGCAAAAGTATCCAACAAATAAGGTTGAGAAATTGATAGATTGGCCTACTGTGACTTATTCCTACATAATTGCAATATGATTTTAATTCAAATAAATGGCTCTGTTTGCTGTTTTAAACAGATACCTAATAAAGTAAATTGAATAATGCGGAGGTGAACATGACTGAGGACACTGAATGTTGCTGTTTTCTATGCCACATTAGTCAAGATTTAAATCTCATATAGTCTTTCTTCTTGCAAAGGTGCTAAAATTACTAAATCAACTGCTTTAATGGTCATGTTCCCATTTGTCTAATGTAGGGGGTGATCATCAGACTAATGAATCTTTTTTGGTTTTTATGGTTGAAAAGGGTGATAGAAAGTAATATACTTGAAAAAGGACAAGCTGGGTGAATTATACCCAGATTCAAGGGTTTCATATAGAAAGTGAATGAACTGTTCTTGCATTGTAGAAAAAAGAAAATGTGAACCAAAGGAGTGGGCAGAGGACTGGATGCTCATGGTGACAGTTTTATTCGTTGCAGCTTGACACTTGTCAGTCACCTTCTGTGTGCTTTCCCAGAAGCTCCCATGCTGTTCTTGGGCAGCCTGGGGCAGCTGTGGTTATTAGTCTTAACACAGGTGTGAGAAGAAGGAAGGAGGGTCACTTGCTCAGGTAACTTAGGCAGTTGGAAGAGCCAGAAATCAAACTTCAGTTCTGAATCCCAAACCTACAGTTTTCTGCTACATATGCTCAAAGGAACCAACAATTTAAAATGAAATCTTCATTGAATATAAAATTTCTCCAATAAAACTACTTTGGGAGCTGTTGCATGTCAGGTAATTCAATATATTTTTCTACACATTTCTTATGGAACAGGAACTGCTCAATTGGGTACCTGACTCATAAAAGTACAGAGCTTTACTAACTCCACAATGCATGACCATATACCTCAACAAGGAGGGGCAAAGGGGACAGGGTAGGTCATGGATGAGCCTATTAATGGTACCAAACTGACTGTATTTGCTGAATACAAAACTAATTAATAAAACAATTAAAAAATAAACTATCTCAGGGCTGGGGAAAGGGCAAAAATAAACTATCTCAGGGCTGGGGAAAGGGCTTAGCAGTTAAGGTATTTGCCTGTGAAGCCTAAGGACCCTGATTCAATCCCCCAGGACCCACTTAAGCCAGATGCATGGGGGGGGGGGGGGCGGCAGGCACATGTGTCTGGAGTTTGTTTGCAGTGGCTAGAGGCCCTGGCACATCCATTCTCTCTTTTGCTATGCCTCTTCCTCTCTCTCTTCCTCTCTCACTTTCTATCTCTCTCAAATAAAGACATAAAATCTTTAAAAACAATATCATAACTCTATGTGTCTGTTCCCCTTTCTTCATAGTCCCACACGATAAAAAAGTATTTTAAAAATGTAATACATTTCAAAATATCTGAAATACATGGAGTGCATAATAGAAAGAAATAAGATAAGACAGATAATAGAGTATACTTTATAGCATAAAGATAAATATCAAATATCTGAGTAGTACCTTTTCACATATATTTGTTACTCTTCTTAACAGTATTGTTATTAAGCCATAGTGAATTAATGAATCTTGTGAGAAAATTGCCATTTGAATTTTTCTGGTCAAAATGTCAGTTAATTTTTATTATACAGGGTGTTCAATTTCAGCAGAAAATATGACAATTTTTAGACAGAGCAAAACTATACAAAATAATAAATAACGAATCCTCTGTGGCTATTCAAGTATGCTCTTGTAACTTGTCCCAGTATACAGGGCAGGGGTTTGAGTCGAATCAGCATTCATTGGTTCTTTATGTGAAACCGAACTATAGTACTCAGCCATAACCGGAAAGCAGATTAGGACAATGCAAGACTTATCAGTTTTGAAAATTGTCTCAGATACCACTAATTAATCCAACGGCCACCCAAAAACATCTGTGAAAGTTTTGGTTTGGATTTCAAAGAGACATGGCTAGCAATTTGAAAAGGGTTGGCTGGCTCTCCTCACTTGTCAAAGTAGAAGAGAAGAAGTGATAGAAATGACGTTCATAATGGTGTGAAGAGACTGAGCAGAGGTTTACTGGAGCATATTGGGGATGCCTTTCTTGTTGGTGCATAATTTGTGCATTGCTTATTCAGTAGTGAGCACTAAATGTGTTGAAGTATTTATAAGATAGCAGACACATTCTGCATTATCTAAAGAGTCCATAGTTTTCTGTGGAAGACAGAGGGGCATCTTTGAGTTTAGCACATAGTAGGCTCTCTGTAAGTATGTTTAGTACTGTGAGAATTGGTTAAAAAAAAAAAAAACAATGTGCAGAGTAAAAAGTGAATGGTTTTATAGAGAAGATTAGGACAAGAGGAGGTACTCCAGTCTCTACTGGTTCAGTAAGATATGTGTAGAAAAATATATTGAATTACCTGACATGCAACAGCTCCCAATGTGGTTTTACTGGAGAAATTTTATATTCAATGAAGATTCTACAAATCATGGTCATTAAACCACAAATTAAATATATATGGGTTAGGAAACAACCCAAAGGGAATTTACAGGAAATTGCACAGCAAAGAAAGTATGTTATATCAAATTATGGAGAATCCAGAGAAATGGATTTTTTCAATTTTATTAACATTTTCCATGATTATAAAAAATATCCCATGGTAATACCCTCCCGCCCCCCACTTTCCCCTTTGAAATTCCATTCTCCATCATATGCCCTCCCCTTCTCAATCAGTCTCTCTTTTATTTGATGTCATTATCTTTTCCTCCTCTTATGATGGTCTTGTGTAGGTAGTGTCAGGCACTATGATGTCATGGATATCCAGGCCATTTTATGTCTGGAGGGAGCACGTTGTAAGGAGTCCTACCCTTCTTTTGGCTCTTACATTCATTCAACCACCTCTTCCACATTAGACCCTGAGCCTTGGAAGGTGTGATTGAGATGTTATTCAATATTCCAGTACTTCTTTCCAGTACTATGATACCTTCTGAGTTGTCTCAATGTCACTACCACTTGGAAAGAGAAGATTCCCTACCAAAAGTGAGTATAGCATAAATATAAGGGTATAAATATTAATAGAAGTGCTTAGTGGGAAGTTTGGTAAGCATAGTATATACATTTATCCAGACATCAGCATATATTACACCCCTAGGGCTCATGACTACCTCTGTTATAAGTTTTCAGTATAAGGGATGTATTCCCTCCCATGGAGCAGGCCACCAGTCCAATTGGAGGGCAGTTGGTTTCCACCATGACAGATGTGCCACTATTGCACCCATTGGCTCATTTGGCCTGGGTGGCCAACTATAAGGCTTGCAGTATCCACTGTTGAATATCTTCACTGGTGGTATCTCTTTCTCCCATTGAATTACATGTATAATGGCTTCTTCCAGCTTTCTGTCAGCTGGTCTACATGGAGGAGGTTATCAGCTCAGTTCCAGCAGGATTTCTCAGTGGCCTTACAGCCTAAGCATGTGGGGTCTTCAGGAATAAGGTCTTACCATCTATTCCTGGTGGTAAACCTGGGTCCTTGGCAATGACCTATAATGTTTTGGGGGCATCAGGGACCTCCCTGGTCAACAACTCACTGGAGGTATCCCATCTCTGGCACTGAAAATTTTCTAACAATGATCTATGGATCCTTAATGTTCCATTGTCCAAAACCAGAGGATTCCATATGACTTATTTGTATCCTCTTAGATTTTTATTAGCTCTCCCTCCCCCTTTCCTTTACTCTATGTCTTTACCTGACCTCACTTTGGGCCTTTTCACCCCTGTTAATCTATTCTTCTACTTACATATATACAATAACAACCTATTGGGTACCCTCCTTCCTTCCTTTTTCTTCCCTTTATATGTGCTTTTTAACTTACTGGCCTCTGCTACTGAGTTTTTCCTTCCCACACAGAAGCCTGATCATCTGTAGCTAGGATCCACATATGAGAGAGAACATGTGGCACTTGGCTTTCTGGGCCTGGGTTACCTCACTTAGTATAATCCTTTCCAGGTCCATCCATTTTCCTGCAAATTTCATAACTTCATTTTTCTTTACCGCTGAGCAGAACTCCATTTTATAAATGTGCCACATCTTCATTATGCACTCATCAGTTGAGGGACATCTAGGCTTGTTCCATTTCCCAGCTATTATAAATTGAGCAGCAATAAACATGGTTGAGCACATACTTCTAAGGAAATGGGATGAGTCCTTAGGATATATGCTTAGGAGTGCTATAGCTGGGTCATATGGTAAATCAATTTTTAGCTGTCTTTGGAACCTCCACACTGATTTCCACAATGGTGGGACCAGACTGCATTCACACCAACAGTGTAGAAAGGTTCCTCATTTCCACATCCTCGCCAGCATTTATGATCATTTGTTTCCTTGATGGTAGCCAATCTGACAGGAGTGAGATGGAATCTCAATGTGGTTTTAATCTGCATTTCCCTGATGACTAGTGACATAGAACATTTTTTTAGATGCTTATATGCCATTCGTATTTCTTCCTTTGAGAATGCTCTATTTAACTCCATAGCACATTTTTTGATTGGCTTGTTTGATTTCCTATTATTTAACTTTTTGAGTTCTTTGTATATCCTAGATATTAATCCTCTATCAGATATATAGCTGGCAAAGAATTTTTCCCATTCTGTAGGTTGCCTCCTTGCTTTATTCACAGTGTCCTTTGCAGTACAAAATCTTTTTAATTTCATGAGGTCCCAGTGCCTGAGCAATTGGGGTTATATTCAGAAAGTCTTTGATAAGACTGATATATTGAAGGGATTCCCCTACTTTTTCCTCTAGCAATTTCAGACTTTCACTTCTGATGTTAATGTCCTTAGTCCATTTGGACTTAATTCTTGTGCATGGGGAGAGAGAATAATTTATTTTCATCCTTCTACAGATACATATCCAGTTCTCCCAGCACCATTTGCTGAAGAGGCTGTCTTTATTCCAATGAATATTTTTAGTATTTTTATTGAATGTCATGTAGCTATAGCTACTTGGGCTTACATCTGGGTCCTCTATTCTGTTTCATTGATCTACATGTCTGTTTTTGTGCCAGTACCATGCTGTCTTTGTTACTATGGCTCTGTAGTACAGGTTAAAATCAGGTATGGTGATACCACCTTATTTTTGTTGCCCAGTATTATTTTAGATACTTGAAGATTTTTGTGATTCCAAATGAATTTTTGGATTTTTTCTATTTACATGAAGAATGCCATTGGAATTTTGATGGGGATTGCATTAAATGTGTAGATTGCTTTTGGTAAGATTGCCATTTTCACAATATTGATTCTTTCAATCTAGGAACAAGGGATGTTTTTCCATTTCCTAGTGTCTTCTGCAATTTATCACTTGAGTGTTTCATAGTTTTCATTGTAGAGATCCTTTACTTCCTTGGTTAGGTTTATTCCAAGGTACTTTATTTTCGTTGAAGCAATTGTGAATGGGAGTGATTCTCTGATTTCATCCTCTGTGTTTGTTGTTAGCATATATGAAGGCTACAGATTTCTGTGTATTTATTTTGTATCCTGCTATGTGGATGTAGGTGTTTATCAGCTCTAACAGTTTTCTAGTAGAGTCTTTAGGGTCCTTTATGTATAGAATCATGTCATCTGCAAATAATGATAACTAGATTTTTTCCTTTCCAATTTGTATCCCTTTTATGTGTGTCTCTTGCCTTATTGCTATGGCTAAGACTTCCAGTACTATATTAAAGAAAAGTGGGGACAGTGGACACCCTTGTCTTGTTCCTGATTTTAGTGGAAAATCTTCCAAATTTTCCCCATTTAGTAATAAATAGCCTTTATTATGTTGAGATATGTTCCTTCTATTCCCAGTCTCTGTAGGACTTTTATAATGAAGGAATGTTGGATTTTGTCAAACTCTTTCTCTGTGTCATGTGATCATGTGAGTTTTGTCCTTCATTCCATTTATATAATGTATTACATTCATCGATTTGCATATATTGAACCGTCCCTGCATCTCTGGGATAAAGTCTATTTGGTCAGGGTGAATGATCTGTCTGATATTCTTGTATTCTGTTTGCCAGTATTTTTTAAAATTTTTTTGTTTATTTTTATTTATTTATTTGACAGTGACAGACAGAGAGAGGAAGAGGCAGAGAGAGAGAGATAGAGGGAGAGAGAGAGAGAGAGATAGAGAGAGATTATGGGGGCACCGGGGCATCTAGCCTCTGCAAATGAACTCCAGATGCGTGCACCCCCTTGTGCATCTGGCTAACGTGGGTCCTGGGGAATCAAGCCTTGAATTGGGGTCCTTAGGCTTCACAGGCAAGTGCATAACCATTAAGCTATCTCTCCAGCCCATTTTGCCAGTATTTTGTTGAGGAATTTTGCATCTATGTTCATGAGGGAGATTGGTCTATAATTTTCTTTTTTGTTCTATCTTTGCCTGGTTTTGGCATCAGTGTGATGCTGGCTTCATAGAAGGAGTTTGGTTGGATTACTTCTTTTTCTATTTTATGGAAAATCTTAAGAAGCAGTGGTGTTAGTTCTTCCCTGAAGGTCTGGTAAAATTCAGCAGTGAATCCATCTGGGCCTGGATATTTTTTAGTTGGGAGATTTTTGATAACTGCTTGGATCTCCATGCTTGTTATAGGTCTTTTTAAGTGATTAATCTTATCTTGATTTAATTTAGGTAGGCAAGGAAATCATCCATTTCTTTCAGATTTTCATGTTTTGTGGAGAATATGCTTTTATAGTATGTCCCTATGATTTTTGAATTTCTCTGGAATCTGTTATGATATTACCTGTTTCATCCCTAATTTTAATAATTTGTGTTTCTTCTCTTTTTCTTTTGGTCAGATTTGCTAAGGGTTTATCAATCTTGTTTATCCTTTCAAAGAACCAACTGTTTGTTTCATTGATTCTTTGGATTTTATATTTTGGTATATATTTCATTAATTTCTGTCCTAATCTTTATTATTTCTTCCCATGTACTGATTTTTGGTTTACCTTGTTATTCTTTTTCCATGGATTTAAGGTGAAGTATTAGGTTATTTACTTGCAACCTTTCTAATTTCTTAATAGAGGCACTTAAAGCTATAAATATACCTCTTAGGACTGCCTTCATTGTGTCCCAGAGATTTGGTGTGTTGTGTTCTTATTGTTTGACTCTATAGTTTTTGATTTCCTTCTTGATTTCTTCATTGACCCATTCATTATTTAGTAGTGTGTTGTTTAGTTTCCATGATTTTGTGTATGCTCAATAGCCTTTCTTGCTATTGATTTGTAGCTTGATTCCATTGTGGTCAGATAGAGTGCAAGGAATTATTTCAATTTTCCTAAATTTGTTAAGATTTGCTTTGTGTCCTAATATGTGGTCTGTTTTAGAGAATGTTCCATGTGCAGCTGAAAAGAATGTATATTCTTCAGCATTTGGATGAAATATCCTGTACATATCTGTTAGGTCCATTCCTTCTATGACCTCATTTAGTCCAGATGCCTCTTTGTTTAATTTTCCCAGGAAGACCTGTTAACTGATGAGAGAGGGTGTTGAATTCACCCACTACCACTGTGTTTGTTGTTTTCTATGACCTTAGTTCTAATAGCATTTGTTTGATGAATTTGGGGGCCCCCATGTTAGGTGCATATGTGTTTAGGACTGTAATGTCCTCCTGTTGGAGGGTGACTTTAATCAATATAAAGTGGCCTTCCTTATCTTTCTTGACTAATGTTGGACTGAAGTCTACCTTGTCAGATATTAGGATAGCAACCCCTGCTTGTTTTCTATGCCCATTTGCTTGAAACACTGTTTTCCAACCTTTCACCCTACGATAGTGTCCATCCTTTGTAGAAAGGTGGGATTTTTGGAGGCAACAAATTGAAGGATCTGCCTTTTTAACCCAGTATGCAAACCTATGTCTTTTGGTTGGGGCATTGAGGCTGTTGATATTAAGAGATAATTATTGAAAGTTGTATATTAATTTTTTCCATCTTTGTTGTAGTTCTTCTGGTTTTACCTTTGCTCTCTTGTGTTAACTAGTGTTTGAGTATTTTTGTTTTTCCTGGTTCCTTATATGTGTGCTTTTCTTTTTCATCAGCATGGAGGATTCTTTCAAGTATTTTCTGTAGAGCTGGTTTTGTCTTCAAATAGTCCTTTAGCCTCATTTTGTCATGGAATGTCCTTATTTCTCCATCTAGTTGAATGGATAGCTTTGCAGGATAAAGTAATCTTGGTTGACAGTTCTTATCTTTCAGAACTTGGAATACATCATTCCCCACGCTTCTGGCTTTTAGTTTGTGTTGAGTAATCTGCTGTAATCCTCATAGGCTTGCCTTTGTAGGTAACTTGAGTTTTCTCTCTGACTGTTTTCAGTATTTTTTCTTTGGTTTCTATGTTTGGTAGTTTGATTATAATATGGCAAGGAGTGGTTCTTTTCAGGTTTTGTCTTCTGGTGTTATAAAGGATTCCTGTATCTGCATTGGCACCTCTTTCCCAATTTGGGGGAAATTTTCTTCTATGATTTTGTTGAAGATGCCAACCATGCCTTGGAGTGAAATTCTTCTCCTTCTAATATGCCCTGAATTCTTATGTTTGATCTTTTTTCATAGTGTCCCAAATATCTTGAAATTCCCACTCATACTTTTCTATTAGTTTGTCTTTCTCTTTGTTGGACTGTATTAGATCTGCCACCTGGTCTTCTAGCTTAGATATTCTTTCCTCTCCTTCATCCACTCTACTAGTGAGATTTTATATAGAGTTTTTTTTTTTAATTTCATTAATTGTGTTCTTTATTGCTAATAATTCTAACTGGTTTTTCTTTATTATTTCTATTTCCTTATTTATGTTTAGTATTGACCTCTTTATTTCATTAAATTGGCCTTCTGTGTCTTCTTCGCTTACTTTGATTTCTTCTTTGAGTTCTTTGAACATATTTACAATCAATCTTTTGAAATCTTTCTCAGTCATTTTGTCTAACTCATTCTCACTAAAGGTAATTTATAATGCATTAATACTTTTTGATGGATTTATATTATCTTGATGTTTGGTGTTTCTTGTGTTATAATGTATATGTTTTTGCATCTTGGATTATTTAATGATTGGATTTTCCAGTTATATGGGTATTATGGGATGTATCAACCAATCTGATGATATATATCTTCAGGGTAGGAGCTTAAGGCACTAGGTGTGGCTCTCAAGACTCTCAGAGTATTTACAAGAGTGACTCTAGGTGTTGGGTTTGCCTATTATGAGAGTATTCAAGTAGGTTGAGTGGAACCAAATACAGATAGTTTCCAAAATTTTACTAAACAATGTACACTTACAATGCAAAACAGTACAGAGTATTTATCTAAGTGTAGGTATTATAACAACCAGATCCTCTGTCTGTCCCTTAGGTTGTGTGGTGCCTCACGCACTCCCTTAATCCTGACAACAAGGATGTTAAGATTCTGGTCTGTAGAGGGTTCCAAGTCAGGTTGTGACCAGGTGAGACCCTTCCCTAATATATAATAGAAGAGGAAACAAAGCCACTATAAATCAAGAAGCAACAAATAACAAGCCCAAAAATGCAGCTTATTTACTAATGGCAAATCAGACCACCCATCAGATTTAACATATAATTTATCCTGATATGGAAGGTGCAATTAGCACTTCTGGTTCAGGCCTATATACCATGTTTATTAGGTGGGTACTGACCTGTTGTAATCTCAGTTACCTTTTGGAATGATTTTGGTCTCAGTTATGCTTGGGTCCCACTGTTGGTTGAAGTAGGCATGGCTGGACCCCTGGACTGCTGCTCTGTTTGCTGGAGCATGGCACTGGCAGTGGGGGAGGGAGCTGGGCACTGGTGGTGGGGGAGGGGAGGCTGCCAATGCTCCTCTAGTTCTCTCGCTGTTCCACGTGTTCTACCTTGTGATCTGCTCCTTTGTTGCTCACTGCTGTTCTCCCTTCACGTTTCTTGAGTTTGAGGTAAGCTCCAGTGAGTGTGGAAAATCTTTTCACCTGGCTTTTCCTGTGGTTCAAATCGAGCCTGCCTGCTGGCTTCTGTGCAGATCTGCCAATGGTGCTTCTGCTGACTTGTGTGCTCTGGATCTCTCCTACTTTTCCATTGCTGTTTCAACCTTTTTAGTAAAAGTGTGTATTTTGCTGTTTTTGTTTGGGGGGGGTTACCCCCAGGCTGCTTTGGCATGGTACCTATGCCACCATCTTAACCAGAAGTCCTCCAGAGAAATGGGTTTTAAGGACATGTGACATTATGTTGGAAAATCGTGAAGAATAGTAAGAGAAATATGAAAATGATATATAATCATAGAGAAATTAATATCTTTCACATATATCATAGGTCTTAAACACAGCATTATCATAAAATAAAAGACAGTTGTTAGTATGTAAATGAAACTCTCTATGTGTTTACATAAATTGATTCATATAGTGTCTATATACCCCATTTGGGGAGTAATTACTATTAGCTTACTTTGAAGGATAAGATCCAGTGAAATTAGAGAATTTGTCCACTACGTTAACACCTACTAATTGATGGACCTCAGGGCTTTGAGCTTAGCAAAGTTATTCCAGCATCCTCACTCCTGAGCACTTCCATTTATTTTCCTTAATGAGTGGCCAAATTTGTGTAACTTGCTTGATATTAAAAATGGTATTGGAGCCGGGTGTGGTGCTGCATGGCTTTAATCCCAGAACTTGGAAGGTTGAGGTAAGAGGATAGCAGTGAGTTCCAGGTCAGCCTGAGATAGAGCCAGACCCTACATCAGAAAACAAACAAACAAATAAAAGATCTTGGAAGTTTCTGAGTTGGAATCTTCTTGCGATAAAGCAGCTCACATTCACTTGATCCCCAAAATACTATCTTGAACTGGAGAAATCAGGTATTCAAACAGATGGTACATGTGACTATGAAAAACCCAGAGTGTTTTTATCAGAGTATGTTACTAAGTGACATCTGTCTCTTGATGGAAACTGCTGTTACTAGAGAAAAGCAGTCATTTGTTCAAGGAGAACACTTTGGGAATTTTTGGTAGAGAAAATTAAATATCACTTACAAGGGAAGGTGACAATAAATTTTTTTCAAAATTATATATAAATGTAGGAATTGGTGATATGATTGTGAGGTATATAGTTTGTATATTTTCCAAAGCCAAAATCTCCTTATCACTTGAATACCAATAATTATTTGTTTGGGTATTGTTTAATGAAATTTCACCATTTTTTTGTCTATTATGCATCTGTATTTACTGAAAATAAATGAGGGGTGAATAATAACATTTAAATATCCTTTGCATTATTCCAAGCATGGTTAAATCAATTCTCATGACAACTTTATGAGAAAAGAAGAATGTCATTATTTCCCCCTTACAGACATTCTGAAAAAGAGATTAACCTACCAGAAATCAATGGGAATCGGAAAGGTTTTGGGCAGGGATGGCAAATGAGTTTCCACTTGAGTGCCTCAGGAGTAATGAGGGACGGGATGATGAGAGTAATTGCTATTTTCTTCCTGACTTCCTTATTCCTTTGTTCATTTATTAAGCCATTTCCTAAATATATTAATGAAAATTAATGAAAGATAATTTACTCACATACTGTTCTTTTAGGACTTCAATGTGTATTCATGTTTATTATTAAGCTTCCATTATACTTGATGAATGATGGGAAAATGAGTAGGGGACTAAGTTGTGAGCATTCAGCTGCTTTATTCTCTTATCAGCGCTCTTCAACCTATGCCACTTCCTGTGGTCTTGACACTTCTTAACAGCACCACATACCTGTACTCTCTTCAGAGGTGTGATTTCCTATTCAGAAGTTAGGAAAAGTCATGGGAACAGGATGATTAATATCTTTCAAATACTATGAAAATGTACCAATTGCTAAAGGATGATTTTGATTATATTTCTATATAAATTACTATCCTTCTGTTAGATACACATGTTATGTAGTCTTTAAACATTAGAAATTTTACACTTGTTAGGAGTTAAATTAACAATACCAAGAAATTAACAAAATTGGTATAATGTGGAAAAGTTAACATACTTAACTATTAGTCATATATAATTTGGGAGGATGTAATATGGAAAAAGGATGGTAAGAAGAGGAAAGTTTGTATTACGGATGAGAAATTAAATCTACTATCCTTTGAAGAGAAATTCAGGGATGAAAGCCTGCAGAGAGAAGATAGGCACCAAGTGAAGGGATTGGTGTCAGTCGAATTTGTCAAGATGGGAAGTATAATCCGTGAAGATGAAGGGAGGTGAAAAGGCCATTAGAGGGGGAAAAAAGTCCATGTAGATAGTGTGGCTAGATGGAATGAGAAAACATTGGTGGGTGCATCCCTTTCCACTCTTATACCTGTGATTATAGAAAGGTTAATAAGAGGGAAAGTAAAAGTGAGCAGAATTATTGAGAGAAAAGATGAAAGCTTCTGAAAGAAATGGAGTTTAGAAGAGACTACGTTTCTTGCATCCTGCTGCTCTGCCACCATTACGCTCGTCACAGTGAATCAGGGGACTTTGATCATTGGAGCAGAGCTGGGCTTTCCCATTCCTCACTGTGTCACCTATCAGAGAGTCCCAATAGCAGCCCACATTGATCTACTCAGGGGCAGATGTGGTTGAAGCAGGGAGACTGATTCAATTGCTTCAGAGTGGAGCTGAAGTTGTGAAGTTGTGCTGGGGCGACCTTCCAATTGTGAGTTGATGTTTGTAGTTCATATTGTAGGAGAGCAGTTGTACATCAATAGATTTAAATTTTCTCTAATAACTAGCATTCTGGGTAGCTAGTATTGAAGATTCAGCTATTCAACTTCTATTTATTTAGCACCTATATACATTGCTTAATTTGGATTTTCATCATTTACTTTGTAATGTGCATAATAAACTGCATTTTATTCCTATATGCACACCTGGGTTTATTTTCATGTAAAATATCCTATCAAGAATGACTTTGTATGGATTCTAAACTTTGTATCACTTACTATACACAATCTATTTTTATCTACCTTCTTTCAATAGAGAAAAGTAAACCTGATGGGCTACCTTACTAAAACTTTATTAACACTGTTTTCTAAATCTTTGCAGGCAGTGCTGGCACACCAGTCACTTTTAATGAAAATGGAGATGCTCCTGGACGCTATGATATCTTCCAGTACCAAGTCACTAACAAAAGTACGGAGTACAAAATCATTGGGCATTGGACCAATCAGCTTCATCTAAAAGCAAGTATCAGTATAGATGTGCATTGATGTATCTAGAGCTCTTGAGGAGGAATGCTTTGTTTTTAAATATATAAACCTGTGTTGCAAAATCTATGATATCTTTAAGGATTTAGTGAAATCTCATCCTCTTGTAGCTGGCAATTTACTTAAAGAATTTTCTTCTTTTCTGAAATACATGTTCAAATGTGTGTGGGTCTGGCTGAATGTGCAGTGAATTTAAAGTTGGGTTAAAACGTCAGTGTTTGTCAATGTTGCTACCTCATAGGGTGAGGCCTTCTGGCTGTACGTGATTGATGGAAGAGGATCATGCTCTGTATTTTATATGAGCACTTCCATCAGCACCAGTCCAAGTCAAGCTAACTGATGGTGATGTTCAGAGTTTTTGACAGCTCTCTGGCTTCCTGATGTCTCTGTTACCTCAGTATCTAAACATTCCTGTGTATACTTTTATGACTATGGTTAGTGATATTATGTGTAACTTTTATGTAAGTTGATAAGCTTGTACAAGGTTTTCTTTAAGAGTGAAGAGTTTAATGCCCACGTATTTCTCTGCTAAAGTCATTTCATGTGTTTTGATTGCTGTTTTCATTTTGGTCATATCCCTTAATGTTAAGGTTTGCATAATTATATTTTAGTTGTATTGATTTATGTAATATTTAGTGTTAAGTGATTTAATAGTGTTCATTGGCTTAAATATATCTTGGTAGTCTTGTTTTCCTCGAAATACTAGAAGATGCTGTTGTTGAATGTAGTTTCTTACATTAATTGCATACTTAATTAGAGCAGAGTTCAGATGAAGAATATATGTGCATAATGATTTAACACCTGATATGTTCACAATGTGTAATAAAATAATCAAAACTAAAGTAAAATTTCTAAAAAAGAAAAAAATCAAGAAAAAGGAATCATGCAGTTTGTACTAATGATTATGTGAGGGCAGCTTAGAAAGTCCAGCCTAAAGTATGGTTCCAGCACTTGGGGAAATTATTTAACTCAGCTTCTCTTTGGGCTCCATCCCTTCCCACAGTGGTCTTCTAGGAACTTAGTGGGGCTGGCCCAGAGAGGAAGGGGAAGTGAAAGAGTTCTTTCAAGTGAGGCTTGTAGCCTCTGAAGACCCTAAAAGCTAGGGCAAGAGATTTTGGAAAGAACTGACTCATACTCACACTCACCAGCCATAAAGGGCTCTGAAATAGGAAGCCATCCTGAACTTGATAGATAAGGGAGGTCCACAAAATCCCAGGAACCAGAGCCTAGGGCTGAAGATGGTGCGATGGAAATAGTGTAAAGTGGCAGTGAGGTCTGAAGAAGTCCCTGTTTTGTACCTAGCAGAGACACCACATTTTAACTGATCCAGCTACATCATTGCACAATGTCTTCTTTGGGTAAAGCTTATGCCCTGTAGACTCAGCCAAGAGTTGGGAGTTCACTTATTGGCATCATCTCTACAGAAACATGGAAACTTAGTGCCCAACCACCAAGACATTAGCAACACTTCCTCCAAGGGCAGTTAAGAGGCTTTCTGGTATTCCAGCATGTAGTAAATTCACTCTTTCTTCTAATGAAAAATATGTCCTCTGCTTCTGAATGTTACCATAATCCCGGGGTGGAGAAGCATGTAGAAATTTTTCTTTTTCTTTTTGTCTTTGAACACATTCAAAACCATTGAAAATTATCTAATACATTATTAGCTGTATATGCCCAACTATGTCATCTGATGTGATTCGGCTTTGTAGTATATGTAATCTGTGTTCTCATGAAAGAACCAACTAATTAAATTGCAAAGATTGAGTACAGTTTGTTTCTTTGAAGTAACTTCCTGATTATTATCACCTCTCTGAATTCATCAGCACAGAACAGACAGCTTTGTTCCCAACTATTGAATATGTAAGACTAAATCCTGACAGCTACTACATGTAGATATTTCATAAATCCTGTCCATTGTTTTGAGGCACAAATTGATTTGTGCTCACAGAGTTTTGAAAATGCCATGGATTATCAATAATCTGGAAATCAATAACTTTTTCTTTCAAACATCCCGTAAGGCAGATTTATGTGAAATAAAATTGCTCAACATGGCAAAGAAAACTTGATGAGTTAAAATTGTGAATATTTAGCTGTGTGTGGTGATGCATGCCATTGATTCTAGCACTCAGGAGGCAGACCTAGGAGGTTCACTGTGAATTTGAGGCCACTCTAAGACTACATAGTGAATTCCATGTCAACGTTGGCTTATACAGAGACCCTACTTTGAAAACCAAAGATTAAAAAAAAAAAAAACAAAACAAAACAGTGAAGATTTTTAAAATCTAACTTTTGTCAATGCCATAATGCCCATTCTATTCTTTTAATTAATGACTCACATAGCAAAATTAAATGTTTGAGAAATACATGTAGTAAATATAGTATCAATATCCCTAAGATATAGCAAGATCCTTAAAATAATTAATCACACAAATGTTTGCAACACACATCTATGTATGCATAACCTGTTCATTGTAAAACTTCATATTGAATCTCAAGCTGCTCTTTTATGTTCATTTAAGAGTGCATGAAAGTTTTTATAACTTATTGTCCATAAAATATTTCAAAACAGTTTGTAAGAATTATTTCTCATGCATGTTGGCAATCATTTACAACTATATAGTCGTGCTAGCCTCACAGAAAGAGTGAAAGAGTGGGTGAGGCTTAGGGAGAAGATAAGAATCAAGGACTGGAGTTTGGAAGTTATCAGCAAAAAAACCATAAAAACAAAAAACCAACTGATTCTGTGAGAACTGGAACAGCCAAATAATTGAAGGCAGAGTACGAGTGCTTGGGAAACTGTAAATCTGTTGAAGTTCTGCTTAAATTTTGGACAAGGTGCAAAAATGCTTTGCATTAGTTTCATCATGTGCAAAGTGAAATATCATGGTAGCAAACATCTTTTATGACTATAGTAAAAGTAATATGAAATAACATAAGACATAACCTGGTATGTTGCTAAGTGTACATGAGGTTCATAAACACAGTCTAATATCACTCTGGTATATTATGATTCTACATGGTCAGCTGGTGGTCTGATAATAAGAGATGAATATATATAGAGAGAATGGACATGATAGGGCCTCCAGCTATTGCAAATGAACTCCAAATACATGTGCCCCTTTGTGCATCTGGCTTACATATGTCCTGGAGAGTCAAACTGGGATCTTTTGGTTTGCAGGCAAATGCCTTAATTGCTAAGCCATCTCTCCGGCCCCCAAATTTTATTTTTTATTATTATTAAATTTTTTTTGTTTTTTCAAGGTAGGGTCTCACTCTAGCACAGATTGACCTGGAACATACTATGTAGCCTCAGGGTGGCCTCGAAC
The DNA here is from genome assembly GCF_020740685.1 of Jaculus jaculus. Taxonomy (NCBI): domain Eukaryota; kingdom Metazoa; phylum Chordata; class Mammalia; order Rodentia; family Dipodidae; genus Jaculus; species Jaculus jaculus. Next base: position 87,176,499 of record NC_059111.1, on the reverse strand, counting down.
TCACAGCAATCCTCCTGCTTCTACCTCCCGAGTGCTGGGATTAAAGGCGTGTGCCACCATGGCCAGCTCCCAAGCTTTATTTTTAAGTCATGCAATGCTTTAAAAAAAAAAACACAAATTTAAATTTGTTATACTTAATGGAAATATATAAATACATACCTGCATGTATATATTGGATATAAAGTTATATTTTAACACATACTAACATTGTGGGATGATGACAGGCTAATAAATCTATTTCCTCACATAATTAATTTGTGTGTGATGAAAACATTTAAAATCTACTCCTTTGACAATTTTGAATTCTACTGCTCAGAATTTTATAGTCAACATTTTATGATAAAAGGGCATATAATTTGTTAAAAATATTTTATTTATTTGAAACAGAGAGATACAGAAGGGGGAAGAAAGAGAGAGGGAGAATGGGCATGCCAGGGCTTCTAGTCATTGCAAACAAACTCCACCATGTGGATCTGGCTTAGGTGGGTTCTGAGGAATTGAACATGGGTCCTTAGGATTCACAGGCAAGCTCCTTAAAGCACTAAGCAATCTCTGGAACCCTAGAAAGCCATTTTTGAACAGTTTTGTTAATTTCATTCTTTACTGCTACGATGAGTTAGGGTTTGAAGCAAGAGAACAGACACAGGAATCCTCATGAAGATGTCTGTAGTATTACAATGACAGCCTGGGGAGAAGGATCTCTCTTCTCCCCATGGCTGGAGTCATTATAGAGGCAAAGGAGGCCACAAAGGGGAGGATTTATTCTCCAGACCCACCATTTCTCCTTATTCTATTAAACCAGATTTACGATTGGTTTCACACACTCAGTGTTAAGCATTTATCAGCCATTTATTGGACCGAATTCTTCTTGTTTTCAAAGAGCCAGTTTTTCTAGCTGAATTCAACCATGGGATAATTTTGCATACAGACAATAGATGGTTAGGCATATGTGAGTGCAGCAAATTTCCCTGACTATAACTTAATGAAGCAAATGAATTTTTAAATCAAGCAGAGTATTCCTCATTTTTTCCCCTGGAAAATGCCTGAGTTATAGTACCTCCTCAAAAAGTATCCTTCTGACTATTTCAAATATTGTTTTAGCTTTTAATGTAATGAATTTAATTTAGCACGTATGATCAGCTCGTATAATGTACTTATTCGTATTTAGGTTTCATATGCATTAATCTTGGTTGAGGCATGAAAAGTACCCGAGGTCTCTATTTTGATAGGGATGAATGTCTCATGAGACAGGAAGTCCATATTAGTGGTTACAAAACATAATGTAACATAGTGGGTCTGCGTAAATAGAAGAGGCTGACCTGCAAGACTAACAGCCATATGCTTCCTTGAGTCCATAGGGAGAAGGTTTATTGAGGTTACTGGATGGGCCAAAAATAACTCAGCTCTCCCTATTTTATGCTTCCAACAATAGCCACTTTTTCTGAATTACTGCAGGAATGGGATGTAGTCATTTGCTGGCTTTGTTGTTCTATTTTCTTCTTGTTTTATTCAATAAATAAATTCAAGGTAAATAAAAATATCAAAGAATAGTGATATCTCAGTTCTGGCTCAGCCATACTTATGAGCATTCCAAATACATTGGAAAGGTATTGTGGAAGAAAAGGGCTTCATTGAACCTGACTTAATTTTATCAGTGAATCCATCCATGTAGGAGTAGCTACTAATAAAGTCTTGAAATACTAATAGTTTTTCAGCTGTTAGGAGGGGTAATAGATAGTATATATGATCATTAAATGCTTTGTAACATCACAGTCAAGAATTAATGCCCTAACTCAAAAATATGTTTCAATTCTAACCTTCTTTTTGTGAATTGCTGCATTGTTTTTACCTTTCTTAATTCCAAATTATTTTTCAGGTTCTTGAGATAATAAAGAAAATTGAATTACAAAGATCCTGAACAGAACCCAATACATATAAAAATTATGTCAATATATTTATGATAAATTTATTTTAATTTGGCCAGTAAAACCAACCTGCCTCTGAGGACTTGTAATGTGTGTCTCAATGTAAAATTAAATATAAACAGTATATAAAGACTATTATTTTGGCTTCGACCATATATACTCTGGATAGGGAATACATATAAAAAGAAGTTGATATACCATGGTAACCTACTCCTAGTCATTAAGATCAAAGAGCATTTTTGCATGAATGAAAATATGGGCTACGGTGATTCAAATATTTTGGGAACAAATAGAAACTTGTAAAAACTTTCTAGTGCTATTTATCCCAGTTGAGAGTCTTACTGCATTCCTGCATTATAATACCTATAACATATATTTTTTATTGCATATGAAATTTATCCAGTAGATGCTCAGTCTCATAAATCCATACCATCCAGAGAGTTCCTTGTCCATTTTTGTGACCTGAGCCAACAGGGTATGGTGGTTTGATTCAGGTGTCCCCCATAAACTTAGGTGTTCTGGATGCTAGGTTCCCCAGCTGATAGCAGTAGGAAATTAAAGACTCCTGGAGGTGGTGTATTGTTGGGGGCAGGCTTATGGGTGTTATAGGCAGTTTCCCCACACCAGTGTTTGGCACACACTTCTGTTGCTATGGCCCATCTTCTGTTGGTCAGGGGGTGATGTCCACCCTCTGATCATGCCATCATTTTCCCTGCCATCATGGAGCTTATCCCTCAAACTTGTAAGCCAAAATAAACCTCTTTTTTCCCCCAAATCTGCCTTTGGTCAGGTGATTTCTATCAGCAATGCAAACCTGACTGCAACACTAAAGTGGTACCAAGGAGTAGGGTTGCTGCTAGATACCTGACTATATGGCTTTGGCCTTTTGGAACTGATGTTAAAGAGGAATGTGTCTGCCCCAGATGAAGTTTTCCAGGACTGTGAATAGCCTAGGTGGGGGGGCAGAATTGAAACTCCAGAGACTTGTTGCTGGTTAGAATTATTGGACTTGGACACTTGTCACTGGCTAGAGTTGTTGGACTTAGAGCTACAGAGTTTGGTGTTTGCCCTGTTTAAATCATGTATTGCTTAAGTATTTCTTTGCTATGTCTAATGCCATCTTTTGCAGTGTGAATGTTTATTCTGTGCCATGATAGGTTTTTTGGGGTTTTCTCATTTTGGTATTATGGCTCAGTTAAAAGAACTTGGACTATGGGGATGTTTGAACATCATTAGGTTTGATAAAAAATGTGGGGGCTTTGAAAGTTTGAAAATGCATTGCATTTTTACATAATTTATAGTTATCAGTTTATGGGGATCAGTGGCGGAATGTGGTGGTTTGATTCAAGTGTCCTCCATAAACTTAAACATAAAGTGTTCTGGACACTAGGTCCCCCAGCTGATGGCAATTGGAAATTAAAGCCTCCTGGAGGCTGTGTGTTGATGGGGACGGGTTTATGGCTGTCATAGCCAGTTTTCCCATGACACTGTTTGGCACACTCTCCTCTTCCTATGGTCCACCTTATGTTACCATGTGGTGATGTCCCTGCCATCATAGAGCTTCCCCTTCAAGCCTATAAGCCAAAATAAACCTCTTTTTCTCCCAAAATCTACTCTTGGTCAGGTGATTTCTGCCAGCAATGTGAACCTGACTGTAAGAAGGGGCTTATGCAGAATCCAAAGCTATAAAAGGCCCATATCTGATATGCCCTCTCAACCTCTTGCCTCTCCCATCCTCAAAAACCATGAGCTGAATAAACCTTAATTCTTTGCAATATATATATATACACACACACACACACACACACACACACACACACACACATATGTGTCTCTCCATTAGCTGCAAGAGTTTTTTGTTGTGGATTCCAATCTGTATTTTTTTTTTTACCAAAGTCATTAGTTTTATTAGTTTAATGCAATCATAGCTGTGATATAATGAAGGTTATAACATAGGAGCAATTGTGGGCTCAATAAAGTTTGGGACAATGTTGAGGGAAATGTGTTTGTTTTATTTATTATTACATATTCCCTCTTTTGTCGCCTTCTGTATAAAGAAGCTTGCATCTGCAACTGCTTTCTCACATTATTTGTCTACATTAAAGTTCATCAGTATAGAATAATTATTTAAATCACTCCTCCTAAAGTAACTCAATTCCCAGAGACCTTTCTCTAACCTGTCTTAGAACTTTAAATGTCACTATAGTTCTTTCCTTTGTTTACTACCCTGACATTCCATTTGGTTTATTTTCTGTGTAACAAGATAACTAAACATAAAAACTGTTTTATTTATCAGATGTTAATTTACTCTTTTCAAAATGCCATTTGATGTCATTACTTATGTCTGTCTCTGAGCTAATAAGACATTTGATAAAATAATATTTATGACATGGTGCTTGAATGTTAGATGAATAAATTTTAAACCATTTTTGTTTTTGCCAGGCCTATACTAAGTGCTCAATAAGCATTTATTGAGTATGCATGAATAATACTGTGATCTTTTCTAGTTGTGGTTGATTTTGTGAAATGATCCATAGTGATTGACCAATATGTGCTCTGTGTGCTGATTATTTATTCAATGACTACATGATTCCATACAGCAAGATAATCCATTGAGGGGTTTATGGATCAATAAGATATTCTCCCAAATATCAAAGGATTGATGATCTGTTAAAAACATCCCTCAGCCTTGTGTGGTGGCGCATGCCTAGGCCTTTTATCTGAGCCCTCAAGAGGCAGAGTTTGGAGGATTTCTGTGAGTTTGAGGCTACATTCTGAGACTACAGAGTGCATTACAGCTTTGGCTACAAGGAAGACACCACCTTGAAAAAATAAGTAACTAAAACACAACCATATATTTAAGTAAATATAGTAAAAACATAGTGATGTGGGTGCAGATTAAACGAAAACCTCAAGAAATTTGGATATCTCCAATTTGAGTGTTGTATAAAGTATTGTGACATAGTTATAATTCAAACTATATCTTCATTACTTTTATGCCTACAATTTGCTGTTAGATCATATAGAGAACAGACACAGTTACTTTCTTATTGCTAGATTGTTGGGACAAAAATACCCTATTCAAGTTAACATGGGAAGGAAAGGTTTATTTCAGTTTGTAGTTTCAAAAAGAAGTCTATATTTACATAGAAACTATGGTAAGAAAAGAAACCTGGTATCATATCTTCCTTAGCTGGGAGGAGGATGTAGAAGGAGCCAGATGAGCTGGACTGCAACACCTTAAATCCCATCCCTAGTGGCACACTTAATCCAGCAAAGTTTTACCCCATAAAGGTTCCACAACCTTCCAAACAGTGCAAATTGGTGATTATTTAAACCCTTGAGTCTATGAAGTCCATTTTACATTCAAACCACACCACCCACTTACCCACTCATCTGCCCATCATTCATTACTTTTGTAATTAAATACCTCCAATGCATTTTGCTAGGTGCTATAATGAGTTAGACATATCTCACATTCAGTCTGTTATATCTGGGTCAGCAGTACTATGCAGGAAAAGAAAGAAAAACACATGCCTCTTCATGATCCCCTTACGTACTCATCCTTCTGCCTTTGTTCTTGTTGACATTAAACATGCATTCTCATTAACTGGGGAGGATCAGTGTTCACAAGGAAGCTGCTGTTGTCTGGGAATAGAGGCTGTTTTAGTTTAGTAGGTTCTTACCTTTTTAGTGAAGCTAGATAAAGAAGGTCCTAGCATTTGTATATTGTGATAGAGGCAGTCTGTTATTCAAGAGTCCTCTGCCTTCCACTCTCAGAACAGCAAAATATCTTGGGCAAGTAAACTGTTCTTTTTGGTTATATAACTTTAACAATAGACACAGTATGATATTCTGGATACAAAGTGGCCATGCCATTTATGACCTCACAGTGGCCATCATTACTTCCATGATATTATGTGGTCATGGATAGTGGAGAAGGGAATAATTAAAAAATATATAAACATAGAAGAGGGTTTAGTTGTAAAGAAAAAAGAGATTTAGTAGAAGGGGTATGAGAGGAGGAACAAAGTAAAATGAGAGGGGATTATGATCAAAACATATTACATACATGTATATAATTTTAATAGTAAGTTTTATAAAACACAAAAAAGCACAGTGTGTGGGTCACACTAAATATTCTTCAAATAAGTTGAACAAAAATTATAGTTTTGCTATTTTTTTCACAGGACCATATACTGGAGCTGACCTTTAGATATCAATACTAAGGCCACAGTATAACCTAAGAGCACATCACAGTAAGAGTAGAGAGTTAGATGCAGTCATTACAAAGCTAGTCAAGCTGGGCATGGTGGCACATGCCTTTAATCCCAGCACTTGTGAGGCAGAGGTAGGAGGATCGCCATGAGTTCAAGGCCACCCTGAAATTCCTTAGTGAATTCCAGATGAGCCTGGGATAGAGTGAGACCCTACCTCAACCCCCCCCCAAAAAAAAGCTAGTCAAGGGCTAGAGAGATGGCTTAGTGGTTAAGCGTTTGCCTGTGATGTCTAAGAACCCCAGTTCAAGGCTCGATTTCCTAGGACCCACGTTATCCAGATGCACAAGGGGGTACACGTGTCTGGAGTTTGTTTGTAGTGGCTAGAGGCCCTGGTGCACCCTTCTCTCTCTCACTCTCCCTCCCTCCCTCTTTCTCTGTCACTTTTAAATAAATAAATAAAAATAAACATAAAAAGGTTTTTGTTTTGTTTTGTTTTGTTTTAAAAAAGCTAGTCAAGGACAAACTCCAGCATAGAGACTCTAGTTACATCTATGAAATCAAGTCAGATAAAAGCCAAGAGCAAGTCCAAAGTAACTTACAAGAGCAAATAGACCATAAGCATGGCACCCAGGGAAAATCCTGAAGGAGTCATTTTTACTATTATTACTAGATTCTGTAGGATTTTAGAGTTTGTGAGTAGCTGCTTATGCTGCCCTTTGAAGATCAGTATACATTTCAAGGGCAGTCCTATCCTACCTATGGAAGGACGTCATGATGTAAGTTGTGAGTACAGTGGTATAAATGACATTCACAGATAAAATATAGCTTGCCAGCTGAGTGACCCTGATGAAGAAAGATGACTTGAAACTGAATGTTATAGTCTCCAATATTGTGAGGATATTTTTATATATGGTTTTGATATACAAAGTTTTTTTGAAGAGATAGGCTCAGTTTTGAACTTAGGAGAATATTTTTGACAGTAAACTTTATGGTGGCTGGAGAAAAATCACTTCATGAATAGGTAAAGGCCTTAATTAAAATTAATTTTGCTCCTATTTTGTGTAATTGCCTGATTGATTTATTTTGCCTTACCTCTTCATTTTCTTGTTCTAGAATTTTCTCATAAAAATTCTGAAGATACTTACAAGAGAACATTTATCCTAGTAGGGTGAACAAATGTGCCAACAAGCGAGAAAATTAATAAGAACTAAAAGAAAGTGAATTTAATAAGTAGTTGGCTTTGATTTTCCCATCAGTAATTATAACCAACAGTTACCCAAGCTGTTCCATAAAGTGAAGTAATGTTTTAAGCACATACTTAACTATGATCTGGGATATCTCCTGTGGAGCCCTTTGTAATATATTCACCCCAGAAAAGGCATCAATAATAGATCCAAAAAATATCCACCCAAGTGTAACTTGAGGAAACAAGGACTTTATCAGGGCTACTTCAGGACCATAGGTAACTCAAGGACAGCTCAATAGGGGGAAAGGTAAGCCCAGAGTGGTTGGTTCATGACTCACAAAACCTGCATCTATACAACTCTATGCAGCTCCCCAAGAGTGGACTCTTCCTTGGTGTTTGTTTATTGCTTGTATAACCTTGTTAAGGTTTCTTGTAGATCTTGGAACTTCATGAACTCGAGTTTCATTAGCTCCCTGTGTCTTATATGCCTCCCTCCTCTACCCAGAATAGAATGTTTCACCATATCAAATTGGCTTCACTATGATCCTGAGTTGAGTAGCTGAATTCAGTCATCTGGGTCCATTCATAAATGATGGGGTTGAATTGGCAAAAGCAAATCAAAGGATATAACTTAAAAGCAGGCCTAGGAAATTAGAACATGTCTCTTTATATTGGCACCAAGGAAAATAAAGGGAATGCTTATTCTAGAATTTTGTGGAATAATAAAGTAATAAAAATAAGAAATGTTTTTTAATCCTAATTTTAACCTTGGGAGGGGTAAAGTGAGTACAATTTTAACATGATGAGAGGAATAAGCAAGGTTAAAATAAGGTTATAATCATAAAACACTACTCTGGACTAGAAATATGGGTACAATCATTTTCTTGTGGTAGAGTTACTAAAATATATGTGATTTCTGTATCCTGTGGTACTTTTAAAAGCTCAAAGGACTCATCAGTGTTATATGAAATCTACAATGTACAGAGAATTACAAGTAGGAACTGAAAAGTGTGATATACGAATAGAATATGTCGTTCCCCAGCTGCAGATAAAGGTCAGTGCTGGTAAGAGCATGAGACCAAAAGGAATAAAGTTATTATGTCTGCTTACTGAATCAGAAGTTTTAAGTGTCAATTCTCCCTGAAGTTCTCAGTGTTGAGGGAAGGGAAATGGAGACAGAGCATGGACTCCTCCACTGCTCCTTATCCTGTTATTCAGAGGTTTTGGATCCCTTATCTCAAAGGAAGGTGCAGAAAGATGTAACTCTTCTTATACTCTAAAAATGTATGCTACATTAAAGAATTAAAGGCAACTTCTTAAAAGTGTTATAGGCATTACTCATCGCCATCTTGGCCAGAAGTCCACTCATTTCAGTTTTAAGATAGAATCCTCCTCTTAAAAGTCTCCAGTGTGGGCTGGAGAGATGGCTTAGTGGTTAAGCTCTTGCCTGTGAAGCCTAAGGACCCCGGTTCGAGGCTTGGTTCCCCAGGTCTCACGTTAGCCAGATGCACAAGGGGGCGCACGCGTCTGGAGTTCGTTTGCAGTGGCTGGAAGCCCTGGCCCGCCCATTCTCTCTCTCTCTCCCTGTCTTTCTCTTTGTGTCTGTCGCTCTCAAATAAATAAATAATGAACAAAATATTAAAAAAAAAGCTTTCAAAAGTCTCCAGTGATGTTTGGATTGGTGCAGAAGGCTTAACTAGGAGTTAAGAGACATTATAATATTCAGTTGATATGTAAATTTTTCAATATTTTTAGCACCTCATTTTCCTGGTTTATAAAATTTGAAGTCTGTTGTAGTTAACCATGAATAATTCTTCCAAATCTATATACTTTTCTGGTAAGATATTTCAGATATTAAGAGTTGGACTAGAATACATATTTTAATGTGTTTATTTATTTAGAGACAAAAGTAAGGATAAGATCTCAATTGTTTCTCATACAGAAATGAGTCAGTCTAAAGATCACACTGTAAAAGTATACTTTATTTCAAACTTGGGGAATTTAAAGGAACATGAAGTCTACTACATGGAGTCTGCAAAATCTAAAAGAGATGAGGATCATAATGTATTAGATATTTTGTTAAGTTTAGGTTTAATAATGCTGTAAAATTGTCAAAATGATTTGTTATTACTTTTGCTATTATAGTAAGATGATTTTTACAAAATGCTTTTCAAATAGGGCTCTGCTACAGGTAAGCTAAGTTTAATGGACTGCATTTGAGCAAGGTTAGGTAAAAATGACTAATATGATTTGTGAAATGTTAATTTGCATGTACAGCAAGTCTCCATGAAGATAAAAGGAGATAATTCTATGCTTGTACGGAGTTAGGGGATGGCATGGCTTAGAGGAGAGCAGACCACCGATGAGCAATAAAGGCAGCCTTGCCTTATTTTTGTTCCTATAAAAAGAAAAGAGAAAATGATTTCAGAATCCCCACTGTGTCATCTAAAATTTGGCTGCATTCAGCTTGTAACCTTGAGACAATCAGTCCACAGGCATTTATTGCTGTTTTACCTTGCACATAGTAAACTCTTATATTTGGAGGTGAATGTGTCTGAACTCAGGCACAGAGATTGCATCTCCATCCTGCCTCCTCGCAGCTAGGAGCTTGTCCATTTTGGGGGGTTCCTGAGAGCTCAGTGTATACTTTACAGATTGCCGCATATTTGTATGTTAAACTTTTCCCTTGAGAGGAAATCTTGCATCTGCTACTGGCTGGATAAGCAACTTCTGTGCATTGAATGAAGAAATAGAACACTTCCATTTCATTGAAGATAATGTTAAGTAATAATTGGGCTTGGAAAGTTAATACAGTTCTACTATACTTACAGCATAACTACTTACTAGACAGAATTGTGTTGTTTTTTTTAATTTATAATAAATCTGCATATAAGGAGATAGTATTTTTTTTTACCAGTGAAAACTTGTTAGTAAGTGACCTGAGGCTGAAATAATTTTTAAGATAATAACTGGGGGTTTTGTCCAAATCAGCATTTATTTTTAAAAATTTTGCTCCAGACATTGATTTTGCAGGTTTTAAATATCAACTATACATGTTAGATGGTGGCTTTCTGGACAAATAATCAAAGTGGCTTTTTAGGTCAACTGTTTTGTTTCTTTGACATTTAAAGCCTTTGATAGGATCATTGACATCATGATTGATGGAAAAGTGGGAATGAGACATGCTGTTTAGTTGTGTTTGCTTCATTTTCATATTTATTAATTGTCTCATTATCCTAACCTACACTACTAGTTACTTTACTCATTGTTGGCACTAAATGTTTGACAAGAAGCAACTTAAGACAGGAAGGTGTATTTTGACTGAACCATTCTTACAGAACACAATCGGACATGGTGGATGTGCAAGGAATGGTGAGAGGAGCAGAATGCCAGCTCAGAGTACAACTGGAGTCAGAAAACAGGGTGAACAGGGAGTGGAGCTCGACTATGAAACCTCAAGGCCCATTCCTCGCTGTGGTGCCAGTGAGGCTCCACCACCTAAAGATTCCATAACCTTCCCAAATGGCATCACTGTCTGGTGACCAAGTGTTCAAACACAGGAGCCCATGAGGGACTTTTCACATTCTACCCACAGCACCTATGCTTTAGGCACCTGTGGACAGGCTCTTTTCTTGAGCTGGGCATGGAGGCAAGTGTGTATTGCACTAGCCCTTGGGAGGTCAAGGCTCACTGTGGGCTATCAGGTAAATTCCAGGTCAGCCTGGATTACAAAGAGAAGCCTTGCCTCATAAAACAACAACAACCACAACAAAGAAAACATCATTTTTACAAGATAAAAATTGTTTTAGCCACAGGCATCTTATTTAGGACCACTTAGTTATTGGAAATATACATAATATTTAAGATGTTTCTAAGGTGGAGTCACATGAATGTGACTCAAAGTATGTTCTTTTAACAATATGAGGGTTGTAATCAAGCAGAAGTTCACCAGTGGAGGCAGAAAACAAGGAGAAAACAGAACCCATAATGACTCTTCAGCAAATGACAATGTGAAAGGCAGAAAGTTTAGGAGACGGGGACAGTTTCAAGGAAAGTGTGTATAAACAGTGATTCTGGAATATTCTGGATAAGGAACAGAAAGGCAGGGCATGCTAGGAATGTTGTATTACACAAAATATAACAAAGAGTTTTGAAGGGAAATCTTAGCTCTATATAGCAAACAAATTTTAATCCAATGCCTTAGACCGCTCAGCCATGCAACCAGCTACAAACAAATTTTAAAATAGATCCTAGCTTTGAATTAATTCAAACCAATAGCTAGTAGCAGTCATTGTAAAGAAATGTCCTGATCATAAGTGGACATTAGAAAGATTAACTCTGTCAGACTCTAAACCATATTCTTTAAAGATAATCATCATCCCCATCAGAATCAGGGATGAGGGAAGTACCTACACATGATATAGCCATACAAAATATGTTGATAATAATAATAATAATAATAATAATAATAATAATAATAATAAAGAATTATCAGCTAAAAACTTAAGAATACCAAATCACAAATTCAATATTTCTCTTCCTTTTTTTCTGTTTTAATTTTTTTATTTGCAAAGAGAGACAGAGAGAATGGCCAGGACCTCTATCCACTGCAAATGAACTACAGATGCATGTGCCCCTTGTGCATCTGGCCTATGTGAGTCCTGAGGAATCGAACCTGGGTCCTTTGGCTTTACAGGCAAATGCCTTAACCACTGAACCCTTTCTCCAGCTCTTACCCTTTCTATTTGGGAAGAAGCTTGACATATTTTGAAGCATGTAATAAGTGTAGTCAGAATTAGATTTATACCTACTCAGACAGGACAAAATTTTAACATTTCACTATATCATTATTTAAGTGAAATGAGAACCTCAGATAAGATTTGCCCATGGAAAAGTCTGGTACTGTCATAACACAGAGAACAAGTTCATATCAATATGAAACTGAAGAATTCTCTTATAGGGCTACCACTTGCCTCTTTATTCCTTGCTTCAAATGTATAAAGGTATAATAGAAAATGGAAAAAATATGTTTTATTTTTTTATTTGCTAATTATCCCTATGGCCAATATGTATCTTGGAATACTTCTAAAAATAGGAACTAAATTAAAGACCCATGTTAAAAATGGTATTTTTTTTCCATGGATGTGCCTTTTGCAGCCTGCTAATAGATCATATGTAAAGTGTGTGTATATAGCTGCTTTTTGTACCAGGAGCCCTCTCCATTCATGAGTACACCTCCCGAGCATGGCAGCCATCTGCTCTTGCTCCCTGGTGACTACCTACTAACTTCCCAGACTCTTAAATGTTGATAGCAAGGGGAAAATGGAGCAGCTGTTCTGGAGCTCTGTGCCTGCCTCTTCCCTCCTCACCACCTGGTGGATGCACAGTTCAGCTCCTGGAGAGAGCAGACGCAGTAAGCGGAGTTGTATCCTTCACACCTCTGGCCCATTCTCATCAGAACCGCTGATCTCTCTCCTGTGATTTTTTTAGCCTCTCCTTTCTCTTATGGCCATCCTCACTTCAGGATGCTAAAGGGGAACACAAGTGGGAAAGGGAAAGGTTGTCTCCAAACAGTGCATGTTGCTCATCCAATTATATCCTGCTTCCCATATCACTTTATTATTTCTTTTTTCTTCCATTTATTTATTTGAGAGAAGGAAAGAGGCAGAGAGATAGATAGAGGGAAAGAGAGTGAGCATGCCAAGACTTTCAGCCACTGTTATTGAGCTCCAGATACATGCTCCACCTTGTGCATCTGGCTGACATGTGTACTAGGGAATTGAACTAAGGTCCTTGGGCTTTGCAGGCAAGTGCCTTAACTGCTAAGCCATTTCTCTAGCCCCTCATTATATTATTTCTTTAAATTCTTAATAATCTATGTATCAACAATACATGAGATACATCTTTTACATTAGTTTCCAACCAATCTCCTTAAATGTGTATCATAGGAAAACAAGAAAAAAATATAGGTATAAAACTACTGAAAGACAGTTCATTCTGTCTCTTTAAACATGTTGCTCTATGCAGCAGGATATATAATGAGAGGATCAGTAATGACTGAATGCATACCCAGACTTATACTAAAAGAGTCCAGGAAAGAGAAGAAGGAGGATAGCAAAAAAAAAAAAAAAGAACATTAGTTGTGCTAGGTGGGATATTATGAGTTACAAAAGAAGACTTTTTTTTTTTCTGGGAAGCTGCAGAAAGAAGAGGATACATGTGTAGAGAGAGGGGAAACATAAGAGACAAGGACACAATGAATGCTTGAGAGCAGTTATAAGAACTGCCATCCAAGGAAACATGCTTACAAGGAGTACAAAAGAGCTTCGCAGTAGGGAGTGGTGGTGCACACCTTTAATCCCAGCAATTGGGAAGCAGAGTAGGAGGATTGCTGTGAGTTCAAGACTACCCTGAGACTACATAGTGAATTCCAGGTCAGCCTAGGTCAGATTGAGACCCTACCTCAAAAACTGGGGTGAAAAAGACTACACATTGCATTGTGTCCTGTGGTTTCACAGAGATTCATCATTGGCCATTGCTTGGAAATATCAATCTAATTGATTTGACAACATGTTTTGGATATTTTGACTTAATGCTGCAGTTTCATGAGGTATTGAGTTTTCTCTTTTGTAATGGGATATAAAATGTCCTATTTGTGTCTTTTGGAGTGGGTAGTAATTTAGGACATAGAGTAGAAGAAGCCCCAGCATTTTATAGTTTAGAAATGTCAAAGAAATTTCAAGATGACTAAGTTGTTACCTGTTGTTACTGGACTTTTATAGGAAATCTATGGAAATCTTTGTTACTACCCTGAGATTAGAATAATGCTTTGGAGTGATAATCTACTATTTCAATTATTTATTAATGTAGTATTAAATTAATACACTAGATTGATACTGTCTAGGATGTTCCTTTAGGTAAGGAAAGTTCAGTAATTATAGATTTATCTCCCTCAAATTAACTATATTAAAAATGACCATTCAGGTCTGGAGGGATGGCTTATCAGTTAAGGTGTTTGCCTGCAAAGCCAAAGGACACAGGTTCGATTCCCCAGGACCCACTTTAGCCAGATGCACAAGGGGGTGCACATGTCTGGAGTTCGTTTGCAGTGGCTGGAGTCCCTGGCGTGCCCATTCTCTCTCTCTCTCTCTCCCTCTCTCTCTCTTCCTCTTTCTCTGTCAAATAGATAAATATATAAAAATAAAATATTTTTTTAAAATTACCATTCAGAATGGAGGAAGGAGGTATTGTATGAGTACTTGGATTGGTAATGACTTAAATTTGTACTCTTAAGAGACATATAAACCACCACTTCCCTTCTACCCTGTGGCTCTTACATTCTTTCCAAGTTAAGCCTTTTCTACCCTCTGTCCGGACTGCCCTCTTCCTTTTTATTGGTGTTTATACTGTGTCTATATTGGTGTTTTGCAGAGTGTTAGCCAGAATGAGAGTTTCTGTGGAACTGACTCACGTTTTTAGTATTAACTATTTGGGAGGAGAATGGATAGAGGTCTGGGGGAGGGCTACATATTGAACTATAACAGAAAAGGCTTTGTCTGGTAGTCCTAAAATTCTGATTGGAAATTAAGTTACAATAAAAAAAAAATACAAAGTATGTAATGAAATTCCTAATAGTACCTTGAGACATAATGGTGTGAAAAGTATTGTCCCAAGAATGTGAACACCATGGATTTACAATGTCAAAAATGTGCTGTATGTAAAGAAATAATTTTTTGAATCCCACATTGACATCAAGTTATTCTGTTTACCTGATTGATATTTTCTTTTTTGTCCCCATGAGTCTAAAGAGAAGATTCATGGGTTTAGGGGCAGATTAGCTTTCACGCCCTAAAGGATCCATTGTCTATCCTTTAGTAGCATGAAATTAACTCGGGGAAAAGAACCAGCACTTAATTTAAAGGCTCAACATTCCGTTTTAAGACAGAGTTTGGGGTGCTGTAAGGCTGACAGAGGCCTGTGAGTCATGGCAAGCTGTCCTGGTCTAATTGATTTAGTATTCATCAGGGATCCTCTTGACAGGAGTGCTGATTGCACAACTAAGAGCCAAGTCAATCAAGAGACAAGGAGTCGGGGCCAGTTGGCAAAATTGTCCAAATAATCCCTTCTCCTCCTTCTTTTTAAGGGAATAGTATGCTGTACTTTGTAAGAAGGAGGACAAACAGAGAGTGAAGAAGAAGAAGTGGACATTCTGGTAGCTTTAGTAGATTTCAGACCAGAAACCATTCAATGGTTTACTTTTGTAAAAAAAAAAAAGAAAAAAGAAAAAAGAAAAGAAAGTGAAAACAAAGGTTAAAATGCACTCAAAATTTAGATAGTTAAGACTTCCCACCCATACTCATACAGGCAACCCTGATTTAACTAAATACATACCACACACACACACACACACACTGAAAATAGGAAAAGGATCAGATGGAAAGAAAAAGGATTTTAGTAGGAGGAGAATAATAGGTGATGATAAGAATAAAATGTATTAAATACATGTATAAAATTGTAAAAAGAAGTAAAATGAAATTACTAGGTTACAAAAAGAAAAACAGATATTAAAAAAAAAAAAGGCCTGGCTTGAATTTGTAACGTCACCACTGACATTATGTGACATATGGGAAAGCTCCAGTTTCTATAGGATGTGAACACCCAGCTCTGTTCATGAGGGTGTGTTTTCTGTGAAGATCACATGAATCACAACATTTTTTGTGAACCCATCAATCTGAGTTCACAGACTAAAGGGAACACTCACTACACTTCTACTTAGTCAAGTCAGTCTCTAGAGTCATCCTGAAAGAATTGCTACATCCCAGCTGAAATCCGTGGATTTTCATGGATCAGAGTTCAGTATTCTTCCAGTTACTTTAGTAATATGGTTGATTCCATATTTTATACACAGTTTTTCACGTGTATGTGTGTACGGTATGCTTGTGTGTTGTGGGGACTCATTTGCTTGTGTATGCATGTACATGCAAGAGGTCGACATTAGGTGTTGGTGTCATCATGAGCCTGTTTCTGCTGTCCCAGCATTGGAGAACAAGCAGAAAACACCACACCCTGCTTTTATATGGGTGCTGGGTATCTGAGCTCAATTTCTTATGCTTGCAAGGCAAGCAGGCTAGTACATTATTTAAAAAGCAATTTTCCCAGCCCCTATTTTTAAAAGTTTTATTTATTAAGTAATCAGTTTATTTATTCACTTAGGTATGTTTGCATGGATGTATGGGTGAACGGATGTGTATGCACATGTATGTGGAGTCAAGGGAAAACTTTGAGGTATCTGTGATCTTCTTCGATCTTCTTTCAGACAGGGTCTATTTCTGCTGCAAAGCAATGCCTGTCTAGCTGTTTTGCTAGCTTTGGATTTACTGGCTTTGCCTCCCATTGTGGTAGGTACATTGGGATGACAGAAGCGTGTGTCTTTTTGAATCAGGATTTTGGTAGCTTTTCAAGCACCATTAATTGCTGAGCCATCTTCCCAGCCTCTTGTCTGGATTTTGAGATAAGGCCTCATGGGTCCTGCCTGGCCTTGAACCTCCGGTTGAGGAGTAAGGGTTAAAGGTAGGTAGTAACTTTTGAATTTCTGGTTCTCCTGGCTTACCTCTCAAGTCATGGGGTAATAGGTATGTATCACTATGACTGATTCATGTTCTTGGCATCAAACCAGGACCTCAGCATGCTACTTGAGCACTCCTTTTTTTTTTTTTTTTTTTGAATCACACTTAGCTTTTACACATTAAGTTGTTAGCATTGCATTACATTATATAAAGCTAAGCCTTTCCTATTGTCTTTATCACTGGTTAATGCACAAACTATACAGCAAACATTATTATGCCTATGTAATCATTAAATTCTGGCCTAAGACTCATGTTTTGTATCCCAAGTAATCTGATGTCATATTACCTGTAGCTACCAAAAGGGCAATATTGGCAGGAAAACTGGATAATTTGTCTTTTCTTATTCAATATATTACTTAACATTCTAGTGTGTTTTACTTGTCTTATATTCAGACTTTACCATCATTTTCCTGATGTGTCTAGTCACCATTTGTCTTGTTTTCTTGTTGCACAGCTGGTGGTTCTCATCCTCCCCCCCCCCCCCACCCATTTCCTCTTGGCTCTTCCTCCTTTAGCTGTCTGTGTACCTGTCTCTGACTGCGGCTTCGCTGGTTGTTTTCTAAGTCCTATTAAATCCCATCACTGTCCTTTTGGGAAAGTATTTCATCTCAAGAATTTCACATTTTCCTCTTTCTTATCTTATTCCAGTAGTTTTGTGGTATTCCTCAAATAAATTCTCACAAGAGGGTGAAATGAAAAGAAACTATCTCAGAAGATATCTGATAATGAGCTTTAGCACTGCATACAACAAAAATGGCCAGTTTATTTAGATTTTGAGGCACTGATAGAAAACTTCTAGCAGAGCTCTAGAGGGATTGCATAGCTGTTTTTAATATCCACTACTAATGAGAAATCAAATACCTTTGTAAGACACTCAAGATGACTCATTGTCATTTGCCATTCTTTTATAGAGGGTCCAGTGGTGCCTTTCAATGTGAAAATCATGTCTTTTAGCTCAGGAAAATTTCTGTGTAGTATTTATTAGATACTAAACAAACCCTCAGTCTTATCTAACCTTTCTTTTTGAGATTCTATCAACCAACTTCACACTGTAGGAGGATTTTTTTTTTTACTTTGTTTGCATTTTCTCTCATATTTGTTTTTATCTTACACAGCCTACATATCCATGTTTATTTTCTAATTTTTGAAGTTTTTATGTCAGCATTTATATTATTTTCCTTCATGTTCAGTTTAACATTATCATTAACATATAGATGTATTTGCCTTTTGAAACTATATGGTATATCTTATGAAATAATTCACTTTCCTCCAATACCACAAATTTTCATTTGTTTATTTTGACTATCCTACTACTGCTAGTACTTTTTTATGAGATTTAATAAGTGGATACTAGAGACTGGAGAGAAGGCTCAGCAGTTAAAGGCACTTGCTTGAAGAGCCTGATGGCCTAGGTTCATTTCCCCTGTACCCACATAAAGCCAGATGCACAAAGTGGTAGATGCACTGGTCGGGCATACTTGCTCTCTCTTTGCCCCCCTTCTCTTAAATAAATAAATAAATAATATTGGTATAAAGGCAATGGATGTTGGGATAGATTTATGTTGGTACAGGGAGAGGGTTGTTTAAGTACTAACATAGCAAGATAGGTGTTTCATTTTGATCCTGTACAGAGTCCATCAATCATCCCATACATAAACTGTATTTTTAGGCCAGTGTCAATTTCAGTTAGACACCAAAATGTAAATTAATCGACGTCTTTCTGTGCTATATTTCTATGCTGTTTCCAGTGAGAAAGCTGCCTTCTTTTGAAGCTTTCTTGCATTATTGTTTAGTTTGTGAATTTTCTACTTGTTTTTAATCTCTAAGACTTTGAAGATAGATAACTCATATTTATGAGATTTATTTTAAAAATCTGTGTTAGTGACACTTGCACTTGCATTTCATGTAACTCCATAGTCTCTAATGATGTTATTCACTCTTGCCCATGTAGACTTATTACACAGGGTTCTACAGTGATGGATAGCAAATTCA
This sequence comes from Jaculus jaculus, assembly GCF_020740685.1. Lineage (NCBI taxonomy): Eukaryota > Metazoa > Chordata > Mammalia > Rodentia > Dipodidae > Jaculus > Jaculus jaculus. The sequence continues at coordinate 87,157,550 of NC_059111.1, read as the reverse complement.
TCGGTTAGCTCTCCATTCTAGAATGGCTGTGTCAATGAAGTTTCAAAAATAACCTTAGAAAATATCTCATTGTGAAGAGGGTAGTTGTTGGTGGTTGTTTAAATGATTAGATTTAGAAAAAAAAAAAAGAGTTGAACAGTTATGAATGAATGTTTGAATTAATCAGTATTTTCCAGGAAAAAAAAAAAAAAAAAGAAAGTTCAGGATTTCATGCCATGTGGGGAGCTGGAGGGGATAAAGAATCCATGTGGACAGTAAGGGCTATGGGGCCCTCTCAGCTGGGCCTGGAGCAGCCGGGCCTGGGCCTGAGCCTAGCCATCCTGGGCTTAGGTGAACTAGAGGGACAGCTGGGGATGTCTCAGGATGAGGTTAGCCCTGACATCAACTTCTGGGACTAAACTTAATTAACTACAATGTTTAAATCCTGATAAAGACCTCCCTCCCAGGAGGGGTCCTTGTTGTTTGTGAAAAAACAGGTCTCAGGAACTAGGCAAGAGATAAAATGTCAGATAATTTTTTATTTCTAGCAAGTGTACACTTTCTTACTTCCAGGGATCCAGTCACCCTAACTGTACCCACCTCTCATTTCCCTCAGGACTGGTTATCCATGGGAAGTATTGTCATGGTAACTCTGATAAATGGGAATGTAGGAGAAAATGGAAAGAACAGTCCTGAAAATTGTGACAGTTTTATAATTAAGTGGCAGTGAAAGTAGAGTAATGGAAGGTGCTTTGAAAGACCTCTTCAACCATTCAATAAATGGATAATAGGAAGAGTATTAAAGTAAATTATTCATTGTTGCCCCTTATGAAAATTGCTACCTAGAAGTACAGAAGATATTTTGAATATTTTTTTTTCCTTTTGTTTTTTTTTTTTTCAAGCTAGGTTCTCACTCTAGCTCACTCAGGCTGACCTGGAATTCAATATGTAGTCTCAGGGTGGACTTGGAAATCCTCCTACCTCTGCCTTGCAAGTGCTGGGTTTAAGTTTCTAATTTCTAGTTTATTTTATATTCCTAAAATGAAGTTGGCTTCTGTAGCTGGAAATTCTTAATGCTTAGAGACCTAAAATCATAATTTAAGAAATATCCTACTTGACAAGTGTTTGGGGCTCATATCATACTTCATGATCATTGACATGTGGTTCTTTCATCCAAAGCTACTCTATACTGCCTCCCAGCTGGGGAATATAGGTGAAGTGAAATCATATATCAAATAACTGAAGACTAAAAAAAATATGAATATCTGATGTACAGAGTACATGTGATATAGTACTAATGGAAAGAAGTGAGAAAGAGGTTGTGAGGGGAAAGAAAAAGACAACAGAAATCAAGAGAAAACCTCAAGCTAGCTTTAGGAATCAAGGACACTGGAAAATATGATGCAGTCAAGAGCCAGGGAGGGGTTAATAGGAAAATCAAAATGTTTGAGATGGTTATTCACTCAAGTGAATGAGCAATAATCTCGCACTTTAGGTGAGTGGAAAGAGAGTATTTGATACTATGGGTATAGGTTACCTCTCAAACTCTGATGGGATCACTGAGCAATTGTAAGGAGTATATATTTAAAAGGATAACTTGTCAGATGGGTATTGTTTAAATCTGAAATTCTGGGAAATTTCAAGTGGACTTGGGATTCTGTAATTTGCCTTCCTGTGTTTGGCTTTGAATCTTAATACCTTGGGACTACTGATAGAGTTTTCTGTCTATGTGGACAAGCCTGCATTTTTGGATAACTTACATTGTTAGAGGTGTGGGAGAAGTGACAGTGTAGCCCACACTGCAGGGAGAAAGTTCCTGACGTCTTCTAATGTCACAGCCAAACAGAGAGGGAGCGTCTGCAGAAAGAATCCTTCTCCAGTGCTCTCCCTGTGGTTGCAATTCTACTGACAGCATACCTACACACCCTGCAAAGTAGTCTGTCAGCATGACTGGCAGCTCTGACTTGAATACAAAGCATCCTTACCTTCTTGTGATAGAATAAAATTAAAACTAAAATTCAGTTTCAGCATTTTTTTTTCTTCTTTGAGAAATTTCAGTATATCTTGGGAGAACAAAAATTCAGTTCCATTGAGCTTGTCATGCTTATTAAATACTCAGGTTAAAAAGCACCATGTTGCAAACAATGGTGCCTTGGCACAATTTTCAACTCCATTTTATGAGACAAATTAGAGAATCACGGGTTTATGGCTAGATTATGTAAAACACAAAACAAAACTAGATTAAGAAACTCTTTAATACTTACATGGCCTGTTGTTTTGAGAAAAGGAACAGAATATTCCTTATTACATAATTGTCAATTTTTTCAGTATCTCTTTAGAACAATTAAACCTGAGGGAATAAATTTGTTAAATAATAATTTTGTAAGAGTGAAAGAATGGAATTTTGAAGAACCAAGAGACTATGGGCCTAGAAAGTTGCTGTTTAGTGATTCATTTTCAAAGACTTAGTATTTCTTTGCTTTATTTTTTCAGGGATTACATGTCTTGATTTGTTCTTTCTCCTCAATTTCCCTTGCAATACTATAAACCTTGATAGTGATTTTACATTTGCTTAGTATGCTTCTTCCTAGCCAGGTCTCAAATCTCTTTGTAATGATTTCCAAGTCATTAAAGTGCTACAAACAATTCTCACAATACTGAAGCCACCAAATAGGATCTAGCAGTGTCCTTTGTTTCAAGTTAATTATAGTGTTATAAAAATCTTATGGAAGAACAGTCCCATTTATTTTTTAACCTGATTGACATTTTTAACTTCATTGTTGTTATTTATAACTAAAATGAGGGATATTATACATGTTTATACTTCTTATCAGCCTTGTGTATGAATTTAGGAGGATAATCATTTACCCTAGTCAATATTGTAGATATATTCTAAGATTCACAATAATATAAAGTTAAGATATTATTCCACAATAGTGATGAATGAAAGGAGGTAGGAAAGGAGAAGAGAGATAGACAGACAGAGTCAGAAAGACACAGAGAAAGACTGTTTTGCATACCAGTGTTGCTATCCCATTCTGGGCATTTACCCACAGAAGTTGATATTCTACCCTATAGACACTGCACATCTATGTTCACTAAGAAACAAAATCAGTCTAAATGTCCACAGATTGATAACTATATAAGGAAAATATAGTACACATAAAAAATGAAATTTTATTCTGACATATAGGAAAATGATATTATGAAATTTGAAGGTTAATGACTCAAAAGATAAAAATCCATGCTCTTTCTCACATGCAGATTCTGATTTTCAACATTTTTATTTAAGTAAACAATAGGTGTGAGAGTGAGTATAGATGTATGAATCAAGACAGGAGACCACAAGAGACAATAGGGTGAGAAGGACAATAGAATAAATGGAGGACAAGGGCAACAGAAACACAAAATCTGGTTGAAATACAGTATAATGAAATCTAGTTCTTTATGTTAGTGAAAAATAAGAACAAAGCAATCGCCCAACAATCAATAAAACCCATAATTGAACACCTCAAAAATAAATTGAAATTATACTTTAATTTGAAAAAAAAATTAGAAATATCTTCTTTTTGGAAGTATGTTTTCTCTCTGGTAGCATAAATGTAAATATTATTATGTTTATTTGGTACATTAAAGATGGTTATCAAGTAAAACAGTGAATTTCTGTTGGAAACTTGTCAGTCAGGAAGAAATATACACAGTTTTAAGTTTTCTCTTTTGGGGAGGAAGCTGTTGAGCTCTGTTCATTCTAAGTTTGAGAGTTTCCAACTTATATAAAACAGCAGTAATATTTCCATTATACATAGTTTATTAAATTTTTACTTATTTCTGATATGAAATTATTTCTTGTTCTCATATCCTTTAGAAAACGTGTATGCATATTCTAGTTTTCTGATAGTTGGGGATAGAAAATATAAACCAGGCCAGGTGTGGGATACATATCTATTATTCCAGCACTGGGAATGCTGAGGCACAAAGAAAGTGAATTCAATGCTGTGCTGACTGAATAGTGAGATCAAGTCTCTGAACTGGCTAAATCAGGATTCAAGTACCTACAATTATGTGGAGTTATCTCCGGATCCTTTATTGTATTCCACTGATCTATGTGTCTATTTTGTATCAGTGTGATGCTGTTTAGTTATTATGGTTCTTTAGTATAACTTGAAATCAGGTATGGCGATTTCTCCCACACAATTCTTGTTGCTCAGGATTGCTTTAGCTATCTTGTATCAGAACATTTTCATATTGATTCTTCTGCTCTATGAGCAGGGGAGGTTTTTCCAAGTTATAGTATCTTATTTAATATATGTTTTTCGGTGTCCTAAAGTTTTTATTGTAGGCATCTTTAACTTCCTTTTCATTAGGCTTATTCCAGGTTAGTTTTTTTAAAATATATTCTATTTATTAGAGACAGAGTGGGGGGAGAGAGATAGAGAAAGCGAGAATGGGCATGCCAGGGTCCCTAGCCAATGCAAACGAAGTCCAAGTGCATGCACCACCATGTGCATCTGGCTTATGTGGGACCTGCAGAATTGAACCTGGGTCCTTAAGCTTCACAGACATGTGCCTTAACCACTAAACCATTTCTCCAGCCCCCAGGTTAGATTTAAGGATATTGTAAATGGGATTTTTTTCTTGATTTCTCTCTCAGTATGTCTGTTACTGGCATACAGAAAATCATTTTGCTGAAGCTGTTTAGCAGGTCTGAGTGTTTTCTGATGGAGTCTTTAGGGTCTTTCATTTATTGGATCATATAGGCATATAAAGATGCTTTAAATTCTTCTATATAAATATGTATTCTTTTAATAATACTTTTAAAGTTTTTGATATTTAGATCTTATTTATTTGAAGTAAATTTTTAGGATGCCATACCTGAATTTCACTTCCTAATTCATATTCTTACAGTATATCTCACCTTGAATCCTTTCACTTAGTCTATATGACCTGGGCATTTGTTCAGCAATAACTTGAGCATTGTACTTTATCAACTAGATGAAACTCAACACAGCAAACACTCCTGATATGAGGAGTCCCTTGTCAATTTGTGAATTAAGATTCAGAGAACATACTGAAAGTCCAACTAGCTAATATTAGCTGTTCATACAAAAAAAAAAGTTTGGGATAAAATTGGGAATCACTCATTTCTTTCACCACAAGAAGTAACAGAATATTAGTGATGGCTTTGAGAAAAGTATTTTTTTTTTTCTCACTTTGGAGAATTTCCCCCACCTACTCCTAGAGAAAACTTTGGACAGGATCAATGCTACCTCTTTCAACCCTTGTTCAGTCTTAATATCATAATGACTTGCTATCTTAGTGGGTCAGGATTTTCCTATCTACACCATTTGTTGTTTTCATTCTTGGCCCTCTGAATAATATTTTCAAATTTCAGAGTTTGGGGAAACAAATCTGATAAGGCTAACTCAGATGGATATTATCTATAAAATTCAAAAGAAACTGGCACATGTCACATATACTTTTTAAAATATTTATTTGCAAGCACAGAGAGTTAGAGGAGAGACAGAGAAAAGAGGCATGCCATGGCCTCTAGATGCTGCAAACAGACTCCAGATTCATGAGCCACTTTCTGCATTGGGCTTTATGTGAGCACTGAGGAATCAAAATTGGGTTATTAGACTTTGCAGGCAAGTGCCTTAACTGTTGCATTATCCTTCCAGCCCTCCATTTTTAAAAATGATGAAATGTATAATTAATTTTGAAATGCCTGATGTGAAAGTTGATTTGTTGACAGATGGAGGGAAGTCTGAGATGATGTTGGCCAGATTATTGTACTGTGTTGTCATTTTGGGAATCCTATAGATATAGAGAGCCAATGATCATTATAGTAGACATAAATAAAATAAGAATAGGGTCAAGTATATATTTATATAATTTCAGTTTCTTAACATCTGGTAGGTCATGTGCTATGTCTGTCCTGAGAAGAAATTTAATTACTAAAGATTTACATAAGGCAGCAGGGTTCTAATATTTCATATTTTTACATAAACTTAAGGAGGAGATTTAGAAAAACTCATGAATTTTTAGGCTGCTAAATGAAACAAATTACAAGACTGTCACTTTTTATTTTGTATTTGCAGTCTAGTTATCCAACTTTGGTAAATAAACATTTTACTTATTTTCACTTTATTTTATACTATACTATTTTCATTTTATTTTGTACTATCCTTATCCCATTTCTTAATATCATTGATTCAAGAACTGTTTAAACCCATCTTGAAATACTTTAAAGTAATATTTATAAAATTATTGCTGTGATGCTGAATATAATTTTTAATATGCTTGGGGAAACCATTGGAAGAAAGAATTCTATTTATTGTGTCAGTCTTGACAACTCATCATGCTGTGTTCTTATCCAAGAAAGACATATTTTGGTAAGTAAATCTCATCTATGGTATCACTTTGCTTTTTGTATTGTACTCTTTGGTAGTTTTTTTGGTTCATTTCATCTCTATGCAGCAATTACCTTTTATTTATTGGCTCATTTGTGAGTAACAAAAGAAGTTTGACTACAAGCACTTACCCCAGTGTTGTGAAATCTCACAATATAAATCAGTACTTTCCTAGAATTTCCAACTTCAGCAATACAGTCCATTTATGCATTCTTTCTGCCTTACCATTAAACAGATTAATGCTAATTTTCAGTGGCTTGTATCATATAAAATATTAGTAATTACTTATAATTAAAACCTCATTTCTAATTCTATTTCCATTTCAAAATCAGAACTAGTAACTAATATAGACAGAGATATAGTTTGGAAGCATTTTATTTTAGTTTTTTAAAATCTGAAGTACAGATTCAGGTATGCCACCTACGCTGCAAGTGTTGCTGACATGTAAGAATGCTTTAGCCTTTGCTCCAAAAGTGCAGCTTTCCATCTCTGGCTTAGAACTTTACTGCAATGCCTTTGTTGCTCTGGTTTTCTTAGACAATGAAATGATCATGTATGTGGACCCACTTACAGATGTTGTTATTCAAAGCTGGTGAGCAGTTGAAGAGAATGTTAAAGACAGAATACCTTATCTCTAGTTGCAAATGGAGATATGTACATTTTCAGAGGCAGTAAACTCAGTAGTGTTACTCTGAACCTGCAAAGCAGAAAAATGAGGTTGAAAATTTTAGTTCGCATTTTTTTTAAATTTTATTTTAATATACTTTTTTTTTTATTTGAGAGCGACAGACACAGAGAGAAAGACAGATAGAGGGAGAGAGAGAGAATGGGCACGCCAGGGCTTCCAGCCTCTGCAAACGAACTCCAGATGCGTGCGCCCCCTTGTGCATCTGGCTAACGTGGGACCTGGGGAACCGAGCCTCGAACCGGGGTCCTTAGGCTTCACAGGCAAGCGCTTAACCGCTAAGCCATCTCTCCAGCCCTTAATATACTTTTTTTTTTAAAATTTAACTTATTAGTTTTCATTTCAGTGAATACAGGCAATTTGGTACCATTATTTAGGCTCATCTGTGATCTACCCCCTCCCATTAGACCCTCCTTGTTAATGAAAATGGGTCGTGCATTGTGGAGTTAGCCCCCAGTTATTAGTATGATAAATGTCTCTGCAAATCATGACCCAACATGTAACTCTGACATTCTTTCCGCCCCCTCTTCCGCAAGATTTCCCTGAGCCATGTTGGGTTCATTTTTGGTCTGCTTCAGTGCTGAGGTGTTTAGTTCGCATTTTAAATAATGCTTTATATGGATACCATGTGGATTCTTGGCAGTTCCGAATTGCACTCAAGTATTTCTGTACAGTTGGAACAACTCATGAAATGAATTGTGATTTTTTTAAAAGTATAAAATATTTCCATTAGTGTGTGTTGTTAACCTGTTTCAATAGGATTTTCGATGTGTCGGTGTCAGTATAAAACAGTGCGATCTGCTCAGGAATTATCAACCATGACAGTAACTGAGATAAGGTTTGGACCTTGTTAAAGCTGAAGAGATCCTGTTGCTCTTTAGCTGGTGAGGAATTTATCAGCAACTGAAGCTTCCTTCAAAAGTAGTACTGGACTAGTTCTGACTGTCAGCTCCCTGGAAGCCTTGTGCATGTGACGCATGCGGTGATCTGCCCCAACACAATGGATGTTAGGACACCCTGTATCAGTTGCCATTTCTTCCCTGATTCTTGATGCTATCAGTCCATTTGGCTTATTTACTGAATTTCTAACCTTATTCCTGGTCTTTGATTACGGCTTTTACACTACATCTCAGTTATTTTGTACAGATACCATCTAGAGTTCAATAATACTTATGTGAAAAAGTTTACTTGCAAATCAACATACACAGGCTGAGAGAGTTGGATTTATTAAGTTATTTGACCATTCTTTCATTTGATTTAGTTTCTCTAAACAACAGGTTGCTATAGCACTAAGCATGCCAACATATGACAGCAAATGAATCTAAAGTTCTTATTGAGAAAACTTAAAACTTCCTAAAGAACAACTCATTACATTGATATTTGCTGCTTTTATATTTTATTCTTTAATTACCGATGAGTTTTATGATGCAGAGGATTGTATAACCACAAAGACTTATCTCCAGAAGTTTCTAGTGGTGGCCCTTTGTGGTTTTAATATATCTGTAAGGGGGAAAAAAAAAAAAGTCCTCTCTAAGCTTGAAGACGGGTCTTCCAAGAAGGAAACAGAGTCAGCTATGGAAGCCCTGCACGAGAGTGACAGAAGGGCCGTAAGTGGGGACGTGTCAAAGGACGATTTCGGGGGCTGGAGAGATGGCTTAGCGGTTAAGCGCTTGCCTGTGAAACCTAAGGACCCCGGTTCAAGGCTCAGTTCCCCAGGTCCCACGTTAGCCAGATGCACAAGGGTGTGCACGCGTCTGGAGTTCGTTTGCAGAGGCTGGAAGCCCTGGCGCGCCCATTCTCTCTCTCTCCCTCTATCTGTCTTTCTCTCTGTGTCTGTCGCTCTCAAATAAATAAATAAAAAATAATAATAATAAATAAAAATAAAAAAAAGGACGATTTCGGGGCAGCAGCATAGTTGAGTCTGTCTGTGTGGAATGTAACTGTTCTACTTGCCCCAGCTCTCTCTGCCTGCAGTTCTGGGTTTGAGCATCATCTTCTCTCACACTCACACTGCTGTCTAGTCTGTGCTCTAGAATATCAAATCTCTCCCTCTCTCTCTCTCTCTCTCTCTCTCTCTCTCTCTCTCTCTCTCTCTCTTTCTTAACAAGAGGAGACCCATCACTAACAAGACATAGCTGAAGCACAAGACCCTTTTCAGGATCTTTTGGAGCCAGGTATCCATGTGGAAACCACATAAGGCAGAGGCTCTTTCCCTGCAGACCACCGCAAAGTTGGACTCTCTGGTGTTTGATTTTTTTTTTCTTTTATGTTTCCCTGCTAATTCAGCAAAAATGTATCTAGGATATTATATTAACTATTTTAAGTCTCACTTATTGTGTTTGTAATGGTTGAGATTTCCTCAGAAAAAGAGGAATGGCTTCTAACTAATGCTTGTAAAAGTGTGTCTACACACTTCACTCAACCCCCTCACCCAGGAGGAAAAGCGTCCTCCATCATAACTCCACTTGCTTATCATTCCTGGGCTTGGCTCTGAGGCTTCATGGCATAGCTGCCAATCAGAAAAATCACAACGCAAAAATAGTTTTGAACTTCTCATCTCTCTTTGAGAATTGAAATTTTTGACACCTGCATCTGTTCCCATGAGTTGTTTCATTTCATGGATATAGTGTTTTGTCTCTCATTCAAGTGACATTAAACAAAGAGATATAATTTTCCAACTGTTTATTTCTGACCCCAAAATTATTATTGGGGAAGAGAGAGTAAGCAATAAGCAAAGCTAGGGTTTTGGCATTTCAGAGAAGCCCCTATATTTACCTTGCAACTCTCTGTCTTTGGTTCTCTGCAGATGTAGCCAAGTTTACTCTATCTTTGTATTCTGTGAGAGGAGTTGTCCTTCGTGTGTTCCATTTAAAAAAAAAATAATAATCTTGTTCCTTTTTTTCTGAGAATTATCAAGTTTTAAGCAGAGAAAATCTAAATGTAATGTTTCAGGTAGAATTAACTGTGAGAGTATTTATATTCTATACTTATTCCTGGCTCTTAGCGAAGGCTTTGTAGATATGCTCTTAGCTGGAGAAATTCACTGGAAGCTTCCTTCTCCTTTTCTTTTGTCCCTCTGTTTCTTCACATTGTGCTGCGAAAACTGGGAAAACTGACCCTGTGTCATGGAAACAGGCTATCAATTGTGCCTTACTCTCCTAGAGTCACAAGAATTTTTATTAAGGCTTAGATGAATCTATCAAAAAGGTAGATTTATCTGTTTTTGCTCAAGTGCAGTTTCTATTCTACATCATCTCATTCGTGTTCCTTGTAGTTTTGTGTTTAAGTGTTTCTCTCAGTTTTGAATTCATAATTTATGCTAGCCACTCTCATCTCTTCATTTTGAGTTGTAGACAACACATGAATCATTTCCATGATATTCTTCTAAGCATAAGAAGGATCTGTGCTCATCAACTGTAGTTCAAATGCCAGCTTATTCAAGCCTTTTTACAACTATTATATGCCCAGGAGAAAATAAGAACTTCTTTAAGATTGATGAACAGTAACCATGTGATATTCTTAATGCTCTCTAAAGTTATATAATTCAGTGCCCTAGAAAATAACATATATGTAAATAAATAGGAAGCCAAATTGAAAAAGTCAAAGAAACAAAGATGCTCTTAAATATATTTACACAATAAATTTTGTTAATCATGCTTTCTGTCCCAATTCCTCCTTAAAAGTAGAAAATCATTTCTATGTTTTGTTATACTGTGTGCATTCTCTTTCATTGCTATTATTCTTATACCCCTCTTTTGCCTATGGAGAAAATTTAAAATTTTTGATAGAAAGCTGGATATGGTAGCCCACTCCTTTCATCTCAACACTCTGGAAACATAAGTAGGAGGATCACTGTGTGTTCTAGGCCACCTTGGGAGTACAGAGTGATTTCCAGGTCATCCTAGGCTAGGTTTGAGTGAGACCTTACCTCAAAATAATAATAATAATAAAGTATGGAACAGCACATTATACTGGTATTAGCTATTTTCATATTTAATTCAATTTCTTCTTTTTTTTTTTTAAGGCAGGGTCTCACTTTACCTCAGTCTGACCTGGAATTCACTATGTAGTCTCAGGGTGGCCTTGAACTTACAGTAGTGATCTTCCTACCTCTGCCTCCTGAGTGCTGGGATTAAGGCATACACAACCATGCCCAGCTTTAATTCAATTTCTGATGAGTTTGATAATATAGAGGATTATATAACCACCAAAGGTGATTTACAGAAGTTTATCAAGGTTTCCTCTGTGGTTAACCATTTAGCTATGTTTTCCTCAACCAGATGTTTTGATTTTCATCTATAAAGTTTAACTAATATATTTGCCCTCATCCATTCACTGATTCACTTCACAGTTTGTAAAACTGAGAACAAAGACAAGTTTAGAAGGCTCATTTTTAATCTCAGCTCCTTGTGATACAATTGATATGTTTATACAAAAAAATGACAAATTATTATATATGCATTTATACAAGAAACATAACAGAAACAAAAGAAACACATATCAACACAGCATATGATAGCACTCACCTACATAATCCTAGGGCTCAGGAAACTAAAGAAGGAAGCTCGAGTGTGGTGCCAGCCTGAGCAACAAAAGAAGACCTTATCTCAAAATAATGAAAATACTATTTCATGTCATCATAAGTTTGGATGAATAATGAACTTAACTGGCAGTCCAAAACTTATCAAATTTCATCTTGACTTCACATCTATTGTTTTAGGATGATTAATTTCTATCCACATTCATAGTTACATGTGTATACCTTTCATAAAATTTATTGCCTAACAAATCTTTGGAGATATAGAAAGATGAGTTGGTGTACTTAAATATACCAACTCATATTTCACATGTGATACATGCAGTTTGATTAAAATAGTTTAATATGTTAGGTTACTAGACTGGACTGGTTGTCATGCTTTGCAGATAGAGACATAATCAAGGGAAAGTAGAGTATATTCCTTTGAGATTCATACATATAACAAAATCACATTCAGAATATCCATGTTAAAAAAATGGCTCAGATAACAAGGTGATACAGATAATGTTCTAATACTGTACTTGCAAATATTTCCATATATGAAAAATATTTACAAAGATTTATTGTTGTATTCATTGCAATAAAATGAAAAGAATACAGTACCTAGAAAATCAGTCATATAATAATGAAACTCCAATAATGATGGATGCTTCAGAACTACAACTTTCCTAGAACAAATTTTGTACAGACAAATAGAACATTGGGAATTTAAAAACAGTTCAGATTTTTATTATATTTACTTAAAGTTATAAATAGAAAATATAAATTTCAATCTATTTAAATAAAAATTAAAGGATACATTACATTAATTTTGGAGCTAGGTATGATGGCTTACACTTGAAATCCAAGCACTTGGTGGAGGCAGAGAGATCACAAACTCAGTAACAGCCTGGGCTATATAGATAGAACCTGTTTTAAACAACAAATAATCCAATGTTATTTCTGGAAGAATAAGAGAAGGGACATTTTGTGAAGAATTATAATGTTAGTCAAGAGATGGTAGTTGATGGTGACTGTTGTTGATGGTTTTAATTAGGCCAATTATGCTTTCTTTGGTCAAGACCTCTTAAGTACTTTCATTCATTCATTTTCATGAAACTCTTTTGAAACAAAGTCCTATTGCCCAACTTTTCATAAATAGGGAAATGGGAGCTCAGAGAAATGCCTTTATCAATTTACATATCAGAGATATAAATATCTATCCCATTTAAAAACCTAATACAAATTTAAAGATAGAGATTTTCAAGATTTTCTTGTCAAAGTAGCTTTTAAGTTGTGTAGGGTGATTTTGTTGTTGGAAGCTAGAAAGTTATAATGACACAAAAAGGCAGATACAATTTTTTTTTTACATTGAAAGATAAACCAATGACATATATAACCACATTAAATAAACACAATTAGCTAAAATGCTTTGAGTTACATTTGACACATGGTAAGTACTTGAGAGTCTTGTCACTATGCATTTTTTATATCTTAGAGTAAGTTTAACTGGAGATACAAGCCAGGAAATCATGTGTAATAAAGTGAAAGTGTCACGAAAAGCATCCTGGAGTGTCACTTGTATTATGTAAGTCTCAAAAATTCACAAAGATTGAAAGTGCATATTTACCTTATTACAATTTGCTATTATTTCCTAATGCCTATGAAATTGAAAATTAGATTAGATTATCTTGAGATTTGTGCATTAAAAAATATCATTAGAACCTGTATTTTGGATTGCTAGGTTACATAGTGTAATATCGATTTACAAAGTATAAAGCATATTTAAGGTACTTATTAGGTACCATCTCTGATTCCATCCCTGATTTAAAGGAGATAAAAAGCTAATAGGATAGTTAATTATTATATCAGAATGTTGAAATTATTGTAGATATGATACAAATACAATTACATGAGGTGAGAGGGAAGATGGACCACTTTTGGTTTAAGTGCTAAGGGATAGATGAGTAGAGGAAGCAATTAAAATTATTCTAGAAGAAACAGTTGTGTCTTGATTATTAATTATGAGCTAATGATTATTAAGGATAGCATTTTTGGCAGAGGCGACATAAAAATTATCATGGAAAGAAGGCAGAGAAATCTGTAGGAATAGACGAATACAAAAATTAAGTGAGCCCTGAATTGTCTGTAAGGGGATTTTGTACAATGCTCCAAAGACTCATTGGGACAGAATGTTTGAAGCTGTGAAGACATGTTGCCATTTTTTTTTTAATGTAATCAGAGATGTTATAGTAACTTTCCATCAGAGAGATTAACAAATAAAAACATACTTCGAATATTTTGCTTGTTGCCTTGAGACAGGTTCTTCTTATGTAGCCCAAGCCAACAAACTAGGTGGCTTGCAGCCCACACTGATGTCAAACTCATGCACACTCTCCCTCTGCCTCCCATAATGGTGGAAATTCAGGTGTGTCTCCTTACTGTTGGCTAGAATACTTTCTTATTTCATCCTGATTTAATACAGAACATGGAGGAGAAGAGAAAGGGTGGCAGGTCATAATTCTTTAATTGTCAATTATGAATGCCAACATAAGTGAGTCCAGGCAGAACTATGGATGGGTAGTGGGAAAAGTATAATGTGTTGGCTTATAAAGTATAAGGCTGTTTTAAAGAAGTTATAAAAGGAAAATGCTAAAAGTCAGGGAGAAATACATTTTTGTTATGATAAGATTTATATCACCCATTTCACCTCTGTCCTGCGGTAGTCAGTCAATGGCCAAGGGGCGTGTTTTTGTTTGCGAATATCTGGATCCAGATTTAAGAACAACTAGTATGTTATAAGAGGTTGGGGCCTGTGATAGAGAAAGACAGTTCAGAGAACATTAAGGACAAAATCACGAATCAAAGAGTGATCATCAAGAAAACCTGAGAGAACTAACCCTTAAGATGAAAGGAGAGAAAGCAATGGTAGTGTTCAGATGTCAAAATTGAGGCTGATAGAGAAAAAAAAAAAAAAAAACAGACTTTGGATTGCAATGCTTATGCATTTATCATGAATATCCATGAAGAGCTGATTGCCAATGCTTTATATGTAATTGACAATACAGAGGGAATGAACATTGTACGGGATGGGCTGAGAAAGAAGGAGAAAAACAGCAAAAATGAACAGTTATAGCACAGAAAATATATTTTAGGTCTTAAAGAACAGGATATGTTTAAGAAAAAATACAGCAACATTATGTAATATTACTATTTTATATTAAATGATCTGTATATATATTATGTATATATAATGCTATAGATTTTAATTTTTTTTTGTTTTGTTTTCTATCAGTAATTTTGTTGACTATTCCATAGAGGCCATTCTTAGATTGGGCTTGTAATTCAGTATTATAGTATCATTTGAGCTTCTTCTTATTATTAACTTGCTCCACTCTTTTCTTAGCTTTCTGTATCATTTTGTGTACTTTCTAGAGTTTAATACTAAGTTCACTTAATTTTCATTTCCATTAAAAATATTGAAGACCTCAAAATTTTATTTTAAATTCAGATTTATCTGCGCTACATAAGTCTTATGCCTAACATCCTCCTTTTGTTTTATTTCCAATTGGTCCAAATTATAGTTTTGTCTAGATTTATTAAGGATAGTTATAAAAGTTAGGAATAGTTAAATGGTTGTATTTTATGTTAAAGACATTTCTATATTTTTAGTTATTAGGAAATGTGGCCCAAACCATGCTTACTTTAGGTCTATTTGTGTGTGTGTATGTTGTGCACATATATGTATTTGTGTGTACATGTACATGGGGAGGCCAGGGGACAACCTCAGGTGTCATTCCTCATGCTCTATCTACCTTTTATTTGAGACAAGATGTCTCATTGGTCTTGAATTCACCACATAAGCTAGACTGCCTGACCAGAGAGCCCCAGGGATCCACATGTCTGCCTCCCCAGCACTGGGATAACAAGCATGCATCACTGCATCTGGCTCTATATACTCAAGTTCTGGAGATCAAACTCAGGTACTCATGTTTTCAGGGCAAGTACTTTCAAACCATGCTGAGAATTTCTTTATACTCCGTTGTTACTGAGTTTTTACTGTGTTCTGGACATTGTCAATTTATCATTTTTTTTTCCTTGACAGGCCTGTGTGTGTGTATGTGTGTAAGTTTTCTTCCCCTAAGAGCACATTCAAGTTAAATTTTCACTGAGACCTGGGGATTTGTATTGTTGTTGTTAAAGTTTTAGTCTCAGGTTCCTATTTATATATTGTTTTAAACTATTTCAGATAGTTGAATTCAGGGTTCTAACTAGGTTTTCTCTCATCTTTTGTAGGTTTCCCCCATGCTTCAGAGTTCATAGCTATCTTTAGTGCAGTGGCTTTCTGTCTGCTTTAATGCCCAGCAGACTGCATTAGTTACTGAGACGTTCTTTCCAATAAAACACCTTTCTCATGTTATGTTTTCTGAGTAGTTTCAGACCATAAAAGTTTTCCTCTAGTCCTTCAATGTGAAAATAACTTGATATGGGGCTGGAGAGATTGCTTAGTGGTTAAGGCATTTGCCTGCAAAGCCAAAGGACCCTGGTTCAATTCTCCAGGTCCCCCATAAGCCAGATGCTCAAGAGGGCTCATGTGTCTGGACTTCATTTGCATTGGCTGGAGGCCCTGGTGTGCCCATTTTCTCTTTCTCTCAGGCTCTTTCTCTCAAATAAATAAACAAAATATATTTTAAAATAACTTGATATGTTATTAATTATGTCATCACAAGATTTTTTAATGTCGCGTTTCTGTTTGTCCTGTATCTGTGCTAAGATAAACATGTTTAAATTTTACATGTTTATTTTTCTAGTGAGATTTTGTTTTATTTGGTTTTATCATTTTTGGGGGGTCAAGCCAAATTATGTTGGGATTTCTTACATTTGATACTGTAATCAAAAAGGTTATTCCAAGCGATTTTTATGAATGTTCAATCTATTCATATAGACATTTCTCTAATTTTTTCTCATCCTTTATATCCCTTATTTTTCCATATCTATTACCTTTTGTCTTATTTCTTATTGTTTTATCTTATACTCACCTTATTATTCTCCTTATGCTTAAAACTAAGTTGGCAATATCTAGGGTGGAAGTCATTTTACCATAGGATGAAGAGTAACTACACAGTGCCCTGGGGTTAAGCAGTATTTTGAAATACTATCAAGATACATACCAACATTTGTATACCTTTATAAATCTGTGGGGGTCTCAGTAGGATTTTTTTAAAATATATTTTATTTATTTAGTTAGTTGAGAGAAAGAAATAGGCAGAGAGAGAGAGAGAGAGAGAGAGGGAGGGAGGGGGAGAAAAAGAGGGAGAGAATGGGTGTGCTAGGGCCTCCAGTCACTGCAAATGAACTCCAGATGCATGCATCTGCTTGTGCATCTGGCTTACATGGGTCTTGGAGAATCAAACCAGGATCCTTTGGCTTTGCAGGCAAACACCTTAACTGCTAAGCCATCTCTCCAACCCTCAGTAGAATTTTTACATAAATAATTACATATGCTCTTTAAAAAATATTTAATTTATTGTCACGTATCTCTGTGCTTGGGGAATGGACATGCTAGGGTCTCATATCACTGTAAATTTGCAGCTTGCTTTATATGAGTGCTAGGGAGTTGAACCCAGTCCAGCAGGCTTTGAAAGCAAGTTCCTCTAACTGCTGAGCTAGCTCCCCAGGCCTTTCATGCTTTTATTTTGGTCAGTCCTTACAATCTTTTCATTTGATATTCTCTGCTTCAAAATTTCTCTTTCTTTTTCTTTTTTCTTTATTTTGTTTATTAGTTATGGACATAGTGTGGATACATCATGTGTTGGAACCACCCTTTCCCTTGTTCCTGCTCCCATTCTGCTGGTAGCCCTCTTCAGTGGGGTTGCAGTGGGCTCACTATGGAAGCAGCACTCTTGTTCATCCCCCAGTTCCACTGTGGATTCAGCTGTGGCTTGGCAGAAGTGTGAGGGCTAGTTTATCTCCTTGGGTCTCCCTACCTTCTGACAAAGTAAAACAGATTCCCCAACAGAGAGTGAAGTCAGCACAGGTTAAATGGGATAAGCATTATTAAGTTAGGGAGAATTTGATAGATGTAGTCCTTCTTTTACTCCAAGACTAGTCGGAGCTTGACATTGGAGACCATAATCTTTGACTCCATAAAATTCTGCCCTGGTTCTCACTTCCAGATGTGGGTTCCTGTCCACTGAGCACTGATACTCATTCCTTATCCTTCTTTTTTATTCCTTATTAACTTCTTTCCCTTTAATTGCTCTACTTTCTAGGCAAGAACATTAAATTTATCTTTGGATTCTTCTGTAAAGCTCCATTCCTCAAATTATAATTAATAATGTTATCAAAACTATAATTAATTAATATAATAATGACAATCAATGCAACTATAAATATATTACTAGTCATGACTATAATTTATTATTTAAATTTTTTCCTCTGAATATTTTTATAGAAATTTTTTCTGTTTTTGCATGCATTTAAAACTCCTTAGATAGATGTAAATGTTTAGATTTATTTTACCCAAATTTTATTTTTCCTTTATTGCTTAACATCTATTTTCATCAGAAAACTTCTTTAAACAGCCGATAATCCTTGGACTTGACTCATATTTAAGGATAAATAAAAGTTGATTTAAAACTGTACCCATGGATATGTTGGCTTTCAGAAGATTTCACTAGAAATCACCTGTTGCATAAAATTTATAGGGTTTCTTTTAGGTTACTGAATCTAAACATTCCCAGAATTAGATTTTCAGATCTCCTGCTATGAGTATATAAAGACTCCTAGTATTCTGTGGCCCAATTAGAGAAGAGGGTGAGAAAACTTCAAAGTCAGCATTCACTTAGTATAAGGCAGCACTCCAATTCCAACTGTACCAGCTATCTTGCATGTACGAAATCGTCAGCCTACTTTTTTTTAAAAAAAATATTTATTTATTTATTTTAATTTTTTTATTTTATTAACAACTTCCATGATTATAAAAAATACCCCATGGTGATACCTTCCCTCCCCCTACTCTCCCCTTTGAAACCCCACTCTCCATCATACCCCCTCCCCATCTCAATCAGTCTCTCTTTGACTTTTGATGTCTTGATCTTTTCCTCCTCTTATGATGGTCTTATGCAGGTACTATCAGGCCCTGTGAGGCCATGGATACCCAGGCCATTTTATGTCTGGAGGGAGTGTTCAGCCTACTTTTAACAAGAGTTCAATTTAGGACTTTTTTTTTAATAAAACATGCTCCATTCATAGAGGAATGGCAACAGCAGGCTGAGTGCCAGAGTGCCCCCATGATCAGGAACTAAGAAAGACTTGAGGGATCAAGACTTCACACTCTCCAAGGACCTAGAGAAATTCCACTGTGCCTCATCTCATCCATGGCTTTCCAAAGGTACCTTGCTGGAGACTAAATTTTTACCTCATGGCCTTTGGGGGACACTTACTATCCTGTGTGAAAGAAAACCTCTTTATATAATAAGGTATATTGAGACTTCTTTTTACATCTATTTTTTTTTCTTTTATTCATTTTTGTTGTTGTTGTTGGTTTTTGTTTTTTTGTAACATAGGGTCTCTTTTTATCTCAGGTTGATCTGACACTCACTCTGCAGTCCCAGGTTGGCCTCAAACTAAATGATTCTGCTATCTCTGCCTCCTGTGTACATCTTTTTTTTTTTTTTTTGTCTTACTCTTTCTTTAGTAATAGTTAGCTAGACTTTAGGTTTAAAATATAGCCATTATAGTTACATTTATTTTTAAAAAATGTTTATTTAATATTTAAGAGAGATGAGAGAGAGAGAGAGAAAGAGAGAGAGAATGGGCAAAAAGGGCCTCCTGCCACTGCAAACAAACTCCAGATGCATGTGCCACTTTGTACATTGTGGTTTTATTTGGGTTCTGTGGAATGAGACCCAAGTTGTTAGGCTTTATAAGCAAGTACCTTTAACATCTCTCCAGCCTTTACTTTTCAATAACTGAAAAATGTGCTAAAACACTCTGAGAAGTAAAATAGTCATTTTCATAGCAAACATTTAAATGTTTAAAATATTGAAGAAAGTATTTGAAACTCTTATTCTGGTCAGTGAGAATGTCATAGTGAATATAGTGATATAATCATACCTCAATTTCTTGTGATTAAAAATAATCTCTCGGGCTGGAGAGATGGCTTAGCAGTTAAGCGCTTGCCTGTGAAGCCT
The DNA here is from genome assembly GCF_020740685.1 of Jaculus jaculus. Taxonomy (NCBI): domain Eukaryota; kingdom Metazoa; phylum Chordata; class Mammalia; order Rodentia; family Dipodidae; genus Jaculus; species Jaculus jaculus. Next base: position 87,137,765 of record NC_059111.1, on the reverse strand, counting down.
AAGGATCCTGGTTCGAGGCTCGGTTCCCCAGGTCCCACGTTAGCCAGATGCACAAGGGGGTGCTCGCGTCTGAAGTTCGTTTGCAGTGGCTGGAAGCCCTGGCGTGCCCATTCTCTCCCTCTCTCTCTATCTGTCTTTCTCTCTGTGTCTGTCGCTCTCAAATAAATAAATAAAAAATGAACAAAAAAAATTTTTAAAAAAATCTCTCCATAGATTTCAAATTAGAGTAATCATGAACTTTGAATTGAAGTTCAGTATTGTTCTGTCAAAGACCACATGTTCCTTGATTGTTTGCATTTACACTGTGTTGGGAGGAAATCTCTATCAGGGTTGCTTTATCCCAGTTAGGAAAGAGATCACATGCTTGACTTCCTGCACTCATTCCAAACTACAGATACCAACACTTACCAACCAAAAACTGTTACTGCCAAGCTCAAGGATCAAGGGCTTCAGGCTCTCTTCCTCTGCACAAAACCAAAATTAAATATGCAGTACCCATGTTCCAACTACTAGACAACTGCATTAGAGACTAAAGTTGTATCAAGATAAAAACCAAACAACAGACCTGGATAAAATGTGGACAGACTGTCTTTGGACTTGTCACTGCTTGCATTGTTTTTTTCAGAGAGAATATTTATGTAGTGACATGTATGGTGTGGGATATTTCTTCCCAGTACTTCCTCTTGGTTCTAGATGGAGGGGTAAGCATGTTTTTTCCCTGTTTTTTACATTTTTGACTCACAAAACATTTTAAAATGTTGCAATTTTTTAGAACCTTCCAAAATCCTTGTAATATGCATGCCTGTAATTTAACTCCTCAAAATCTGTTGCTCTGAAGGTAAAGATGAAACATCTATAAGCCGAACAGATGTGGTAAACAGTAATTTAGTACTAAAATTTGCCCACTGCCCAAAGCCTGGATACTCAAAACAAGAAATAGAGAGCAGGGCTGGAGAGATGGATTAACAATGAAGTACTTGCCTGTGAAGCCTAAAGGCCTCAGTTTGAGGCTGGATTCCCCAGGACCCAGTTAGCCAGATGCTCAAGGGGGCGCACATGTCTGGAGTTCGTTTGCAGTGGCTGGAAGCCCTGGAGTACCCATTCTCTCTCTCTCTTTGTCTGTCACTCTCAAATAAATAAAAATAAACAAAAAAAATTAAAAAAGAGTAGAGAGCAGTTATATATTATAGTTATAGACATCTTCAACATATATTCTCTTTATTTATCAATTTATACATTTGTCAAGCATAGGATTTCTAATGAACCCTATTTACAGCTAATACAGATGTTGTAGTATAAAAGTAACATGTCTTGATTCTTCGACTAATGCAGTCTTATGTGAAAATATACCCAGCAATAAATAACTGTGGTACGAAGGCAAAGAGTTGCAATGCAAGAATGAACTTGAGTCTGCTGCTGCACCAGAAAGTAGCATCCCTTCCTATAGGAATAGGCAGGTGGGGCTCCAAATCCTCTTCTCATAAAACTGGACTGTCTTTGGGCATCACAGACCACCTCCTCATTTCTGAAATTGTCTATTTGGCTTCTTGGATTTTGTACTGGAATCTTCCTTAGTTTCCATGTTGACCTAAATTTCCTCCCTTTTCACAGCTCTTCTTGAGTCTATTTCTTAAAATTGACTGTGTCCAGGACTGACGTGTGCTATCATTGCTTTGTAATTTCTACCATTTCTGTGGATAATAACCTCTTCATAAATATTTATAGTCTCAGTTGCCTTGCATATGACTGTGCCTTTGAACTTTTTCATGTCCACTAATTCTGACTCATAAACTCATGGACCAAGTTGTGGTTACTTTTTCAAAGCCGACAGTCTTTTCTTCCACCCTTTCCAGTAATGCACCCCATAGCTTGTTTTTTGGTTCTGTCTTCAATCTTTAAAATGTATTTATTTTATTTTTATTTTTTAACATATTTTTATTAGTTATATACACAGTGTGTATACAATCATGTTGGTACCATCATTAGCCTCCTCCCTGTCCTCCCTCCTCCAAAGTGACTCTCTTCATTGGGGAATGTGGGTCATGCATTTTGGGGTTAGCCATCAGTTATGGGTAAGAAGCAATGTGTCTGTGCATAATGGCATAATGTTCCAACATATTGCTCTAACAATTTTCTGTCCCCCTCTTCTGCAAATTTCCCTGAGTCATGTTGGGTTCATTTTAGGTCTACTTCAGTGATGAGGTCTTGGGAGCTTCTGTGTCTGTGGATATCTGGCTGGTAGGAGTTGAGTGTTCTCTGTGTCTATCTCCTTCACCCTTGTGCTGGTACTGGGTTCACCAAGAAAGCAGCACTCTTGCTCATTTTCCCAATTACTCGTGGTTTCAGTTAGGGCTCTGTTGAGATGCAATGGGCTGATTATCTCCTCAGGTTCTATGTCCATCTGAAAAAGGGAAGTGCATTATTATATGAAATTAAAATACCATGGAAAAGCTGGAGAGATTAGGAGTTAAGGCACTTGTCTGCAAAGCCTGAGAAATCATGTTTGAACCTCCAGTTCCCACATAGCCAGATGTACAGTGATGCAAGCACGCTGTTGCACATGCACATGAGGGGTAGCATGTCTTGAGTTTATTTGTAGTGGCTAAGGCTCTGGTGTGCCTATTGTCTCTCTCTCAAAATAAGTTTTTAAAAAAATGGAAAGTTTGACCGATAATGGCTATCGCTTACCTGGGAGTTTAACAGGAATAAGATGTAGGTAAATGACTTATCAAACATAATAATTAGAAGGTGAAATACTATGCATGAAAAAATCTGCATTCTAGATGCCAGATTTGGTTCCTTTCTTGCTTAGCTCTCCCCATGTTTCTGTTGTCTAATATATGTTGCCTATAAGTCAGTTAGTAGGTCTCCTTTTTTACCATGTTAATGCAAAGCACTCCCTTTGTCCTAATAGCTATTCAAAGTAGTTTATTCAAGGGAAAATATGAGTAGCCATGGCTTGATGATATGAGTTCAGGTTTCCTTGAATAATATAAAGAAATGATTCTATGAACCTTTTAGTCAGAGAATAAGAGTCAATGATGTCAGTGAATTTATAAATACAGTGGTAGAGATGTTAGGTAGGCAGGGTATAGCAAAGTGAGTATACCTCTCATATTATCTGATGATAACCTTAACTTTTGCATTAGTGAAAAATAATGATCTGATAAATATACATTCCATGGGTTTTAACATATAATCAAATGTTTGTTAGGATACATTCAGAAGTTGATGATAAATGGCTTTTAAGGGACTAAAGATTGTACAAGGTAATCTTGGCTCTCAGTCTCAACAACTCCAACTCTGTACCATCATAAAGTTCTAATCAGTCAATAAGCCTGCCAAACAGTCCCCCGCACTGTGGCGTTTTGGAAAAGTTCAGTTTACAACTCACCATTCACAGTCTTGTTTTGCCTGGTGTCATTATGGCAAGATTGCTCAAATTCTTACTCTAGCTTTAATATCATCCTCCCTGATCTGTTGCCACTTTGGTATTACCAAATAAAACTTTTAAATTTTATTTAATAAAATTAAAAAAAAACCAGTAATACCATGTCTTATATATACTTAAATTTCTTAACTCACTTCCCATGACTTTGGGAGTAAAGTCTGAAAATGTTCTATTATAAAACTTTTCTCAATGCCCCTGGTTATCTCTTCTTCCTGCATTAGTACACACTATATTCTATGTGTGTGTGTGTGTGTGTGTGTGTGTGTGTGTATAGCATATGTTCCATAGTGTGTGAGGTAATGTGTGTAGTATATGCACATGTGTAATATGTAGAGATGTATGCTTCCTATACACATGCATGTGAAGGACATGTGTCCTCTTTTCTCTCATCTACCTGTTTCCTTGAGATGGAGTCTCTCAATCAACTGGGATCCCCCAAGATTCTCAAGTATCTGCCTGCCTTCTCCCATTCCCTCCATAGGACAGATAGGACAGGAGTTACAGTTTGTGTGTGTGTGTGTGTGTGTGTGTGTGTGTGTGTGTGTGTGTGTGTGTATGCCTTGCTGTTTATCTGGATGCTGGGAACATAACTCAGGAGATCTCAGGCCCTGTAAGACCCTTAAGTTGTTCAAGAAGCACTCTTACCTGTTGTGTCATCTGCCCAGCCCTTATATATGCCACACGCTAATCATGCAGATTGCTTACAGAGAGTAATCTGTATGTGTGCGCATGGGAATTATCCTGCCTAAAATGTATTTCTCTGACTTCTACACCTCCTTTGTGTCTTCCAAGACTGCCCTCACCTCCAAGACAATTTTTTTTTCCCCACTCCTGTGCCAGTGCTGAAGGGCTCCACGTTCCCTCATAGACTTTGCCTAACTCTTTCACATCATAGATGCTTTCATCACCATCATTGGTTTTCTCCCTGTCATACTGGTTGTGACTCTGTGAGACAAGAAATGATCTCATTCTTCTCTTTATGTACAACCCTACTACAAAATTATGTTTGCTAGCTGATGAGTGAGCTACCTTATATATACACCCTATAACAAGAAGGCTATTACCCTACAATTGAGTGTCGTAGTTAGTTTTCTAGTGCCATGATGGAATGTCACATTCCATATCAATTCAAAAACAGAAATTTATTTTCTTACCATTCTAGAATCTGAAAACATTTAAGATGTGGTTTTCAGTACAGTTGTTTTCTGAAGGCTTTTCCCTTGACTGGTAGATGGTGGTTTTTTCTCCAATATACATCCTAATTTCCTCTTCTTTTAAAGACAGCTATTCATATTAAAAAATTGTCTACTCTATTGATATCATTTTACTTAATGACCTATTCACAGACTCTGTCTCCAACTAGAGTAACATTCTAAGGCAATGAAGTATAGTTTTGACATATGAATCAGGAAACACACAGCTCAGACCATGGTGGTCTTTAAGCACTGCTAAGGAAGAAAGTGTTTACAATACAATGATCTATTTTTTCTTATATATTCTGGTACCTGAAAACTTAGTTTCTACCATATTTTGTTGTAGCTTTTAAAGAAGCAATAGTTTGATTCCTCATCTTCCAAACTCACCAACATTAATTTAGTGTTCATTGATAAAGCCTAGCTAATCTATTTGTATTTTTATTGTTTTTGCTTTTGGTATAATAGCTAAGAAATCATGCTTTAACCCAATATCACAACAAATTAATCCAATGTTTTATTCGTTTTCACTTACTCTTTGTTTTGTCTTAGCTTCTACATGAAATCTTTGATTCATTTTGGATTAAGTTTTACATACTAGATAAAATTTAGTTCTCATTTCTTCTTTGAAAATTTTTTGTTTACTTTTATTTATTTATTTGAGAGTGACAGACAGAGGAAGAGGGAGAGAGTGGGCACACTGTAAATGAACTGCAGACATGTATGCCCCCTTGTGCATCTGGCTAATATGGGTGTTGGGGAATCCAGCCTCAAACTGGGGTCTATAGGCTTCACAGGCAAGCACTTAACCGCTAAGCCATCTCTCCAGCCTATAGTTCTCATTTCTTTTGCATATGGCTATATTTGATTATTTAAGTATCTTATGGTGAAACAATTATTCATTATCTATTTAATTTTGTTTTGATTTCCTTACAAAAATGCTGTTGATCACAAGCATAGGTTTACATCTGAATTCTATTTCATTAATTTGTTAATGTATAGCCCAACATTTTGTATCATAAGTATTGCACCTCTAATACCAAGGTTTAAAATCAACGGGAGAAGTCTAATGTTGTCCTTTGCTTTCAAGTTGTTTTGCATTTTCTGGATTTTTTAACATGAATTTTTGAATCAGTTTGTCAACCTGTAATGGAGCCACCTGGAATATGATAAAGGTTCTTTAGAATCTATAGATAATTTGAAATATTCCTTTTTTAGTATAGATGTGGGATTTTGTTTCAGCTTTTAGAATTTGTTTTATCTTAAAAGTGTTTACAGCTTTTAATGAATAAAGATTGTGCTTCTGTTGCAAGCTTATTTCTAAGTATTTTATTTTTTTGTTGCCACTAAAAATGAAATTATTCCTCTTAGTTTCAGTTCTAATTGTATTTAAATGGAAAAATCTTTTCATTTTTAAGTGTTCTAAGTTTGGAACATTATATAAAACCTAGTGTTTCAGTCAGGCGATTATAGCATCCATATTAGATTTTCAAAGGACACCAAAATTACCATTCTAACAAGGAGTAAAATAATAGTGTCATCTTTGTGGTCACTTTAAAGTTAAACTGAAGGTAGGCTTGGGAAGATGAGTCAGTGGTTAAATGTGTTTGATGGTAATGCCTGCTGGCCAGGGTTCAATCCAAATAGGCATTTGATAGCAGTTCCCCCTCATACACACATGTGTGAATAAATAAATGTGTGAATGAATAAATATAAAAGAATGATTAATATAATGAAAATTATGCATACAAATGGTTCTGGTGACACTAGATTTTTTTTTTAACTCTTATTACTTAAAGTCCATGTACTCAATAGGCTTTAAAAACTGTACTAAAAGCTCAGTGGAGTGTGCAACTAGTTGCCTAAAGGACTAATGATATTGTGTTTATAGAGCAAGATAAAAATAGTTTATAATGATATGCCTATATATTACTATTCCATATTTTGCTTAAAATGTTATCACTCATATGATAATTGTACTAGTGAAGATACCACTTAATATCTTTAAAATGCTGTCATGTGACTATTATACTGAGTGAAAGTTTTGTAGTGAATACTGTAATTTATTATTTATGATTGGGCGTTTAGTCTGTTTATCAAGAGTTTTAAGGCTATACAGAATTATGTGTTCTTCAAAGAGTTTATAACTATTGTACTAGGTTGACTCTTCTGGAAAGATATGAGTTAATAAATGCAGGCGCACTTATTCAGAAAAAAATAATTTATCCCAATTTCACATTTCTATCATTTTGTTTTAAATGTTTGTTTTCTGCAGGGTCATTATGTCTCCTAGGCTCTCTTAGAACTAGCTATCTGAGCAAGGTCAGCCTCAAATTGGAAATTCTATGTTCTGGGATTACAGACCTTTGCCACCATCTCCCAGCTCAGGAGCATTTTCTTGTATAATTTCTGGGGTAGTTTTTCACAGTATCAACAAGATTTGACAAAAGAAATCAGCTGATGGCCTATAGTCTCTGAAATGGGTTGGACTGAGTCTCACCAAATCAATTACTGTTTGAGAGAATGTTGTTGATAATAACAGGCTATTGTTTTGTCCCTGGAAAGTCTACCTATGTAACTACCATCAGTTTATTAGATTATATGTTCTAGACAGAAACACCCTAATGTTATAGTAATAATAAGGATGACTAGTTTAAAAAATATTTGTATAGTCTTCCTTTTATGAATGATGGCACATTTGTTAGTAGAATGTAGAAGGCTTATGTGACCCTTTATTACATATGATTTTTAAAAGTTGTAGAAATTAAACAATTTAATTCATTTTCAAGTGTTATTTTAAATCATCATTTAATGATTATGTAAAATAAGTTATCAGTGTCAAATATCATCCTATTTATAAGATGTTCATTTAATTATAACTTTATTGTCTGAGTGGATTGGTTTCCAACCTTAGCTGTGATGTCAATCCATAACACAGTTAGACATTAATAGTTTTTTTATTTTTTATTTTTTATTAAGGTAGACCCATACATAGATTGCATGTTTACAAAAACATACTCTGTATTAAGATGTGTCATGCATTAACCAATAAACAAAATTCACATCTCTTAAAAAGTGGTTTATTATGGTATATTTCATTTGTTTGCTTGCTTGCTTGTTTCATACAGAGTCTAACTCTATCCCAGGGTGTTTCAGATTCCCAAGGCCTGGGATTACAGGTGTGAGCTATCAGGCCCGACTATATTCTGTAACTTTTTAAATTACTTTTCACTTATTAAGAACATTTTCTATTGATTTAATAAGTAGAAAATTTGCCAAGAATTTTTTCAGTTTTTATTTTCTTTTTTAAAATTTTATTTAATTACTGGAGACACACACACACACATACACACACAGAGAGAGACAGAGAGAGAGAGAGAGAGAGAGAGAGAGAGAGAGAGAGAGAGAGAGAGAGAGAGAGGGAGAAAGGCAGGTAGATAGATAAAGAGAAATAAGGAAAGAGAGAGAAAAAAAAAAGAGAATTGGCTTTCCAGGACTTCTAGCCATTGGAAACAAACTTCAGATACATGAGCCACCTTTGCATCTGGTTACATGGGTACTGGGAAATGGATCCTTGGTCCTTAGGCTTTGTAGGTAAGTGATTATACTGCTAAGCTTCCAGACTGAAAAATTTCACTTTCGATTATAATGACAGACACTTGCCCTGCATAATGAGAATTGCCCAGTTTGTATATATTATTTTACCAACATATTTTATTTCCTTTTGGAAAGTAAAATATACTGAAAATAAAAGTACCACATATTATGGCTAGGTATATTTTTTTTCTGCCAATCATAAAGTGTCTGATATTTTTCTTGCTGAGCTTTTGTTTAATTTCTTTATGGACTATAACATCATAAATCTTTATATATTATCGATGACATGCAATTTGAGTTTTACAACAATTAGCATTGAAACATAACCTTCAAAGTATATTTTATCATCTTATGAATCCATTATGGTATAAAGTCAATATTACAGCCACTTAGTGGAATGTTGCAAGTTTTAAATATTTTTAAAAAGCCACGATGTTATTTAACACTTTTTCTGTCTTATAAAAATGTTCCAAGCAAATAAAATTACCTTTTAAAATCATTAAAACTTAATAGAAAATTATAGAGCTATGATATATTAGTAATTTTGTGGTGAACAGACAGGATAGTTCTAATATTCTTGTGACCTTATGACACACAGAGTAGCATCTCATTTCTCAAGGGAGGATGTTTAAAATTAAAGACCCAGGGCTAGAGAGATGGCTTAGTGGTTGCCTGTGAAGCCTAAAAATTCATGTTCCACACTCCAGATCCCAGGTAAGCTGGATGCACAAAGGTGAGGCAACCACAGGGTTGCACATATATACTAGGTGGCTCACAGGTCTGGAGTTTGATTGTAGTGTCTGAGGCCCTGGTGCGCCAATTCTCTCTCTCTCTCTCTCTCTCTCTCTCTCTCTCTCTCTCTCTCTCAAATAAATTAAAAATAAAAACTAAAGACCCATAAATTCCTTACCCACCTTGGTTAGATTAGGCAGTTCTGAGATTCAAACTGCAATTCTCTGCTCTCAACTCTTCAGAGAATATTCGAGTAAGGAAAATATTCTTAAGGAATTGTTTATAAAAAAACAACCAGTCACCTGGTTGCCAAAAAAACAAAACAAAACAAAAAAAACAACCTTGGGGCTGGAGAGATGGCTTAGCAGTTAAGTACTTGCCTGTGAAGCCAAAGGACCCCAGTTCAAGGCTGGATTACCCAGGACCCATGGAAACCAGATGCACAAGGGGGCCCACGTGTCTGGAGTTCATTTGCAGTGGCTGGATGCCCTGGTGTGCCCATTCTTTCTCTCTCTCTCTTTCTCTCTTTCTTTCTCTCTCTGTCTTTTACTCTCAAATAAATAAATAAATAAATAAATACACAAAAATTATTTTAAAAAACAACCTTAAAAATAAGGAGATATGTTAAGATTCTGCACTTGGTGTTTTGAGGTATATGGCAACTGTCATTGAATGTGACTTTTCTTTTCTTTTTTTTAAAGGAATTTATTTATTTATTTATTTATTTATTTATTTATTTATTTATTTATTTGGGAGCAACAGACACAGAGAGAAAGACAGATAGAGGGAGAGAGAGAGAATGGGCGTGCCAGGGCTTCCAGCCTCTGCAAATGAACTCCAGACGCGTGCGCCCCCTTGTGCATCTGGCTAACGTGGGACCTGGGGAACCGAGCCTCGAACCAGGGTCCTTAGGCTTCACAGGCAAGCGCTTAACTGCTAAGCCATCTCTCCAGCCCTGAATGTGACTTTTCAACAGTTTACTCTTCTCCTGTTGGAATGACGGTGGCCACAGAATGCAAAAGCTTCAGTTGAGCTGCATTAGTTTTGATTTTCTTTTCTATTGCTATGTAAAAATAACTCCAGAATTTAGCGGATTAGAACAATCACCATCTATCATCTCTCATCCTTTCTGCACATGGGAATTCAGGAGCTTAACTGGACTATTCAAGCTCAGGGATTCTCAAGAGTCAAGAAGTAAGGACTAAAATCATCTGAGGCTTGACTAACATCAGGCCATTACTTTCCAGGTGGCTTCCATTCATGGCAAGCTGGTGCTTCTGGCTGGCAGGAGACCACCATTCCTTTTCACAGGACTTCCTGAGAAAGTCTAGGACATTGTCACGCTAACCTGGGAATGATGACTCTGTAAAAAGCAAAGTTGAGATTAGCGAGCAATGGCTTTTTTGGCCTAGCCTCAGTAGTCATGCAGCATCATTTCTGGTACAAAGTAATGTTTCATAGATCAGCTGTTTTCAGAGAAGGAGGGAACCATGTGTGTGCATGAGGGAGGGCACTGGGGACTGTCTTTGAAGAAGACTATCACAGAATAAAATAATCTTTCTTGAAGATTGCTAGCATAAAAACATCCCTTCATTTCTTTTTCCTGTGCTTCTGAGAAACCTTCCATTCCTAAATCCCAGGATTTTCAAGTTGGCCCTTCTGAGCTGTACTCCGGTTTCCATGAAGCACCTTTTCTGTCTTGACTTCCTTGTCCATTCAGCAAATTTTTAGTGAGAGCCGACTGCATGTTAGTCACCATTCCTGACAATTAGAAAATCCCTGCCTTCCTGCATAGAACTTCCTTTCATAGCTGCATTGCCGAATAAGTGGTCTTTTGTCATCTATAACTTCCAGTTCTGTACTATCAGCTCAGCAGGCTACTAAACTTATTGTAAATCAATGATATGAAGAGATTCCTGGTCAGAGGTCACTGGCACCAATCTGTTAAGTAGCATAGCTTGTTATTATTATCTCAGCACAGTGTTCTGTAATTTAGAAGACTCAACTTTAAGGTTGTAAGCAAATACTAATCACATATGGAGAACCCTGCATTGGTAGTAATTTTATGCTTTAAACCACCTAAAAGGTTGCACGTGTTCAATAGAAAACATTACTGTTACCTATGTTGTCCCATGTCTAATTTTTCACAGTGTGTAAATATAGCTGGAAAGAAATAAAACAGTGTATTTTTAAAGCCTTGGCAGGAGTTAAACATGTGAATATTATCATCTCATGAGCACATGAAGACTCAGTGAATAAAATAATAACTCCTTGTGTCATTTCCTTTTGAAATAGAAGGTGCCATCTGAGTTTCCCCACATATAGTAAATTATCTGTCACATGTTTCTATTGGAATCCAGTTTCAAAGACTCTGACATGTGTACTTGTATCAGCTCTAATAGCTTTTTTGTTTTGTCTTGTTTATGGTTTTCAATAACTAAAACATTAAAACAGTCCAGACCAGTGCATCTTTCTTTCTCCAATTTCCATACTGGTCAGCAATGAAGAGGTACATGAAAACTAGAGACATCATCCAGCTGGTGACCTGAATGATTTATCGGACCCCATCATTTAGCACGTTCTATAAAGTCAATATCAGGGAAAGAAACGGGGCTGTTATTATGGCCAACTGTATTTGTACTTGTCAGCGTTCGGTGATTGATTACGAAACCTGCGGCCGGGATTAGGAAACGTATAAACGGGGGACAAATGGAAGGCTCACTAATTCTTTATGCCCACAGGTGGAAGCCATGCAGTGGGCTCCCAGAGAACGCACGCGGCCGCCGTCGGTCTGCAGCCTGCCCTGCAAGCCCGGGGAGAGGAAGAAAACCGTGAAGGGAGTGCCCTGCTGCTGGCACTGCGAGCGCTGTGAGGGTTACAACTACCAGGTGGACGAGCTCTCCTGCGAGCTCTGCCCCCTGGATCAGAGGCCCACCGCCAACCGCACAGGCTGCCAGCGGATCCCCATCATCAAACTGGAGTGGCATTCCCCCTGGGCCGTGGTGCCCGTGTTCATTGCCATCTTGGGGATCATCGCCACCACCTTCGTGATCGTGACCTTCGTCCGCTACAACGACACGCCGATCGTGAGGGCTTCCGGGCGGGAACTCAGTTACGTGCTCCTGACGGGGATTTTCCTCTGCTACTCCATCACCTTTCTGATGATCGCGGCGCCGGACACCGCCATATGCTCCTTTCGGCGGATCTTCCTGGGACTTGGCATGTGTTTCAGCTATGCAGCCCTTTTGACCAAGACAAACCGTATCCACCGAATATTTGAGCAGGGCAAAAAATCGGTCACAGCACCCAAATTCATCAGCCCGGCGTCTCAGCTGGTGATCACCTTCAGCCTCATCTCCGTACAGCTCCTGGGAGTGTTCGTGTGGTTCGTGGTGGACCCGCCCCACACCATCATTGACTACGGGGAGCAGCGGACCCTCGATCCCGAGAACGCCAGGGGAGTGCTCAAGTGTGACATCTCTGATCTCTCGCTCATCTGCTCACTTGGGTACAGTATCCTCTTGATGGTCACTTGCACTGTGTATGCCATTAAAACGAGAGGCGTTCCAGAGACGTTCAACGAAGCCAAACCCATTGGGTTTACCATGTACACCACCTGCATCATTTGGTTAGCCTTCATCCCCATCTTCTTCGGTACAGCTCAGTCAGCGGAAAAGGTAAGTAGCAGGAAACGTGTTTGACAACCTTTTCTCTAGATTTAACATCTCCTTTCAGGACATTGTTCCAACTGGGGCTCATTGATATTCTCTCAAGATGCTCCAGTCTCTACTATTATATTTTAGAAACACCGAAACTAAGTATATGCAATATATTTGTGTATAAAGTCATATTGCTTTGAGTATGTAAAAAAAAAAAAATCTAGAAAAAAACACAAACACTTAGCAAGATTGTAGTTTCACAGCGTTCACATCTCTTTCTGGGTCTCTCTTCCCAGCTGTGTTACCTATTCATGTCCTTGTCCTTTTCCAAACGTTAATTAAAATAAGGAGAGGAAAAGGGCAGATGTGATCACAGGAGCAAGCTGTCCCAGAAAGATACCACTGCATAACAAATGACATCTTTCCTGTTTTACTAGAACTCTGGAAGGAAAAATGCCACTTCTTCATGGTGATGATGGTTTCATTCATGGAAGGAGAATTTGTAATAAAACAACTAAAACAAAGAGATGATAAGATGGTTTAGTACAAGCTAAACAATGTTACTGCCTCTTCCCTGCCCTTATTCATATTCTTTTGTTTTTTTCCCCAATTTGAATGATAATGATGGAGGATAATAAAAACAAAAAAGATATAAAGTTGTTTCTATTTTAAGGTGAAGATTTTCTGAAGTTATTTCTCTTGTCACTAATCTCCAAGCATATGTTTTTTTTTTTTTTTCAAATAAAGCACTGTTAATAAGGAATGTCTTCTTATGAAACGTGGAACTTGTTGAAGTAGATGCATATAGTTCTATGCATGCAGAAGCTAGAAATCAAGATAACCTTGAATTTCCAGATTTGGGTGGTGGGATAGCGATAAACCAACTTGTAGAAGAGAGACAGGTACTGTCTTTTTTGTAGTAATAGCCCTTCATCACTAATATGTATGTGAGAAAGATCTCTCAAAGTGAGGACTAAAACACTGGCCCAACCTTTGTCACCAGAGTTTCTGAAGACATAAAATATCCTTTTGGAAGTTATGTTCTTATAGCCATAACATATTCCAGGTGAGGTTCTTCATGACTTAAAATTCCAGCAGTCAGAAAACAAACTTGTCCACAAGCCAGCAGAGGGGAGAGAAAGAGAAAGAGAGAGAGAGAGAGAGCTCATTAGGATGGTCAGTCACCCCTTACTGGATCACTGTGGCCTTCAACCTATGTTTACACAAAATAAAATGTTCCTCAGTACACATCAATGAGTAGAAGGCACTTTCCATGTACTCCAGACCCTTTGCACTCTCCTAGCTGCATGATCTGGTAAGGTACATGAACATTTCATGGGGGGCCAATCTTGGCTAGAAGCCTAATAATAAAAGACAACAAATTTTCATATGTGAGGATAGGTATTTATTAGAATCAAAGTCATAAGTCTAACTTGTAAAATAATGTGTATAAGCTGGAAAACAACATACTCTGCTTTTCATATGATATATTGAGCTGGTCAGGGAAAAATAATACTTTTTCAAAGGTTAAAAAGGTTTGTATATTATGTGAGTTATTAACATAAACTTATATTTGTGTTTGGACCTTTGGCCTTTTTAAATAGTTATTTGTGTGTGTGCGTGCATTTGTGTGCAGATGTCGTTTGGGCCCAGCACCAGGGCCTCTTGCAAATGAACACTAGACCCTTGCATCACTTACTTGGGTGGCTTCGGAATTGAATTGTATGCTGGAAGGCTTTAAAAGCAAGCCCCCTTCACTGTTAAACCACCTTCCCAGGCCTCTGTGGATACTGACTTACCTTACAAGAGAGGGCCATATTGACTAGTTTACTCTGGTTTCTGGTGAACAATAAATGCTTGAAACAACAAGCAGTTCCTGAATTGACATTTATTATTATTTTTTCTTTATTTTATGTTATAGTTTTAGAAACTTTTTTTTTTGTTGTTTTTTTGAGGTAGGGTCTCACTCTAGCCCAGGCTGACCTGGATCACTATGGAGTTTCAGGGTGGCCTCGAACTCACGGCAATCCTGCTACCTCTGCCTCTCAAGTGCTGGAATTAAAGGCGCGCGCCACCATGCCTGGCTTGAGACATTGTTTTTTTTTTTTTTTTCATTTAATAACTTCTATGGATTGGAAGAAGTCAAATACAAATATGAATAAGATGTGATGATTTTTTCTCAGGTTCTACAGTGAATTAAAATCTTGCACCTCTTCATAGTTATAATCACCAAAGTATTTCAAGCATGAATCAGCAGTATTTTAAGGTGATTAAGAATCATGTGTGTCCATTCTCTCTCTGTCTCCACTTGATCTCTCTCTGTGTGTGTGTGTGTGTGTGTGTGTGTTTTGCTGGGAATTGAGCCTGGGCCCTCCCGTGCTAGGAAAAAACTCTACCACTGAGCTGTATTCTCTGTCCTAAAATTATTTTCTCTCAGAACAATAATATTATGAAGTTGAAACTGCATCCTGAGGAGCAGTGATGGAGGTAAGAATCCTGGGGTGAAATGGACATGCATATATGCCATGAAATTCAGTTGTCTTTGTGGTATTGAGCCTATGATAGCTGTTTTTCATTTGGATAACTGGCCCTTATTTTCATTTTCATTTTTATGAGTGTGGAAAAATAGCCATGTCTTTAGAGGTAATGATTGAATGTAACTTGTAAATTTCTTTCTTAGCTTTGTGAAATCAATGTAAATCTTAGAAACAAATTGTAAAACAAATGAAAAAGAGGCTAATTGGAATGTATTTTGTATTTATGGTAGGATTAAATGTTGAACAGTCTGAAAAGTACAGTAAGAAGCAATAACTCTTGGAATTTTCAGGACATTGTAGAGTTGCATTGTTTAGCCTTGGAATTGTTAAATCAGACTAGCTCTACATCAAGAGCTATTGGATCATAAATAGATTTTTTTTTTTTTTGCCACAGAGGTACTTTATATTGTAGAATTGTATGTTAATCTAAAATTTACCTTAAAATTCACTACCTACTATTTTCTCTCAAAACATCTTTTGTTATTTAAGATAGATAAACTGCTTGAGAGTTTTTAACTTTTTAACATTGCTAATATGATTCTGATGCCTATGAAAACGAATAAATCATTTATATCTCTAAAAGGAGCCCTTAAATAAGTCAATCTATTGACTTTGGAGAAGAGAATGGTTGGTCACTCCTCAATTTTCATTTATAATGCTCAGCCAATTAGCCTCATGTTATCCACCTGAAGCATTTACAACAGCAAGGCAACACACGCACATCCATTAATTCAGCAGAGCTTTATCGAGCCTTGTGTCTGGCATTGTGCTAATTATTGAACCCATGTCAGTCTGCTCCTCTGAGCTTCCTTGTGTGGCTCTGTCTGGCTCTCAGCCCACGCCTTCCTGACATCTGCCACCACTACCAAGGTGCCAGGCTCAAGGGCAGGGAATATGGTGATAGGTCAGATGTAAAGTGAGAAGGCAAAGAATGACACCTCCTCTAATCATACTTTTGTGACACAGAATTTAGAGCATGGAAGATAGAAAGAAAAAAAAAATTCTTCTGGTTTGCAGATGATCAGTTCTTCTCAGACTAATGTACATAGCACAGAACACTGATTTTCTCTGAAATAACAAGAGACAAGAGGAAAAAGTTCAATAATCTACATAGGAGTTTTGGGAAATATTTGTATCAAATGAGATTGTACAAAGGACACCTGTAGCAGTATCAGAGACTAATAGCTGTGTGAAGTGGGTCTTCATTGAATAGTAAAGCATTATTTCTTTTCTCTACATTTTCTTTATTTTTTAAAATTATTGTTGTTATTTTTATTTATTTATTTGAGAGCAACAGAGATAGAAAGAGGCAGATTGAAAGAGAGAATGGGCATGCCAGGGCCTCCAGCCATTGCAAATGAATTGCAGACGCATGCACCCCCTTGTGCATCTGGCTAAAGTGGGTCCTGGGGAATCGAGCCTCGAACCGGGGTCCTTAGGCTTCACAGACAAGCGCTTAACCACTAAGCTATCTCTCCAGCCCCTACCTTTTCTTTATATATTTATTTAGTTATTTGATTTTTCGAGGCAGGGTTGCACTCTAGCTCAGGCTAACCTCGAATTCGCTATGTAGTCTCAGGGTGGCCTCAAACTCATGGCAATCCTCCTACCTCTGCCTCTTAACTGCTTGGATTAAAGGCATGTGCCAGCACGCCTGGCCCTTTCTTTAGATTTTAAAATTAGGATGACTTGTTTTTATTAGGTTTAAGTGATCTTATTTATGCATTCTAGTAAATTCTACTTAATCATGGCATAAATGCACTTTTTCTTTCTCTATAAAGAAATAGTGTAAAGGAAGGGTAAGCTTACTGAGGCATGGCCACAGGCAAACAAACTGACAACTGCACTGAAAAAGAATAAAGAAATAAAATCGTTAACTTAATAGTCAGGAAAAGAGTCCTTAGTGGTAGTTATTGGCTGGTAGGATGGCAGAAAATGTCTTAAACACATAGTTTATCCTTCCTAATTGGCTCATATAATGCAGATAACCAGCCAAGGGTTATGACACTGACAAGCCCCAAGGAGCACAGTGCTTAAACCAGAACACTGGATGGAAAAATAAAATAATGTCATAATGAAAAAAATAATGAAGCTCAAAAATTGGCAAAAAAAAAAGAAAAAAAAACCCACTGGAAACAAAGATCAAAACAACAAATCCAAACCATGTAGAACTAATATTTCCAATTGTGCACTGAGGATACATAGTGCATTACCTAGCTCATACTTCAATCCAGAAATGTAGGATCATCCTAATCCCAATTTCTACTAACTCAATTCCCATATTTGCTTTCTAGCCATTACATGTCATCCCATATTAATTGTGGACCCTGACCCTTGTTCATCTGTCATCTATCTGAATGAATTCATCTCTATATTGAAATCTTCCTGTGGAATATTCTCAATAAGGACCTGTTAACTGAATGTGATGCATTGCACAATAATGACACATCATACAGCATTATAATGTAAATGTTTACTTATGATTTTTATATTATTATA
Source organism: Jaculus jaculus (assembly GCF_020740685.1). Classification (NCBI taxonomy): domain Eukaryota; kingdom Metazoa; phylum Chordata; class Mammalia; order Rodentia; family Dipodidae; genus Jaculus; species Jaculus jaculus. The sequence goes on along the minus strand of NC_059111.1, from coordinate 87,120,097 downwards.
TAACAGGTATCACTTATACACATCTTTTAAGAATATTTTTATTTATTACTTTGCAAGTACACAGAGCGAGAGAAAGAGAGAGAGTGAGGAGGGAGAGAATGGTTGGGTATACAGGGCCTCTTGCCATTGAACACAAACTCCAGATGCATGTCCTACTTTGTGCGTCTGGCTTTATATGGGTCATGGGGAATCAAACCCAGGTTGTCAGGCTTTGTAAATATGTGCTGTTAACTGATAAGCCATCACTCCAGTACTCAGGCACATTTTATGATCAACTTTTTTTCTTAAAAAAATTACATTCAAGTAATACATTTTTGAACAACAATTTTGTCACTATCATTTATTGTGACACTGGGCTACTAAGTATTTATGTGCATGATGTATGCATTTCCTATGTGCGTGTATGATATATGCATGATTTGTGTGTATGTGTGTATATGACTTATGTATGATCTGTGTGTCCATGATATAAATATATGTTCACTGTGCATGTGGTGTATGTATTATCTGTATGAGCATGTGTATGCACACAATTTATGTATGATCTGTGTGTGCACATGACATATGTATGATCTGTGTGCATGATGTATGTATGACTGTGTGTGTATATGTGTGTGCATGCATGGTATAGGTATGATCTGTATATATGATCTGTGTGTGTTTGTGCATGTGCATTCACAATGTATGTATGGCTGTGGGGGGTGTACAATGTATGTTTGTATGAGCTGCATGTATTTGTATGTGTGTCTGTGCATGATATACGTATGATCTGTGTGTGTTTGTGTGTGTGTATGAATATGGGCACACATGCCATGGTATGTATGTGGAGGTCAGAGGACAGCCTTGCATCAGACCTTTCATTTCACCTTGTGTGGCAGGAGCTTTCTAGTTCGCACTGGATTCACCAGGTTAGCCGACTCACAAGTTTCTGAATGCTCTTGTCTCCACCTTTCATTTTGGTTTTGGTACAGTGGAATCACGCACATTCAGCTTCATGTGGATCCTTAGGATTTGAACTCAGGTTGTTTGGCTTGTGCAAGAAGTCCTTTACACAATGAGCCATCTCAGCACATGGCTGCTAAATATTTAGGAAAAAAATCAAAATAATTATGATAATTTTCCATCATATATGAAATTCACAAAGCCAAGAAAAATGGATGCAGTATCTGATTATCCTATGCTTGTGCTTTTCTGTATGTTTAGCATCTGTGTAGAGGAGGAGGAGGAGTATCCGGGTACAGTGGTGCAGGGTACAGGTTGCAGAGGGTAGGAAGGACGTGCATGAGCTCCAGGGGATGGTGACTTGGGTTGAACTGCTGGGCCTGATAAATTAGCTGAGAACATAAGCGACAGGTTGTACTTTTGCAGGCAGGGTTATGTTCATCCTGCTAGTTCAGGTTCAGTGCTAGAAACATGGAAAGAAATCACCTGCTATCTTTCCACACCCCTATTCTAAAACCAGAGAAAACTTGAATTCACATATCCTGGGACAGGGTGGGAAGATAGTTGATGTTTTTGAAACCTATTTTTGTGTAATTAAGGTATTTTTTTCCAACTACGACACACCTCATTCTAGTTTCACACAGTTACATAATTCATAAATCATGAAAATTGTCTAACACTAAATAAACCATAAATAAATATTGGGTATTCTTGTTAGATTTTTTTTTTATTCATGGGGAAAATGTGTTTAGTTTCTTTGGTGCACCATTTTATCCTCAGGATATGCCACAACCAGTTTTGAAATAAAGGCTGAAAATATTGGTTTAATGACTTGTATAGTAAAATGAATTGAGTTCAAGAATTTGATTTCATTTATCTAATCAATTGTGTCAATTTCTCTACCTATTTAGAACCTGTCTCTGTAACCCTATAACCTCAATGTTTTCTTAAATATTGAGGTGTGCTCGTGAGTGCAGAAAAAAAAAAAATTATAGTACTGAACAGTGTTGTGGAGGAGACATGCATCTGTAGGATTTAGGAGGAGAGAGATACTCTCCAGGCAATGTGGAACTGGCTTCAACTATTTCACAGAAATAATGTATAGGGAAGCAATGTCCTCAGAAGCTGTTGCCAAAATCTTTATGTTGCAAGTGGAAATATGATTAGCTTTAAGAATAGCTGTGAGAAGTAGCTCCGTGGCTTGTAGTAAAATTCCTGCTGTCAAGGATGGAATGGTTAAAGGACACAGGTGACATGTAAATAGGAGTGGGGAGTGCCTTAGGGAGAGGTGAAATTGGGAGAAAGGGATGTTAGGGAGAGATGTGGAATGAAAATCATCTGCAAACAATTTGTATTTGAAAGTGCCAGAACAAATGCTGCCTAAATCTCTGTATGTCAACCAAAAGAAAAAAGAAAAAGAAAAAAAGGGCAAAAACAGAATAATCCAGAGGCATCGAAAGCAACCTGAAGATCCAAGGTCCTTTTCTGTCTCCTAACCCTTCCTTGACAAGGGCTCAATGGAATGGGGTAGGGAGAGGTATGATCTATATCTATCCTTGTGCATGTTGCCTATTTTGTCATATTGTCTGTTGATTAACTGAATATCATTTGTTTTCCCAGTCACCTTATACTCTGTTAAAGTGGATCTCTGATGATGCCAGTGAAATAGTTACAGAACTCTTCCAAGGATTGTGTTGACTTGTTTTGCAAAAAGTTTAATTATACCAAGATGTTTCCTTCTACTCTGGAAGGAGAAAAACAAATGAAAAAAAAAAAAAGCCTGAAAGGAAGCATTTATATGATCTCATTTTTGCAGTCATGTAAAATGTAAAAGCTTTGTGACTCTTTGGAAGAGAAAGGGAGTAAGATGGGCTGGAGAAATGGCTTAATGGTTAAGGTAATTGTGTGCACAGCCAAAGTACCCAGGTTCAATTCCCCAGGACCCACGTAAGCCAGATACACATAGCATATGCATGTGGAGTTCATTTGCAGAGGCTGGGTGCCCCCCACCCCCGTCTAATAAAGAAAACATACTTTTTAAAGAAATAGAGTAAGAGGGTTCTGAGCCTGCTTGGAGCTTTTCTTGGAGATTCCCCTATGCCCAACTTTACAAAAGAACTTCTAACTTTCAACATTTAGGGCAATATTTTGGAGATACTCACCTCCTTGGACCAAAAAGAAAGATTTGCCTGATGAACATTGATTTAGATTCCAAAATTTTCCTGTTTGGGGGATCTAAGAAAGCAATAGGTCTAGAATTATTGATGTGAGCCCTTGTTTTCAAAGAAGATTCTTGTATTTTTTCATTCTCTTTTTTAAAACATTGAATTTGGGCTGGAGAGATGGCTTGGTGGTTAAGGTACTTGCCTATGAAGCCTAAGGACCCATGTTTAACTCTCCAGATCCCACATTAGCTAGACCCAAGGGTGAGGCAAGTACAAGGACACACATGCCCAGTAGGTAGTGTAAGCATCTGGAGTTGGTTAGCAGTGGCTGAGGCCTGACATCCAAATTATAATATATTAACCAGTTAGACAATTATATACTCTGCCTGGAAGCATGGTAATATAGTTAACATAACCTTATCAAAATGATTTCACGTTCTTTGTATAGCCAAACAGGTAAACAACACCAGATTTGATTAATATTAAGACATGAATTTTTCAGAATATGTGTGTGTATGTGTGTGTGTGTGCGCACACATGCATGCACACACGCACACACACACACCATGGTGTTACAGTTACCTTCTCAATGCAGGAACAAAACATTCAACCAGAAGCAGTGTATGAAAGAACAGGGTTTATTTCAGCTTGTAATCTCCAGGGGAGGTTTTATCATGAAGCATGGCAGAGCAGATTCTGGGCATCACATCTTGTCACCTGAGCTGCAAGGAAACAGCAAGGATGAGCAAGTTGAAAACACACAGTAGGGCTGGACATGTAAACCCCAAGGCCTGTCCCTTGTGAAACACATTCTCTACCCAGAGTCTCCACTAGCTGGGGATTGAATATGGGCTTAATCATAGACACACAGGGCTATCGGGAACATTTCGCATTCACCACCACACATGGCTTCATTTCAAGATGTTTATAAATATGCCATACAAATAAGTTGAAATTTTCCTATATAGATAGGGTGTTAATGACATGCAGTCAAGACTGTTGGTAGTACAGAATGTGGTGATTTACTTATTGCAACTTTGAATCACGTGTTCTATGACATAGTAGATGCTCACAATGCATGAAAGCATACAGGGTGCCAGAAAGAGCAGATGGCAACCAAACCGTTCCTTTCAGCTAAAACCATACACACAATTTTACGTTGAGAAATTAAAGTTATATATTTAAATGTCATATCACATATGGGTTAATAGCATTTACCTTGAAGTATGGAAAATATTTAACTGAATTAAACTGAGTATTAAAATGATTCCTAGACTACATAAAATAAATGTTAAGCATATGTATTTGAATATTAAAATGAATATAAAAATATTAACTATAAAAAGCTTTTACCTCAAAATAAGAACTCACCATATATATATATATATATATATATATATATATATATATATATATGTCTCCACATTCAAAGAACAAAATGGTAAACATGTGGCAGGCTGGAAGGAAGGAAGGGATCCAAATATACACACATCTGAGCAAGAGATTATACTTTTAGAATTAATATTAGATAAAAACAGTATGAAAATTCTTTAGCAACAGTCTCTGAATTATGAATAAATAAAAGAAAGGACCCAGCACACCTTCTAAGAGGCACAAACAGTTCTTCATGTGGAACCTGGCTCTCAACTAGATGGCATTACAGACATGAGCATGGGGCATGGCTCAAAAGCCATCATCTTGTGTTTGTGTTATATGTCTCATTATTCTACCTGATGAATCTGATGTATTCAATATTTAAAAGCCATCCCATAGCAATTATATTTAATTATGCTCTTGCATTGTTACAGTACCCTGTACACAAAACATAGGAATATGAATTGATTTGCTTGAATGCATGTAAATATCATTAACCCTGTATTTTAAAAATAGTAGGATGACTTAAAAATAAGGAACTTTTAAAACTAAGAAAGAGGGGCTGGAGAGATGACTTTGCGGTTTAGGTACTTGCCTGTGAAGCCAAAGTTTGATTCCCCAGGACCCACATAAGCTGCATACACAAGGTGGCACGTATATCTGGAGTTCATTTGCAGTGGCTGGAAGCCCTGGATGCCATTTTCTCTCTCTCTCACTCTGCCTCTCTCATATAAATAAATAAAACCACAATATTTTTTAAAAAATAAAGAAGAGGATGTAAGAGATGGAGTGTGCAAACATATCACATGGCCAAAATTCTACTGTGAGGGGCCAGGAGATGCCACTTAAGGTTCATAGCTCAGGACACATAATTATATCATCCTACCAACTGCAAAAATGAAACAAATCAAGAAACCAACTAAACTTTTCATTTCTATAGAATGACATCAAAGTGATGTAGATGGATCACACAGAATGTTATCTAACAAATACTTTTATTTTATTTAACCCCTAAATTTATGATAGAAATATAAATACCTAAATATAGGAGGTTCTAAACAAAGGCCTTCATAAATCTTATCTAAAACCATGGGAAAGCACCTTGCTATGTTAGAGACTTCCAAGTGTAATATTAAATTCATAAGAGAATCTTTTAGATACAGCAATTTGAATTATCAGGATTACTCAAATATTTTGCCATTACAAAGAGCTTATGAATCTTCCCCTTTTTGGTGTGTATGCAGTGGCTTACGCATGTTACATTGCGGCGAGTACATAGTCATGTGCACACAGAGGTGGCGACAGAGTGCCGTATCAGGTATCCTCCTCTATCACTCTTGTATCTTGTTTCTCTGAGACAGAGTTTCTCCCTGAACCTGGAGCTCCCCATTTTTTTTTTTCAGTTATATCTGCTAACAAGTGAGTCAAATGATTCTCCTCTCTCCACCTGCCCCTCCGTATGTGGACTGCAGGTATGCGGCTGTTGCAATCAGCTTAGGTCCTCCTGCTTATACAGCAAGCGCTCTTCCCCACAGAGCCATCTACCCGGATCTGGTTTTCTAAATTCATGCCTTTTTAAAGTCCAAATATTACTTAGTTTACATCTGGTGATCAAAGTTCAACAAACATGTTTCTGTTGGCTGGGGAACTTGCTCGGTCGGTAAAGCACTTGTTGCAAAAGCCCGAGAACCTGAATTAGAACCTTCAGAATCCATGTGCAGCAGATCCTATTATGTTTCTGAAATCGGGTCCTGCTGAGGTAAGACTGGAGGCAGGGACAGAATCCACAGCAACCAGAGATGTCTAACCTGGCTTATGCAGCGGAGAAGAGCAGAGAGAATATCGCGTGGTTATCCATAAAATCATGCCAGCCAGATCATTGGAAGGTGTTTTGTGGAGGGACTTCTTCCAAGTTTATATTTCATTTACTAAGATTTGAATATATTCAAATAATTCAGAGCATGGGTAGATTTTTCCATAGAAAAAAGGTTTGTAATATGTCTCTGCCTTTGGAGAATTGGCTGAATTACAGCACGCTAGGTTAAGAAAGAAGGAAAACAAGGTTACTGAAGAGATAAAGACAAGAACTATTTGGACTTAGTTAAAATTGAATTGGAAACAGTAGACACAAACAGAAGATGAAGTGCTTACAGAGTATGGTCTGTAATTGTACTTGTGATATCAAAAGGCAGGCGTAGTAAGTACCCAGGTGTACTTCAGAGAGCAATTGTTTTCTCTTGGTCTGGGCAAAAAGAGAGAAAGCAATTCATTATTGGAGGAGGTAGAACCCAGGGCTTTAGTTATGCTTAGCCAGTGCCCTACTCTGACCTGCACACCAAACTCATTAATATTTTTGTTGATGATGCTGTGCTTAGGAAGAGGTTCTTCTTAATTACTGCTTCAAGCCAAGAATGGATAAGCATATTTGGGATTACAGTTTTTAAAATGGATATAAAATCAATTTATACAGAGTAAAACAAAGGTAAGGGTGCACAGACAATTCCTGGTAGATTATGATTTTGAGCAAATATACCACTAAACAATAATTAACTACATTTTGAAAGCTGATATACAAGTCAAATTATTTCTAAATGATAATCACATTTAAATATATAATTACCATACTATTAAGTAACTAGAGTTTGAATAAACTTGGGCAAATTTTAAAGTAATTTCATTTCCCTTACTTACCATTACCAAATCTACTAAATTTTCTCTTCATAATAGCTCTCTCTTTCTTTGTGATTTGGATACCTGGAATATGAATTATATTCTTCCTTTTCCCTTAAAATCACTTATTAAAAATTCATAGCCAGGTATGGTGGTGCATGCCTTTAATCCCACTAGGGAGGCAGAGGTAGAAGGATTACCATGAGTTCGAGGCTACCCTGAGACTACATAGTGAATTCCAGGTCAGCCTGGGCTAGAGTGAGACCCTATCTCCAAAAACAAACCAAAAAAACTTAAGTAAGTGAGTACTTAAGATAATCTGAAAGATTTACATTTTGGCAGAGTCTGAACCCTATCATCATCAACAGTAGTTTTGAACCAGTAAAAGATAATCAGGCCTATTTGTAGATTTGAAGGATTTTTAAAATTTTGTTTTAAAGATGGATTAGATTGTAATCATTTTTAGAAAAAAAATATTTGGAAAAATTAGAGTTACCATGTCCATGTTGAAATTTTAAAATTTGACTTGTTTGTTCAGTTAAGTATATTTTTGAAAAAATGTCAAGAAATGTATGACTTTTTGCTTTCTGTAGGCACATATCCTATAGAATTTATTTATAACCTTTGAGAGTATATACAAAATATTATAATAATAGACACATATATGCTACATACACATATAAAATATATATTGTAATCATACATAATGCATATATATAATTATATAAAATGTATAAAATTAGATGTGCATGTACGTGCATGCCTGCATGCATGAATGTGTGTGTGTAATTTATGTAGAAGACTTGACATTCTCAGGCAAGCTTTAAAATTTACCTATTTCTCCTGCCTGCTGATTTTTCTTGAAAACTCTCATCTACTAGAATTCAATTGTAAATAATGGTGGTTGACTGTAAGCATGTTATAAGATGCTGCAAGTGTTTACATCAGCCAGCATGTTATCCCTGTAGCTCTGCCCTTTCTTCAATAAAACATTGCCTCATCCTAAAATTCCCAGTCAAACCACACTTTATCAAACACTTGGTTATATTAAATTATACTGAATCAAAATTCCCAGTTAACACTTACTGTTAAGCACTGACAACAATGATGGGTGCTACAAGTACATTTGGGATGCAAAAATCTCTTATAGGAGGTATCAAGAAAAACAGCATTGAGCAGAGGTCATTAGGTACCATAAGGATTATAAAATGCATGCCACCAAAAAAGGTATTTAAATCTCTATTTTCTACCTTGCTTATTTGCTATAGTCCTTTATCCACAATTTATGTAGACATTTGACTGATGCCTGTACTTTATACTTGGGAATCCACACTGCTTTGAGTCTCCTTGTTTCATTATCTCATTTTCCTTCTGCTTAAGTTGCCCCTGATCTTGGGCTTTCTCCCAGATGCCATTCCCTTGAAACGCCCATCATCTACATAGCATCTGTGAGGAGGGCTGCCCGTGCTTGCCTAACTACTCTCTGAAGCTCTGCCCTTTTCCATGTTCAAAGATGGCTCTGAAACAATCCAAAACTGAAATCTGAAAGAAACGCAAAAGCCTAAATTGTCAAACTGAACTGTCTACAAAATAAAATGTATCATATTTGAAATAGTTACTACTTCCACTTTCTCATGATATGCCAAAAACACAGGATAAATTCTTGATGAATATGGTTGGTTCCCTTACTTCTCTAAGGAGCTAAATCTTCAAGGAGATTCTAAGTCTCAGAAGTGAATGTTTCAGGTAAATTAAATGAAGAATTTTTGGATTTGTGTCCAAAGTAGACCTGGAGTTCAGCTTATGTTGTCTACAAGACTTAAGCTTTTTTATCATTGACTTTTAATTTCTCCTTTCTGCTCAATCTCTATCATTGTTCTTATTTTTTAGAAATATAGCATCAGTTTTTCAGTCTCAAAGTTGGGCATTGATTTTCACCCCTGTTTCGCTTCTGTCAATGAATTATATAATTGTATTTCAGTTTCTATGTTTGCAAGTTTTACCACACACATCTTTTATTTCCCTCCCTCTAAGGGAAAATCCATAATTCCTATCCAGATACTGCTGGGATAGATGAGGTAATCTGCTAGATTTGCCATTTGACAGTTCTCTCCAGATTTCTATCATGAAATTATTGTACAGCACTTCTATTTCTTCATCCCTTTCATGGTTCTACTTAATCAGCTAGTTCTTATTTAACCCCTTCTCTTAATACTCACTGTGTTGTTTGAGACAGACACTGGCTGCCTTCATGAAACATAAATTACACTAGAGGAGTGAACTTATTTAGATGCATAGTTATAGAATGGATTAATAGTAACAGTTCTTGTTTGTGCTATCAATGATCTCATGAAGGATTTGGAAACTATAAATTATTTTCTATTCACCAATTAGCTAAAGACTAGTATTTACAAATTTTGTCTTTCTATCATCACCAACTCATTTATAAGCACATTTAGGTCATTATTTTACATTTCTACATATGTGTGGAGTGTTGATACACCCATGGTTGTAATCCTGTTCAGTAACTCTTCAGAAGGAAAGAATCATTGTATTTCTTTGTTCTTTTCCAGACTTACTCTTTACCAGTTTTAGTGCCTGCCAATATGCTTTGCAAATAGTTTCAGGTTGCTTTTTTTTTTTTTTTCTAGTGGATGAAAAAGAAAGTGTTTACCATTTTTGTGTTAGTGGGTTTGATGTCATTAGCACTGCCCTTGCTGTGGTCATGTCTCATCTGCTCTGAAAAGCAGTCTTGACTCCAGGGAAAAGGACATCTTCTAGTGTCTAATTCTAAAATGCTCTTATTGTGAAGAAAATTGACAGTTACTCAAGAAATGGACAACCCCTAATACACACATGTTCAATCTTTAAGCAAATGTTCAAGATGATTGCTACATATATGCAGTAAGTACTGAAAATGGATCCGTAGAGCATGTTAGAAGATAAATGTACCTGAGGCAGTTATTGGTTTCATAAACCTTCATCAAATTCATTCTATCAACATAGCATGATACACACATAGGATCCAGCATCTGAATTCCTTTTCTAAAGAGCACTATGAGGCACCTACTCACATTCTATGTTTCTTTCATCCTCTTGAGATATGTTAGGAAGAAAAATAGAAAAAAAAAAAACATTCAGGAGCTGGAGAGATGGTTTAGCAGTTAAGCACTTGCCTGTGAAGCCTAAGGACCTAGATTTGAGGCTCAACTCCCCAGGACCCACGTTAGCCAGATGCACAAGGGGGTGCATGCGTCTGGAATTCATTTGCAGTGGCTGGAGGCCCTGGTGCGCCCATTCTCTCTCTCTCTCTCTCTCTCTCTCTCTCTCTCTCTCTCTCTCTCTCTCTCTCTCTGTCTGTCTCTGCCTTTTTCTCTGTCTGTTGCTCTCAAATAAATAAATAAAATAAACAAAATTAACAAAAAAACATCCAGTGCATTAGTTTATAAATTTCTTTGCTCTCTGTGGTAAAAAAAATATAGAACACAAGAAAAGAGGAAAAGGAGAAAGGCATGTCATGTCAGGTAGCTGACAGAGTTCTACTTCATCAGATTGTTCTTCTTTAACACATTACCCTCATTCCTATTTCCCATTCAAACCACTGTTTCTAGTCTAGAAAAACTAGAGCCACTGGCTGTGATATTTCAAAATGACTCCAGAATAATTAATGTTTAAGGAAATCTCTTGTTAGGTGTTGATTTTTTTTCCTGAGGCAAGCCCAGCAGACTGGACCTTTCTTTTATGTGAGAAAGTAAGAGAGAGAGAGAGAAAGAGAGAGAGAGAGAATATGAATTGGCACACCAGGGCTTCCAGCTACTGCAATCGAACTCCACATGCATGCACCCCCTTGTGCACATGTGTGATCTTGTATGCTTGCATCACTTTGTGCATTTGGCTTACATGGAACTTGGAGTGTAGAGCTGAGTGCTTAGGCTTCACAGGCAAGTGCCTTAACTGCTAAGCCAGCTCTCCAGCCCAGTGATTGATTTTTAATTCACCTCACATTAGTGAGTTACTTGTCCCCTTTTACTACATTTCACTCGAACTTCCAGTTAGTGCAGTATCAGAAATTGCTCCTCTACATGCCTACAAAAGGGAAAGGGAAATTTTATCCACTGAGAAGTCCTTTCTTGACAAATCTGGAAGTGTTGATAACAAGAACCAGTTAAGTTCCCTTGGATACTTTTGATTTTTCTTTCATGTGATTTTTACTTCATGCTTTCTAATGTAACTCAACCAGAACCCCCTTAGAGAAAACCAAGGCTTTAAAATCCTCTGGAGGGAATAAGAAAGATTTATTTTTAAAAAACAAACTGTTATGATAGCTTCAGGCTTATTTTAAATATAATAGCCAATAATAAGAGTCTTTTTTTTCCTTTGATTGAGAACATTATTAGGCAAATATCTATGTTTAGTTTTTTCCCTTAGACCTAAAAGCAATTAGTTTTGTGAGAATGTCATTCTACAAACTTTTGTCTTTTATACAAATGTTGTATGCAGATATATGTGTGAAAGTGATGTTTGAATTCACATTGTTTTTAAATTAAGGCCCTTTTTCCTACATGGACTATTTTAGGGTCAATTTTAACTAGTCACAGTGTGTCATAGTTTCTAATTTCACACCATGTTAAGTATCTCCTTAAGCAAGTAACCCGTATTCACTTTAGTTACATGGAGGTAGCATGGTAGAGTGGCATGTTTACATGTTTGAATTCTTCATCCAAACCTTGCTCTAGATGTGCACTGTGTAATGCCACCCATGTTGCTTCAATGAGCATCAGCTCTCATTTGTCAAATTGGGATACAGACAGTGTTTAGCTTACTTAATTGATCTAGGTATTGAGCAAGATTCTCAATGTTGGTGATTGTGGGTGATGTGAGCTGGGAGCTCTTCATTCTGCTTGCCCAAATAACATTACCTCCTTTTTTCTCTATCCTCACCTTCCTATCCTTTTTTGCTAATAGACTTGTATACTTGGTTTTAAGTTTCTCTCATGTGAGAATGGTATCACACTGTTCTACTATGTAGCTAGCCTATAAAAACCGCTGTACACTTAACATTTTCATGTTGATTAAGGAAGTAGAACCTAGTTATTCAATATCAATTAATACAAGATTTTATACTAAAAGTGTTTTGTGACTTATAATACCATTTCATATAAAATGGCATAACTGTTTATAAGATTTTTCTTTCTTAACTCTATCATGGTAATACTTCTTATCAAGGAATCATTTTTAGCTATGTCAGTTTACAAAAGAATTGTCTCATTTGTAATATTTGATTAAAATGATAAGTAATTTAATTTCTGGATGAAAATGGATATATTTGTTTAATGTTTGCGATACAAAAACACATTTATGCACAGTGAAATTCATTTTGAGATAATTTTGGAATATGCCTTAAAGCATGTGTGTCATATCATTTTTCAGTTTAATCCAATAATGTTATAAATTCCTAAAGCCAGGCTTATTTTTCAAGTCAATTTACATGTTCTCCTTTGTAGAATATTGCAGTAACTTAAAGCTATTCCATATCATCAGGTGCTCTACCAAAGGAATCTCCCTTCAGCCCACTATTAGGTTAACATTGTGCCTCTGAAAGGCATGGATGCATGCTTGGTTACTTGTGCACCCACAGCATCATGTTACCTTATATTAACAAAATATTTATTTTGGTCACTTAAAACTCTGAAGGATATTGTCCTACATGAAACCATCTCACTTATCAGTGGCGTGTTTGTTTGATCTCAGTTTCCCATAATGTTCTCAGTGGCTGATCCCATACATTCTAGCTCACTTCACACTTAAGCTCCATTTTAAGGAAAAGCCTTGTTGATCAATAAATAATTTAAGTATTTAATTTGGGATAGTTTATTCCCATCACCACTGCTATTATTGAATTGTAGTGCTGTATACAATATAATAAACCAGCTATATGACTAGCTTTGAAAGAAAAATTTCACCATAACATCATCCAACTTCAGTGATATAAAATATTAAAGCAAGTCAGGCATTGACAGAATAATTATTATCATTGTAATAATATAATATACTATTTCTATATGTAGTGCTGAAAAAACATCATTCCATTTCACATATCTTATTAGCAGGTACTCAGTCAGTATTCTCCAACTTGCATGCTTAAAAGTGAACCTGATTCTAGTTTAGAGTTGACAGATTTATTAAATAAAAATACAGATGTTCAATTAAATTCTAATTTCAGATAAACAACAGATAATCATTTCAAGTCTGTTCCAAATACTTAATGACATCTAAATATACTTTTGGTTTATCTGAAATTAACCCTTAAGTCAATATCTTATATTTTATCAAGCAAACCTATTACAGGTTAATGAGATGAATGTAAATAACAAATTAATTTAAAATCCTCAAATTGCTTCTTATTAGAATTTTACATAAAGTATTTTGTATAGGTTGAAAGCAGTTACTATTAGTAGGACAAACACAAGTTTAAATCACCTGAAAAAAAAATTACAGGAACTAGAACAAATTCTCATGACTGTCATGAACCACAATTGTTAGTAGCTGTAACGAAGGAGAAGAAAAGGATGGTGTGTCCATTCCTGTCAGCTCCACCTGTGAATATGTTATGGCACATGGGAAGGGGGATTAAAGTAGCACGTGCAATCTAAGTTGCTCATCATCTGCAGTGATATCAAGAAAGTTATACTACATCTACATTTTCGGTCCTAGGTAGCTCCATTTTCCAGGCTCAGGGTCTTGAGGGAGACTATGGGGAGATTTATTGAGTAGATACTTCTTAGCCTGGACTCAAAGCTACATGCTTTACTTGTCTATAGTCAATTAAAAGTTCTAAGAATGTCATACATGTGAGCACATGTGTATGTAGGTTGATGTGTGTTGAGGCCAGAGGACAACCTTTGGTGTCAATCCACAGATGCTATGTACGGTTTCCGAGACAGCCTCTCTCATTGGGTTGGGACACCTCTAACTGGGCTGGACTGGCTAATCAGTGAGCCCCAGGTATCCTTTTTTCTCCACCTACCCAACTAGATTAGAAACATGCCATGCCCATTATTACCCTTGGCTTTTGACACTGCAGACTAAGCTGTCTCCACAGTCCCAAGATTCTGTGAGCTTTGAAGCCAGAATTAAGTTCCCTTGTGAAAGCCTAAGTCTCCAAAGTCTAAATGGCTTCCACAACATTACAGTGCTTCACTTAAGCATTCACTACAGCTTGACAGAATTGGGCTAATATAAAACAACGTAGTGAGGTGACATCAAATAACTTGTTGATAACCCAGTCGCAAGTCAATAAAGAAACAAGCACAGCTGGGTCATGTCTTTGTCATCTGCAGCCCTTGCTGGGGCTGTTTAAGTCAGTAGATGCTAAGCATCTCCAAGCTCTGGGAGGTTGTTTTCCTCATGTCTGTGCTTCCTGCACCCAACACAGTGCTTTACCTGTTGGTGTGCAGGAAAGATTTTTGAAGGGGGAAAAAAATCAGTGCATGAACCAAGAAAATTTTCTTCACATTGCTTTTCTTTTTTTTTCTTTCTAAGTAATGAAATTACATTCTTGAGAATTCTGGGGGGGGGGGGAAAAAAGCAGCTTCATGTGGGCGTTTTTATTTATTTTCCAGGAGTGAGATATTGGGCATTCCAGGGCCTCTTGCTGTTGCAAACAAACTTAGATGTCAGTTAATAGATGATTCGATAATGAAAATATGGAATATATATGTGCAATAAAATTTTATTTATAACAAAATTAAATTATAAAAATCACAAGTACACATATGGATCTGAAAACAAGCTAATCTAGGTCCGGAAAGACAAAAAACCATTGACTTTTAATATTTCTATGTATGTGACTATGGAGTGTGAGAGTAGGTATAAGCTATGAAACTGAATAGGAGAGAGAACATGAAAGGGGAGACAGATATTGAGGAAGGATGGGGTTGGCAAGAGGACTTGAAAGAAGAAGGAAGAATATGGTTAGCTGAGTGCATGGAGGGAGGGGTTGGAAAAAAAAGAAGAGAGAAGGGGAAGAGAAAGGGAAAAAAAACACTTATAAATATCATGAAACCCAGTTCTTTGTATGCTAATAATTTTTTAATGGAGGGGAAATGATAATTTCATTATCTGAAATTTGATATCAGAGGCTTTTGTAAGTTTTGAAACTGGAACATAAATTCAAGTTTACGTATCACACACAAAACCAAGAAACTGGTAATTATAGGAAAACTATAAACTTTTCATAATTTATATATGGAATAAAGCTTTCTTATTGACTATTCCATTTATATATTTTGAAGTTGTGGTCTTTTAGAATAGTGAGTGTGTCTTAAGTTCACATCAAGGAAAGACATATTTCACAAATTCACAGACCAAATACAATATTTTGATGCATGTATATTATGTATGCATGTATGTGTATGGGTTAGTGCCATTCTGTGTAGCTTTCTTTATGATATGGTAAGGTACCTCAGCATGAAGAACGTACAGTAAATGTTACATTTCATAGCTGTATGTTTTGTAGTACTACCCTTATGTTTTCCCAGTCATGTTCAAATGCAAGTTTGAGTGTCAGCGTATATTTTTTCTGTCCCTTTCAGTTTCCTAGGGAATTCTGAGGCAGCACAGAAATGGTCAGTCTAATATACCCATTTCATCTGTCAATTATGGTGTCTTCAAAGATTAAATCACAGGCCTGGACCTCTCAGAGAAGCATAACCTGTGCATTGGAGCAGTTTCCTGATGGTCAATTTCCACTTAGTAGTGGGACTGATATATCTGAGCAATAATGGGGAATCCACTCTGAACTGTTAGGTGTGGAGGCCTAGTATTGAGAGTGTGGCCCAGTGGCATATAGCGCCTTTGTCCATAGAATTCTATATTGTTGTCAGTGAATATGAGGTCTCAGCAAACTCAGATGTTGAATGTATATGAAGGAAATGGGCGTGTATTTAACAAAGAATAAGATACAGATGAGTCAAAGGAAATCTAGCCATTGATTGCATGGACCAGTTGACTTGCTTAATTTTTTTTAATCTTATTTTTAAATTATATATAACACAAATTATGCATACTGTTGATATGCATATATCGTGATATTCCAATACATATATGCATTTTGTAATCAGACTAAATGCATTTATCTTTTAATCACTCATTTTTCATCATGATGTAAACATTTGAAATCTTATTCTCATAGTTTTTTTTTTTTTTTTGAGAACACGAAGTTCACGATCCCACTGTAGCCAGATTCTGCAGTAGTAATCTAGAACCTCTTGATCCTTGTAACAGCCCATTTATCAACCTTTGCCCATCCCTCCCTGCTTGTCTCGATCTTTAAAAAGCCACTTATAATCTTCATTTCCCTTCTTATTTTCTATGAAATCAACTCTCACATTGGACATGTGAGGGAAATCATAAAGAATTTGGTTTTGTGGTTGTTTCGGTTTGGTTTCTGGTGACCATCAGTTTAATCATATTCCCTAATTTATTCTGGAAAGAAGAGTGGCTTGGTGACTAAAATGACCCATTCTCTTCCTTTTCATTTTGGAAGAAAACACAGATGGACCTACCTCTTTGTATTTCTCATCCTCCAATATGACTGACAGACAAAACTTTATCCTGAACTTCTACATGTTGATGAAGTTAGCTATCCAGACTTCTATATTTTAGAAATGTAGTTAATTTCCTATACTGGCTAAATTCTGTCCTTTTAGAGGATCATATTTTTGTTCTACTTCAGTCTTTTTACTACATAATAAACTTTGTCCTTCATGTAGTAACGGATAGTGATTTTTGACATTGATATTTTACATTTAATCCTTTCTGAGCATGTTAATACTCTTATATTTTATGATTCATAGCTGAGGTCAAAAGAGACCTCATTATGGTAGCATTTCACTTCCCCATTTAGGATTTTACCAAATCACTTAGAGATTTATATCCAGCAGTAATTTTATATATATTATATACAGCTTTAGTTTTCTGAACTTACGTGATTGGTATATACTTTATTAAATTTTCATAGACGTTGATCTAATAACATAAAACACAGCTACTAGTTAAGTACATCTGGTTCATCTTCTTTTTAAAAATAGTTATTTATTTATTTATTGGGCATATCATGATATCCAGCCACTACAAATGAACTCCAGACACATGCACTATCATGTACATTTGGCTTACCTGTTTTCTGGAGAATTGAACCCGGGTCGTTAGGCTTCATAGGCAAGCACCTTAACCACTAAGTCTCCTCTCCAATCCTGGTTCATATTCCTGATGGCTTCTGTGGTGATATTATGACACTTTCCCTCAATAGCATACACTACAGAAACCATAGTACCATTCTCTTCATAATATACCTGGTGGGAGGAATTATTCAAAAATACAGGAAATATATTGGCTTATTTGTCCAAGAGGATTCTCCATGAAATGTATTGCTGAGATAAGATAACTAATAATTAACTTTCACTTATATCAAAGGTCATGATATTTACTCCACATTTGACCTCAGCAGCCACTGGAACCTGGCAAATGTGTAAAGCAGGGGGTGGTGGATGATCATCCCATAGCTGACTTGAATAGACAGTACATACCTGAAGGATTTATCACATTTTTAATGAGATTCTTCATGGTGACATGAGTCTCCTGTGTATATGGGAAGCATGGGACACCTGACACTGGCCAACTTCATCTGTATACCTCCCCATACAGTTTTTGTATTTTCCATAGGAAATGAACTATATTTCCACAGCATATTGATATGAGTAAATGGTGAGGATCTCTGCACACGGTTTTGTCCCTATATCTCCATCAGTACTTTGACCAGGGCTATGTCAAAACCAGGTTTGGAAGATTTGGTACTAATGTACTCAAGGCCACAGGTTAAATAGTCGAGGAGACATTAAAGCAAATCCTCAAGATGTACTCTTTAGGTGTATCTAAAGAGAAAGTTTTAATTTGGGCCAAAATATTTAACAAGTGTGTGGATTTAAACAAGGGGGGCTGTGAAAAAAGGATGTGCTGATCAGTGTGTTGTCAATAATAAAGAATTATCTCACAAAACTCTTAGGCCAATTAACTCTCAAAAAATAATGCTGAATAGTATGTTCAGGTGAGAAATGAAACTGCCAGTGACTATGATATCTTTATCTCCCAAGCTAACCTATAACATGGTTGACAGCAATAATTCTAAGTTATTACTTAGTGTAAACATTCTCTCTATTGAATTTATACTCAAAAGGCCATAAAATAATATAATAATAAAAAGACAAGGCTTCCACCTTTAAACATTAATTCATGTCTCATTATATGAAAGACATATCCATGCAGTCTTTCATATATATACATACATGTGTAGATACATGTGGGAAATAATTTAGAATGTTTTCTGCCTTCTGCTGAATGAGACATGCATCAATAAATGAATGAATGAAGGAATGAATGCACAAAAAAATGAATGAATATTTTCTCTTATGACACCATTGACCTTGTATAAGAAACACTTTATTTGTGTTTTTTATCTACCCAAGGAGAATTTGGTACATATTTAAATTTACAGATGATTTTACCTGTCTCTTTTGGAATAGATTGGTGTGTGTGTGTTTTAAAGATTCCTATCCAGGTATTACCTAAGTGACCACAACGGGGATATTCCATCACTTTCCCAAGATTTGTGGAGTTGTGAGGTCCTAGAATCATCTGCATTGTCCTCACAACCTCTTGTCATGAAGGTCTTTTTCTGCACTATTCTCTAGATGTTTCTACATGAAGATCTAGCTGTTGTGGTGACTTTTACAGTGAGATCATTCTGATTCACTTTCTATTTTTCCTATTTACTAGCACTGAGATTTTTATGGAGTCTTAAACCAATAGAATCTCAAATATTAAAATCTGAATATTAGGAATAATGATTATACCAAAGGGATATTAGAATATTGAATCAGATTTTTGCAAGTGCCTGAGAAATGTTAAGCATTCAATAGGTGATAATAATCATTTTGATTATTGCTGTCTTGTGATTTCTGCACTATGTTCATCTTCATAATGCATACTATTTGTCATTGATTTCCTACCTTAATGTGGGCTTTTATTCATCTTCCTCCATGTTTAACTTAAATTAAGTATCAGTACATCATCTATCCCCTGAACAAATGTATACTTTCTGTTTCTCATGCAATAGCATACTTAGTCTTCTCAAGGGTCTTTCTTGCAGCATAAGCCACAATGCAGAAATAAAAATCCCATTATGTGATGTTATGTATGCAGCCAAATATTCTCTTCCATGAGTTAATATCTAGCGCAACATTTTAAGCATTAATTAAAAGAAACACAAGTTAAAAAGTTTATCCCAAAATATTCATTTTCTCATCCCTGTCTTCATAGTTCTAAAATGATTCCCAGATATATCCTAGAGTTATCATTTGTCAATTTGCTCCTGGAATAAGTAGGAATCAGTTGGTGCTGTGTCCTAGTATATTTATGGACAGAACTGACACATAACTGTATTTGTTCATCTCTGTGTAGGAATACTCCATTGATGTTCTCCTTTTGTTATGAGACTACTTGTGAATACAATTACAGTCTGATAACCATTTACTAATTAATGGTCCTTGTTCTTGCAGTGGGACATAACCCCATATATGTCAGGCAATTCTTGTGTGGAAAAATTTCTTTAAACAATTTTTATATATGTCATGTATTCTTCAGAACATATGTTAGATATATTACTTCTCTCTCAGCTCTTAGTGGATGAACTTGATAACACTGAGTCTAAATTGTTCTGAAGTTTTGTTAATAACACAATTTGTATCTGCTGAAATGAGCTCCTATGAATCATTGAAACATAGAATTAATTACAAGAAAAAATTATGGCCATTTATGATTTTTATGCATTGAATATTTGTCTCCTCCCAAACTGACATTGAAAATTGTTTATTGGCTCAGTGCTATATGTAGATAGAACATAATGAAGGATGCACAGGATATGAAGGCTCTGTCCCCTTGAGTGGGCTTCTTTATGCATACAGTCTGCAGGAATAGATTCTCTTCTTTTTAACCTTTTGTCATAAGGAAGCAGGCTATTAGCACTTGATCATATTGGTTTATTCAGCTTCTAGAACTGTGAAAATAAAATGTGTTTTTAATGAATTACCTAGTCTATGTTACTATGGACTAAGAAGTCATAAATATTTTTTAAACTATGTAATTTAGCCCAGAATTTGAAAGTGATTTTCTTCCTCAATCATAATTAATTAGCATGCCAATAAACTCTCGTATGTTGCCACTTTATACCTTTCCTACCAGTCCAAGTTTTTTATGTCACTGTATATAAAATAATGGCAACATAAAGAGCTTCTGAATGAAGATGTAGGTTGGGAAGAAGAAATGTGGACTAAAAGGAGGAAGAATCAAAACCCCAGAGAAGATATTTGGATTGAGAGAAATGTGGTTCTGGTAGAATAATGTGACATTGTGGAAATCTTGGAAGGAGTCATACAAGGAGGTAGTCTTGCAGATGAAACTGTAGGTAGGGTTTATATTGAAAATGTGTTGCAGTTATCTGCTCATTTCTGGGATAAAGCACCCAACAAAAATTAGCTTATGGTGGTGCAGTGGTTTGAAGCCCTGGCATGCCCATTCTCTCTCTCTTTCTATGTATCTGCCTCTTTCTCTCTCTCAAATAAATAAATAAAAATAGTTTTTGTATAAAAATAGCAGCTCATGGGAGGAAAGTGTTTATGTTAAGCTTGTAGTCTCAAGGGGAAGCTTTATGATGGTGGGGGCAACATGGCATGAGCAGAAGCTGGACTCCATGCCTGCCACAGCATTAGTAAAACATCAGCCAGAGAGTGAGCCAAGTTCTGGCAAGGAGAAGGTGGATATAACACCTGTAAACCTTCCCCAAGAATGCCTCATCCAGCAAGACTCAACCTCCAAACTTGCCAGCATCTCAGGTCCATGCATTCAGAAGACAAGAGTTTATTGGAAACAGATATTCAACCCAACACAGAACTCTGAGTGAAAACAAAGGACAAATTCCAAGCTGAAGGAAATGCTTATAGGAGCAGATGCTTTACTTAGGTCTTGGCCTTTCATTTTAACCTTGCTTTAAGAGAAGGTAGTGCTTTATTACAGCCAGAAGTGAACACTAATGAAAATCATGGAAGTTCAAGACAAAAAGAGGAATCCAGAAATTTACAAAGAAAAAAAAAATATTGATTTAGCAACAGTTACTGATATTGATTTTTTGCATTCACATGATTTTCCAAAATAAAGATGCAGTTTCTTAAAGGTTACAGTTACACTGAAAAACAGTTACACTTAAAAAAAAAATCTCTGGGGCTGGAGAGATGGCTTAGCAGTTAAGCGCTTGCCTGTGAAGCCTAAGGACCCTGGTTCGAGTCTCGACTCCCCAGGACTCATGTTAGCCAGATAGATGCACAAGGGGGAGCACGCATCTGGAATTCGTTTGCAGTGGCTGAAGGCCCTGGCACACCCATTCTCTCTCCCTCTGTCTATCTGCCTCTTTCTTTGTCTGTCGCTCTCAAATAAATAAATAAAAATATTTTTTTAAAAAAATCTCTGGGCTGGAGAGATGGCTTAGCGGTTGGGCGCTTGCCTGTGAAGCCTAAGAACCCTGGTTCGAGGCTCGGTTCCCCAGGTCCCACATTAGCCAGATGCACAAGGGGGCGCACGCATCTGGAGTTCGTTTGCAGAGGCTGGAAGTCCTGGCGTGCCCATTCTCTCTCTCCCTCTGTCTTTCTCTTTGTGTCTGTCGCTTTCAAATAAATTAATAAAAAATTAAAAAAAATTCTCTGATTGTTGAGGGAGGAAAATGATATATCTATAGTCAATATCAATTGAGTAATAATCATCAAGAATTGCTTTAGCAATGTTCTAAATTGATTGATCTAATTTATTTTCATACCAACACCCAAAGATTTGTGCTTTTTTAATTCTATCATGTAGATGAATTGATTGATTCATGGGGAGGGTAAGTGATTTTAATGAGATCATAGACATAGGATATTGACAGACCTTGGTTTTGAAGCTACTCCCTTGGGATTCATAATTATTTCTTTAATCATGGACAGTTGAACTATGTGGAGAAAGAAAATGGAATGTTTGGGAAACTTCACTGACAATGTCTTGACATTAGTTTAGCTCACTTTTTGATATCTCTGTAGCATCTTTTGTATGCCACACCCATTGTGGGTGTTTGAATGTAAAGTGCCCACCACAGCCTCGTGTGTTTGTGATTAGGATTCCTACTTAGTTCCTAGCTGGTGGAGTTTTGGGGAGGTGGAGCCTTCCCAGAGAATTGTATTGCTGGGCCCGACTTTGAGGTCATTAGTCCAATCCACAGGGTGTTCAGAGCACCTTTGTTCTTGTGCTCTCTTTCTCTCTCTTTCACACACACACACACACACACACACACATACACACACACACACGTGGAGTTTTGAGCTGACTGTTAAGCTTTTATTGGCCATGGTGAAACTTCCTCTCAAAATTATAAGCTTGAAATAAATCCTATTCTTCTATTTGCCGCTTTTGACCTATTCTACTGTCCTACCAATGAGAACATATCTGCTATACCCATAAAACTTTTTCTCTCTCTTTCTGTGTGTGTGTGTGTGTGTGTGTGTATGTAGTTAATTTATGTCTGTTTTTTAGAACTAGAATGTTATTTCTTTGAAAGGAGGAGTTGTCTTTTTAAATATGTCATCTTGTCTAGAAGAGGCCACATGGAAACACATTCAAGGACAATTTCTTGGCTGGCTGTGGTGGCACATGCTATAATTTGCAGGAGGGAATGTAGCAATAAGTTCCAAGCCAGCCTGGATATATAGTAGAATCCCTTCTCAAGGAACAAAACTGAGTTGAAGAGATGGTTCACTGGTTAAGGTGCTTGCCTGCAAATCCTAATGACATGAGTTCATTTCCTTAGTACCCACATAAAGGCAGATGTACAAAGTGGTAAATGCACCTGGAGTCTGTTTGCAGTGATTAGAAGCGCTGGTAGACCCATTTTCTGCCCTCTCACCTCCTGTCTCTCTCCATGTATCTTTTTCCCTTTCTCTTTCTCTCACTGATTGCAAATAAATAATTTTTTAAAAAGAGAACCAAATTAACACAAATTTCTTGAATAAATTACTCAATGAGATTGAACAATGAGCATGATCTTACTGAAAGAAATTTGAGGAAAAAGAAAGAGGATTCTTTAAGAGATTTTTCAGAGAAGGTAGTAGATTTGGCACCTAGATTGCCAAAAAGAGGCCTTAAACTCAGATAGAGACAACCTAAATGTTTAATGATCGATAAATGAATAAAGAAAGTATGGTATAAATCTCCTGTGAAATACTACTTGTCCTTACAAAGTAAGGGTATCATGTCCTTTTTGTCAACATCTATGAAACTAGGAGATAAGTCAAATATATTAGATACAGAAAGACAAATCCTACATGATCTCATTTAGATGTGGAAGTTTTTAAAATATTTTATTATTTATTTATTAAAGAGAGAGAGAGTGCAAGAAGAAGCAGGTGGGGAGAGAGAGAGTGTGAAAAAGGTACACCAGCTCCTCCAGCCACAGCAAATGAGCTCCAGATGCATGCACCCTTTTGTGCATCTGGGTTACATGGGTCCTGGGGAATCAAACCAGGGTCCTTGATCTTCACAAGCAAATGCCTTAACTGCTAAACCATTTCCTCAGCCCCTTTAAAAAATATTTATTTGCATGTGGAATTTAAATAATCAAATTTGCAGAAAGTAAGTATAGAATGGTTATTGTCAAGGACTAGGAGGGGGAAGAACAGAGGAACCTAGTCAAAATTATGAAGTTTCATTCATACATGACATCTTATATCATACTGATGCTATAGGAAAATGTACTGTGCTTGAAATACTGTGTTCCCAACACAAAAAGGAAAGGAGAAAATAATAAGTGCATGAGAGGATGGATGTATGGATTAGTCAGTTATAGCAATCATCTCATGTTATATATTTAAAGACATCATGCTATACAATTTGAAATATAATTTTCCTTCAAATTATTCACCAATAAGGTATTTTAAAAAGTGGATTAAACCTAAAAAATAAAGTGGAACAGAAAGCACATAGACTGAGTCTAAGCTTCTCTTTAATTTACTTGCTAGACTTTTTTACTTACCATCAACTATATACAGATAAAATGTTGCAGAGTGAAATATTTACTCATCCTTTTACTCCATAGTCTTGGGAACACAGAGTGCTTTTCGTAAACTTTGAGAGGTTCTCATATCAGCACTGTTCTGAACTGGACTCTACTGGGAAAGGACCATCTTGAGATTTCATGTTGCATAGTTAGCAAAACCGTCATTTAGCACATTCGATAAATGTGAGGGCTGATTGCCTATTCAAATATTAAATACACGAAGGTATTAAATTGGGGCCACTCTAATCAGTGTTCATGTTAATTAGAGGTTAAATCAATTAGTAAGCCGACACAATTAATAAGTAAGACACCAGTAGAAACTTGGCCAGTGATAGAAGGAAAACAGAATGGTTGTAGGTTTTATAAGTGTGCAAGTCTACATTTGCAACAAATCAATTTTAGCCCTGGTAAAGGTTTGTGCATCCATCAACCTGCAACCTAATTGGTGACAAGCATTGCTTCTCCTGTTCATTATTCCACTTTGGACACTTCAAGCTGAAAAATGACTCCAGCTGCACAATGGAAGACCTTCATTTTTCCTTCTTGCTCTGAAAAGTCTTTATAATTTGGCCCCAGTCTCAGGCATCACTACTTACTAGCTTTTGAATTTGATATTTTGTAATCTAATTAATAACAAGAAACTTTGGTTATTTGGAAATTAGTGGATGAGGAATTCTGTTCCAGAATGCTTACATAAAATTTCTGGCACACAATAATTTTTCCCTATATAAACATTAGTTAAATATTTTACTGGCAAAATGAAATCAGGGACAAGCAGTTGACAGAATAGAATAGATTTCATCATTAGCAATGCATGACTTCAGTAGAGAAAATCAGTGAATTGGGGAATTAAAACACAGTATTTCATGTTTATTCATACTTAAAGGACTAAAACAATCAGTGACAAAATCATCATCACAGTAATATTATACAAATGTTATCATTACAAGTGTAGTGAACAGGAAAAATTAGTCAGCTGGAGAACATCTATATTATAATGGAAATAAAGTTTTAATATATACTACTGAATTAATGTGAAAATGTAGACTGTTAAAATGCCTTAATTTAAAATTGAGCAGGCCTGCATCTTGTTGCAATACTGGACATATAATATGGTCAATAGTTATGAAACTTTTTTAAAAATATTTTTTGTCCATTTTTTATTTATTTGAGAGTGACAGACACTGAGAGAAAGACAGATAGAGGGAGAGAGAGAGAATGGGCGCGCCAGGGCTTCTAGCCTCTGCAAACGAAACTCCAGAGGCGTGCGCCCCCTTGTGCATCTGGCTAACGTGGGACCTGGGGAACCAAGCCTCGAACCGGGGTCCTTAGGCTTCACAGGCAAGTGCTTAACCGCTAAGCCATCTCTCCATCCCAGTTATGAAACTTTTGCTAATTATAAACAAGATGATTCCATGAAAACAGAATATCCATATATCACATTTATACTTCCTAAATGGTACTATGGAGTTTTTAGGGGGTTTTTGTTTGCTTTTTAAATATATTTTATTTGTTTATTTGAGAGTGAGAAAGAGACAGAGAAAGAATGGGCACACCAGTGCTTCCAGCCATGGCAAACGAACTCCAGATGTGTGCTCCCCCTTGTGCATCTGGCTTGCATGGGTCCTGGAGAAATGAACCAAGATCCTTTGGCTTTGCAGGCAAATTCCTTAACCACTAAGCCATCTCTCTAGCTCTCTAGGGGGATTTTTTGTTTTGAAAACTTCTTATGAGATACCACAGAACTAAACTTCATGAGCTAAATCAAATAGGAGCAGAAAAATATTAGGAAAGTTAGAAAATAAGTTTTGTTGAGTTGATAGAATAATCGACAAATCTCAGTGGCTCATAAGAATAGAAGTTCTTTCTTTCCTATTACTTATAGTGAGTTATTGTCCTCCATGGGATCACTTAGCAAGGAGATAGATGAAAGTAGCAAGAGGATGGAGCATTGGTTATTTTATTAGCATGTAAGTACATACCCTAGTCCTATAGTGATTGATTCTTCTGCTCAAGTCTCATTGGTCTTACTTAGTCACATGTTTCCCATCCTACATGAGTGTGACGAAAGGTAGCCTTAACACACACTGCTAACTGATGAGTAGCATCTTATTACCATCATAATTAATGCTCAATAATTTCTTCTTTTATCCATGTTTTGTGTTTAATAAATTAGTATAGACCAATTGTGTAATGTAGTGATTTCATACATGTAGAAAATATGCTTTGATCATATTATCCTTGTGTCATCTTATTAAATCTTCAACATCCCTAATAATTCTTCTTTCAATTTTATATCTGTTCATTATTGTGTCTCCCAGATCCCATATATGGAAGAAAACATGCATAAAGTGCCTTTTCAAGTCTAATTTCTAGTGTACAAATGTACTATGATGAATATCCATTTTACAGAAACATATAACTCCACCATTATAGATTAATAAAATATTATTGTCTATAGAACAATTTATTAATGCATAAATTTTAAATAGTAGTTTATCAATCCATTACTCCATACTTGTTGCTAAAATTGCCTTCTACTTAAAAGCCTTATGTCACACTTTTGTAACTGTTTCCTTTCCAGGTATTCCTTGATGTCTAGTACTATGCCCATGTCAATATTTCATATTCCCACTTGGCTTTCATATGTCATATATAATTTGGACAACTTGCTTTGTTTTCCTAAATTTTCATTTATGAAGGAGAGATACTAATCTGGTGCCTGTTCAGTCCTTTCCAGAGTACTCTTGTGCATCTTCTCATAGTGCACTCTGACCTGCTTTCTCCCACTGGCACCTCTCAGCTACACCTTTGCCTTCTTTAGCTGAGTTCTCTCAGCTGCAGATGCGCTTCTTCATGACAAAGGAACATGAGCCTCACATCATATCTTCCCAGCTTAGTCCCTCCACCAGAAGGAATATTCAAGTATTTATCCCTTCCTAGGAATCTCTTTGATGCATGGACACCACTCCCTCACTCAATCTTAGTTGCTATGAGAATGACGTTCTGGTGTGTAAAGTTTGAGATCCAATACCTGTTACCTCAGGGCAAAGATGACAGATGGCCAAATGGGCCTTTACTGAAAGGACCAGACACACCTGGTGGATGTAAAGTGATGGACTTTTCCCAGGGAAACAGATAGGTCTCAACCATCTGCATCCTCTGCTCTGTTATTAGCCTTTATACTTATTTCTCCAATTCTCTCTTCTTATGAGGTAGCCCAAATTACCTGCTATAAAGTATACATCCAGTCAACAGAATGTTTATGACTTTAATTTTTAAACTGTATTAACTAAGCAATAAGGAGGAGATAAGAGCATTTTCAAATCATTTACCAGAATAACTCATGAGGAATAAAAATCTATTTTGTCTGTAAAAATTATGTTGACAAACTAGGAAACTGCAGAGTTTTATTGAACCAATTTCAGCATGTGAACCAGTGTGTTATTTTCCATGGGTACTCCATCGAACTTTCTCTTCAAGTCACATATAAATATTCCTATTTTCTCTTAAAAATTAGAATAGCTTTGTAAATGCTAATTTAGACAACATTTGTATACTAAAAGAGACTGCAGCTCAGCCTATCTCACACTTTAAGTACGAAATTTTGAAAATTTCTTGTTCTGCTGTCCTGTAAATAGATTCTAGAGGAAATTTTCCAATTTTCATTTGGTTTGATGGTTAAGCCTACCCTGCTATGCCACTACTTAGCATGTCATCCTACACACGGCTTTTCACTGCTGTAGGCTTCAGGACATGTAGTTTGCTGTTGTCTATTTTCTCTAGATCATCATAGATCTGTCGCATGGTTGCTTTTTTTTTTTTTTTTCTTTTTCATCCTTGGAATAAGCATTCTTAGCCCCTGTGGTAAACAGGCAAAGCCATGCACTCTTATAAGTATGTTCTCCATTAAGACTAAAGGTTTATAACTAATTCTGAGAGATCACATGTAACTGAAATTGATCCAGCCTTGCTCACAATCTTGTTCTAAAAAGCAAATCAAATCTAGCCATCAACTCCTGTAACCCCTTCAGAAGCACCGCTATCAGCCAGGCATTGATCCCCCCTGTCACACACTTCCTGCTACTGCACCCCAGTCCTCCTGGCCGATGAAAATCCATACTGCCCACAGGTGGCCTGCCTAGGCCTGATGTCAGTCTTCCAGGTCCCATCAACACTCTACCCCATGAGGCATCCAGTACTGGTGTCATTTTCTCAGACACCCACTGTCTGCCTGCCGGAAGCTGCTGTCCGAGGAGGAATTTGAATCTCCAGAATTAGTTTTCTGTGTCCCTAGAACATGTCCAACTTTATCTGACCTGGTCTAAAGTTTCCAAGCCTCGTGATGGCAATCCCATGATCTCTTATTCAGTCTGCCTTTTACACATTTGTTTCTAACGTTGTCTTTATCATTTTTATTGACCTGTCAGCATTTCCCTTTCCTTTTCTGTGGTGGCCTGAATGTGTGTCCTTCATAGACTCAGGGGTTTCCTTAAAGCTTGTAACTTGGGTCTCTAGGAGCCTGGTTAGAGGAGGTGTCACTGGGGGGTGGATCCTCTAGTCCAGCCCTAAGGTGTGTTTTGGGGTGGACCTGATTTCAAGGCCAAAGGTATGCCGAGCAGTGTGAGCTATGGGGTCCTGCTTGCTGCCAGATTCTGCGCTCGCTGCTTTTGGTTTATATGGACTGCTTCACTGTTTCTCTGTGTTTGGGTGTACGTATGGAAACAGGTTCTTCGACAGAGCTTCCCCTGATCTGTAAGCCTTCCTCCTCTAAACTGTTCCTGGTTTGGATGTTCATCCCAGCAATGTGGAAAATGACTACTACATTTTCCTTCCTCCCTCCCTCCTTTCTTTCCTTTCTCCCTCCTCCTCCCTTCCTTTTCACTGACAGCAAATCCACGATCTCTTCTCAGCCTTCACATTCTTAGCCAGAGTCAGTGTAACTTTGGGAGTCTAGAATTTTTTTCAGTTGTGATTTCATGGGAATTTAGATACACAGTGAATAACTTTTATGTGGAAAACAACAATTATTATGTTTTTTTTTTTAAATATGTGTCTAAGATTTCTTCTGGCTCCCAAACTGGGTGATATTTCTTTGAACTTAAGAAAACATTTTTACTAAATTGAATTCTAATAACAATTACTTCCAAGGATATGGTAGAAAGTAAGGAATCACTGTTATGTTATTTACTAAAGTATTTTATTTAGTTAGCCGTGAGCAGAGAGAAGGGAAAAGGAGAGATATTATGAATGGATGTACCAGGGACTCTTGCCACTGCAAATAAACTCTAGCCCAGATGCATGTTCCACTTTTGTGTATCTGGCTTTATGTGGTTTATGGGTAATTGAACCTTGGCTAGTAGACTGCAAGCAAGCACCTTTAACCACTGAGCTGTCTTTCCCAGCTCCTACAGTGAATACTTTTGTTTCTCTTTCCTACTGCTTCAGAGTCTAAGCATTCTATTAATGAGGCCTATTACTCTAAAGTTAATTCATGCGCAGCCTTTGTTTTACTGGACCTTCATTATGAATCCATGTTCTTTCAGATATTCTGTGAATTTTTCATATTAATTGTACTCTTTTTAAAAAAGATGCTTTATAAATAAACCTTGGTGGCTATGAGGATTGATCTCAGCTTTAATCATGCTAGACATACACTCTATCCACTTCATTTTCAAATAATAGAGAAAACAATGCTTTTACTTTTGCCACTCCCTCTCTACAGTTAAAAGTAAGTAATCTGGGCTGGAGAGATGGGTTAGCGGTTAAGCGCTTGCCTGTGAAGCCTAAGGAACCCGGTTCAAGGCTCGGTTCCCCAGGTCCCATGTTAGCCAGATGCACAAGGGGGCGCACGCATCTGGAGTTCGTTTGCAGAAGCTGGAAGCCCTGGCGCGCCCATTCCCTCTCCCTCCCTCTATCTGTCTTTCTCTCTGTGTCTGTCGCTCTCAAATAAATAAATAAATAATTTTTTAAAAATTTAAAAAAAAGTAAGTAATCCATGAAGAACTTTTAGGAATCAGTTCATAAACTTGTGCAACAAATGCAGATTCTTACCATTATTTAAACAAGTATATTATTGTTAGCTGGATGTGAACACAATAAAAGGCATCATCAAAGGAATTACGAAAAGCAAGTACATAAGTAAAGAAATTTGCTTTAAGGGTTTAGAAAAATTAAATATTATGGTCTGCAGAACAAATAGTAGCAGAGAGCCTGGCAGAAGACAAATAGCTTGATGGTGTGCAAAGTACACAAACATGTATATGATGCTGGTTTGACCTAATGCAATTAAAATTAGGTAGGATTTCCTTTGTGTTAATACAGTACCTCACAATTTATATTCATAATGCCTTGAAAACTATACAAGGAAGACTTCCTTAGATTACTAGTAGATACTGATCCTTTGCTATCTAATAACTGGTCACACTTGTTCACGCTTGCTCTGGACCAAGCATTGCTTCATTCCTTATTAACTAAATTGCTGAGAATTATAACTAAGCATGCCTTACATATTACCTCTCCATATACTTTTTGTTTCTAGGCACATTACTTTTACTTCTGTCCTTTTCTGTGAGCACCAGAACTCTATTTTCAGTTGCCACTGAACATGATTGGTCAGGTGTCTGGAAGGTGGTTCAAGGAAGCAAATCAAGAATTGAATTCAAGCGTTGTCTTTCACTGTCTAAGCCCTGATTCCTCTGTTTCTCCCAACCCCATGTGCATTTTGTCACGAACACCAAGTTCTGAAATTCCCCAGAAGCCTCCTAGATCTGCCCCTTACTTCTTTCTTCATTATTCTACTTCCAGGAAGTTAAGTGCTATTTCCTACCTCTTTTTATTGTTTATTTTTTATTTTAATTTTTTTTAGCAGTACTAGCCTGCCTATCTCTTATCTATTAATGATTTTGGCCCTTGAAAATCAGCCTTTGAGTTTTGTCAGTATTGTTCAACTTTGTTTTATGTGATAGATTTTTCTCTATTCATTTTGTCTGGAAAGCCTGGGACCTAAAGACCCTTGATTCTATTTTTTGTTTTTCTTATTCACATAAAACTTAATTTTCATCACTGCTAGTATATATGCATTTCCCACTTGAGGGAAGTAATATTCAGTCCAAGGGTTATACTGGATTCATCTTGATAACCGCTGCATTTAATAAGAGGCCTGGATCAATGGAGGATTTTAATTTTTTTCCTAAATAAATATAAGTATATTTGATAATTTACAATATAGCTTAATAAAACATTTTAGTTTACCTAAATACTGAGGTACAATATATTAATTGTTTAATGCACAGAAGGGAGAAAATATGTAGTATCACTTATAGTTTTAATTTAAAATAGTCTGTTAGCCTTGAGTTGACATCAACAAATATCAGGTGCTCTTTATTGGATACTAACAGGAAATACTCTTCCTTTGTGATTTAAAAGTAACTATTGTCCTTAAGGATTCTCATATAATAAATATGAAGGTTCAGGTGCTGTGAGTGAGCTATATTTTCACTTGAATGTATAATAATATGTAAACACGTGTGTGTGATCAATTATGCTAAGATTAATGCACATCTTTGCAGCAGTCTGCTTTAAATATTAAAAATGAACAAATAAAAGATAGGAAGCTCAAGAACTAAGATGTATTTTTTTTTTATTAAGAACAAACTTTGTATGGATAAATCATGTGTTGGTACCATCATTTCCCTCCTTTCTGCACCCATTCCGCTGGGGCCCTCCTCAGTGGGGTTGCTGGTATTCCCCATGGGTCTGTGGGTTATGCATTGTGGGAGCAGGAGTCAGTAATTGGGAGGAGGCAATGCCTTTAGTTATGACATTTCAACCTGTGATTCTTACAATCTTTTCATATCCTCTTCCACAAAATTCCCTGCACCTTGGTTGGTGTGTTTTAAGTCTACTTCAGTGATGAGCTCTTAGGATCCTCCGTTTTTATGCTTTGGTAGGTTTTGAGTATCCACAAGGTCTGTCTCCTGCACCCTGGTACTGCTTGTCAGGCTCACCATGGCAGCAGCTCTGTTGCTCCTCTGTGGTTTTGCCTGTGCCTTGACTGAGATGTGATGGGTAATTTATCTCTTGGGGACTCACTATGTTCTGAAAAAGAAAAACAGATTCTCCAACAGAATAGGTTAAATTGTATAAGCATTATTAACTTAGGAAGATTTTCATGGATGTGCTTCCTCTTTTAGTTGAAGACTAGTGGGAGCTTGTCATTGGAGAACATAACTTTTGTCTGGATAGGATTCAGAGCTGGCTCCCAGTTCCAGATAGGGGTTACTTTCCACTGAGTGGATCTCTCAGCCAATCAGAAAGCCATTGGTTACCCATAAAGGTTGTGTGCCACCATTGCACTGGTATGTACTTCTTGTCAGACTGGTTGCTCCAAGATTTCTTAAATATACAGAGGCCCAACCAGTTATTAAAGTGGACAACTTCAGGGCTATGTTCTGTTGTATTTAAAGTAACACTAGTCAGGCATGGTGACTCATGCCTATAGTCCAAGCTTTAAGGAAGCTTAGGTAAGAGGTATGCCAGGAATATGAGGCCAGGCTGGGCTACAAAGTGAGTGTAGGTCAGGCTGGACTTGAGTGAATCCCTGCCTCAAAGACAAACTCATGAATTAATAAATAAATAGAGTAACAATAAGAAGCTGTTAAATTTTATATAAATTTAGGTTGTGATTATAAATTCAGGAAACCTTTTTAATATGCATATTATGTTCAGTCTGAGTTCCCATAAGGGAAATAAAAACAATTCAGTAAACATCAGAGAGCATTTAAAAAGAGTGGTAGTGGAAAAGATGTCAGAGCAATAAAAAGTTGCCGAGTAAGTTAATGCAATAGTACGTTTGAGAATGAAGTCTACTTGCTAGGGCAGTAGAAGGAAACACTGGGGTTATGAGATTCTTACACCCATGCACAGCAACCCTGTAGATTTATGATTGGGACACCATGTGGGAGGAAAAGGAAACATTTTAGAGATCAGGCTAAGCTTAGAAGTACCAGTTGCTGCTGGTACCTCAGAAGCTTGGAGAAAGGCCTCCTGGACCTTTAGCCCTCAGCAGAAGAGTGCTGTCCACTGTGCTGGTTCTTACTAGGGTGTACGTGAGACTCCCCTGGCAGTTTTAACCAGAACTAAATGCTGCTATTGCTGTTGGGATATGGGTCATTGTTGAGTGGCCTGCAGGAAGAAGTTCCTCTTTCTTCTTACTGCCTACTACTCTCTAGTACCGTCCATACACCAAACGTGTTAGAAAACCAGGTAACAAGCTACAAAAAGGGTATAAATAGAATTTTATAAAGAGAAGTTCATAGAAGCAGACAGTAGGGGAAGCATGGGTTCAGGGATACAAAGTTTCAATTAGACAATAGTTTCTGGGTATTTGCTTCCACAGCAAGGTGTCTACAGTTAATAATACTACATTGTATATTTAAACTAGCTAAAAGTGGATTTTGGGGCTGGAGCGATGGCTTAGCGGTTAAGCGCTTGCCTGTGAAGCCTAAGGACCCCGGTTCGAGGCTCGGTTCCCCAGGTCCCACGTCAGCCAGATGCACAAGGGGGCGCACGCGTCTGGAGTTCGTTTGCAGAGGCTGGAAGCCCTGGCGCGCCCATTCTCTCTCTCCCCCTCTATCTGTCTTTCTCTCTGTGTCTGTCTCTCTCAAATAAATAAATAAATAAAAATTAAAAAAAAATAAATAAATAAATAAAAAATAAAAGTGGATTTTGTATATTTTTCCTAAAGAAACAGTAAATATTGGAGGTTATGGCATGTAATTAGCATGATTATCCCACAATGTATAGATAAATGAAAACCCATAAACTTTCACAAATTGTTATTTATCAAAAAAGTAAAATTTGGGGTAAAAGCCAATAATAATTGTGAAACACATCTTTAATCCAGTATTTGGGAGCCTGGGGCAGGAGTATAATGAATGCAATTTTATCTGGGCTACATAGAGAGTCTAAAGAAAGAGGAGCAATAGGAGGAGAGCAATACTTTGCAGGAGCCCTGCCCCACCATCAGCACCTGGAACATATAGGAGGGTACACATAGAGTGATCAAAATTTGGAGAGAAAATAACTTCATGGCCTGCAAAGATAACCATCTGAATTCTGAATAAATCTTTCATGATTTTTCCCCAGTGAGTAGAGGTTTATGTTTATTTTCATAGGGACTTAAAAAAAACATGCATGTCTAGTAACAAAATAAATATGTATTTATATTCCTGTCATGATAGTCAGATTTATGCCAACAATAAAAGCAGAAGAGATTCAGTATAGGTCAATACCTTTGATTTCTTCTAATTAACAAGTTACTTTCATCAGTTAATGTAAGATAAATACATAATTTATCACCTACAATCAAATCTCATATAATAAAAGGCCTAATTTGACACCATCGTTACATTATGCCCATTAGTGCCCGTCCTTTATAGCTTGTGCACGCTGCTAGAGAACAGGGCAGAAGTAAGGTGGATTAGTGAAGTAAATGATGCTATAAAATATTTAATATCATTTGCCAGCTCATTAATCAGATAAAAAAACAGCAAGACACCCAGCAGTGCCATTCCCACCACTTTTCTGGAGACACATCTTCTCTTGTGTGGGTGTTTTCTGCAGAGCATTTTCAGTTGCCCTGTGGATTGTATGAGAAAGTAACTTCCCATGCAGTAGTCTATTACTATGGGGTCCTGGAAACCAGACAGTCTTTCTGGAAGCTTGTTCTCCTAAGCCTCCTACCAGTGCTTACGGCCAAAGGGCTAATTGTCCTGCTTGGTCTTATGGTAGATTCTGAGAATCTATCTTTCCTTTCTTTCTTTCTTTCTTTCTTTCTTTCTTTCTTTCTTTCTTTCTTTCTTTCTTTCTTTCTTCTTTTTTTCTTTCTTTCCTTCTTAACAGAGAAAGATGGAGGGAGAGAGAGAGAGAGAGAAAATGGGTGCAACAGGGCCTTCAGCCACTGCATATGAACTCCAGACATGTGTGCCTCCTTGTGCATCTGTCTAATGTGAGTTCTGGGGAACTGAACCTGGGTCCTTTGACTTTGCAGGCAAATGCCTTAACCATTAAGCCAACTCTCCAGCCCGATTCTCAGAATCTTTAAAACCTCACAGCCTACCTCTTCTCATGAAATATGATAAATCTTCTGGACTTCCTTGAATTTCTACAGTCTATTTTCTATCTTCTTTAGGAGACATTTCAGTGTCAAGAGGTTTTTATTGCATTAGCCTTACTAGAAATCTGTTCCTTTTGAAGTTTGTTCTTTGCTTTTGAACTTTGCATTCTTTTCAAGAAGTAAGCGATCCCATGTCCACTGTACTGACAAATGTTCCTCAGTGCTTTCTTTCATATGTAACAAAATGGCTTCCCTTTCTTCCCTCCCTTTACCAATAGGACACTTCTAACACAATAGCCTTTAATTGTATGCCATTTAAGACTCACACAGGTATATAAATGCATATAGCTTTAGCCCAAAATTGTGAAGGAAAACTTTCAGCTTCACATCTACAAATTACAAAATGAAATTATTGTAATTCTTTCAGAGAAGATAGAAAACACTACATTCAGGAAAATAAATAAATATACAATAAAGTTTAAACCACTTACTTAATGGTTCTAATGACAACAAGTGGTCAAGGCAACATCAGGCCAAAAAAAAAATGCCCTGCCCGGCTGGACAATTCCAACTAGGGTTATATAATGTATCTCTCATACACACACAGAGAGTTAGAGAACCAGATAGAGGTAAATGACAGGTAGGTAGATGATAGATAGATAAGATAGATAGATATATAGTCATTTGGTAAGTATAGGTGCTTAAACCTTGGTTAGAAATGACTAAATTCAGACAGATGTAGCTTAGAAAGCCTCAGCAGATGTCAGTGTGCTAATTAAGGAATCTTGATTTAGGAAACAGATACATCCATATTTGAAGGGTAACATTTTTTAATTTTAAATTAAGTAACTCATTTAAATTTACTATATATGTCTTCAATATATTTTTTAGTTAAGGTTCTGTGTTTGTGTGCGTATGTATGTGTGCATGGCGTATGCACATATGTGCAAATGTATGTGTCTTCTTGTGCACATCTCTGTGATATGGTAATTGGGATGTCTTTGAGAGTATTAGGCCTTTTCTTGGCTCTTGGTTGGGCAGTAACTCAGGAGTTATGGGGTTGGTATTTACAGTCACATAAAACTTCCACTGACTCAGTGGCCTCCAGATTCTCTTCATATGAATTGCAAGGAATTAAATTCACAACCAAAGAAAGTGAAGTTTAGAAAGATGTTCATACAAAGCCTATGGAAGGGGAAAAAAAAAGGCAGACTCCACTATAGCAAGAGGGGGGTTCTCAGAAATAAAAATGGCTTTTAGTGGCAATATTTTGTGAAAGCAATGGTGAAACACTGCTATATTATTTTTCAGAATCCTAATTTCTTCTACAACTATCCTAGGCATATGACAAAATGTTTAGAGATAAAAATTACTTCTCCAAATCCAGAGAAAGAGTGAGTTATAGTCACATGGTATAAGTGACACAGACCTCTGACAAATTCCCATTTAGAATGGGAGGTGGAAATTTATATAGTATGGACAACCATTACAAGAACATTGTCCCAACTAAATCTGTTTTAGAAATATCATTGGTATTTGAATGGACACCATGTTTTGTCATGGTTCCATATCAGTTAAATCATTGACACTTTTGGATCAAAACACCTGAAAATTCTTCTAAATTATAAATGGAGCTACCAAGACTTCTTGTCATGGAAGAAAGGAGGTGTGAGGCTGAATTCCACCTGTATAATGAATGGAGGGAATACCACTGAATACATCCAGAACTCATTTGGCTAATCAATAAAAATCTGTAGATTCATGGCCAGGTGTGGTGGCACATGCCTTTGATCTCAGCACTTGGGAGGCAGAGGTATGAGGATCACTGTCAACTTTGAGGCCACCCTGAGACTACATATACAAAATGAATTCCTGTGCAAGAGCAAGACCTTACCTTGAAAGAAAGAAAGAAAGAAAGAAGAAAGAAAGAAAGAAAGAAAGAAAGAAAGAAGGAAAGGAGGGAGGGAGGGAGGGAGGGAGGGAATGATGGAACGAAGGAACGAAGGAAGGAAACAGAAGAGACAGGGCTTCAGGTCTTCCTGCTCCTACAGTCAATGACTTTGGGCATTGGTAGGAGGAGACTTCAGCACAATCACCTAGTGTTATCAACACTGTGTGTTCTCAGCCACTCTCATGACTGAGATTTGTTTTGGAGTCCATAGGTTTTAGAAGCTTTTTGATTTACTTTTAATTTTCTTTATTCATTTGAGAAACAGAGAAAGACGCAATGGGTGCACCAGGACTGCCAGCCTCTGCAAACAAACTCCAGACACATGCACCACCTTGTGCATCTAGCTTATGTGTATCCTGAGGAATGGAACCTGGGTCCATTGCCTTTGCAGACAAGTGCTTTAAGTTCTCAGCCATCTCTCCAGCCCAAAAGCCTCATTTTGTCCTTCATTGGCATTGTCAGAATCTCATTTCTCCCCAGGCCCTATCCCAGGTCTACTACATAGTTTCAAATGTTTTGATTATTCATATCTCTTGAAAAATAGTTATATATTATATGCAGGTTATAAGTTTAATGTGTTTACTTGATTTTGAAATTAATATTTTATTAGAAAAGCCTATTAGCTCATGCAAAATTATTTGTGATATGTGGCTAATTTAACATATTTTTATCAGCAGTCATCTACTTTAAACAAATATATATTTCCCTATTGAATGTCCTTCAAAAGGAACACATTTTATACACTCGAAGATTACATTTTGTGATTTTAGTAAACCTACATGGGCACAGGGTATCAACATGTTTTCTAGAAAAGTGCAGTTGGAAAATCTGAACCATTTATCACTGGAGCAGCATTCAATTTTATGACAATTTTATTTCTGAAATTACATATGTATTTTTTCCTCTCTTGATTTTTTTTTTTGACGAAATGTACAACAGACTCTGTTGAAATTCAAAGAACACCAGAGAGAATTGTGTCTTTCAGTTGACTTAACACCAGCTTTTCTGTCAGGGGTTCATCCTAGTACTGCAACAGTTACTATGTTACTTCCCATGATATGAGCTTAGGTTTTACTGATTTTACTTGTTGAAAGAGTTAAGAAAATCATGGGTAATGAGCATAAAGGCTTGAGATTGAGTATTGTGATATAGGGTAGAGCTATGAAGAGTATAAAATTAGTAGTCAAAGATCTGACACTGACAGTGAAGCTATATGTGGTTCCTAGACATTCACTGAGATTTTTTTTTTTATATGATGCATTTGGCTTATATATTTGTAAGTAGTATGTCCATCTATCTGAACTAATATGAGATTTCTTAGAAAAGTCATGACATTATTTATGTGAAAGATTTATTAGTGTGTGAGAAAAGAAAAGAAAAGAAAACCCTCTTTGAATCTGACAACTACACATTCCCCTCCAAACACCTCACCTGCCCCAGTGGCCATCATCATGGTTCTTTCTTGAAGCTCAGTATGAAAAAGAGAGCAAGTTGCCAAGCTGAGACTCCACCTGCCAGCCATGCCATGCGGAGCCGCTCCTGGAGACAGCAGTGTCAGAGAGAGGAATGTGCCTCTTTCGGCTGTATGACTCGGAAAGGAGAGTCCGGAAGGGGCTCAGCTGCACATTCTTCGTGTCTTTGCCTCACCTTACTGGGCAGATGAATCACTTGCCCTTGCAGAGGGAATATACAGGTGTCTGGGCAGGAGATAGATTAGAGAAACTCCCTATAGAACTGGTCAGCAGAAAGTATAAAGTAGCCATTGTTATTCCAACTTAGAAAATAAGGAAGCATCCTGCTAGAGGTTAAGGACTTGGTTAAAGTCACAACAGAGCTAGTAAGGGAAGGAGCCGAGCTTCTGATGTTCTGTTCAGCGAGGGCTGCCTTAGTGCACGACGCACAGCTGTGCTTGGGGTAAATGCACATCTGCTCCTTTCTTCTGACAGAGGGGCTCAGACCTATCCTGTGTGGAAATCTGTTCTTCGGGGAAAGATGCTAATTGCTCTCTTAGCACGTTTCTATTTATCTTTTGTGACATGTGTCTCTTCTTTGTCTTGGAGAAATCTCACTCACTTTCTTTGAGCCAGATCCGCCATTGTATAAAGGCACCTGTCCTCTACTGTATTTCGGTCATTGCTCAAAGTGTTGGAGACACCCTGTGCTCAGCTACCTGCCATCTGGGCATGCTCTGTTTCTCCTGCTGGGAGTCATGCAGGGGCATCTTGTAACAGAGACCCTGGTTTGTTAAAGTTAGATGCTTTTAGCTTCTATTTTCTACCTTAAATATATTAATATGAATTAAGACAATTAACCTAAAAAGGAGAGGAAATTTCATGATAAGACCATTATATTAGGTGGAACTATTTTATGCTCTCTGCTTTCTAATAAAAATAAGCTTTTGGGCTGGAGAGATGGCTTAGCGGTTAAGCGCTTGCCTGTGAAGCCTAAGGACCCCGGTTCGAGGCTCGGTTCCCCAGGTCCCACGTTAGCCAGATGCACAAGGGGGCGCACGCGTCTGGAGTTCGTTTGCAGAGGCTGGAGGTCCTGGCGCGCCCATTCTCTCTCTCTCCCTCTATCTGTCTTTCTCTCTGTGTCTGTCGCTCTCAAATAAATAAATAAATTAAAAAAAATAAGCTTTTAACAAAGGATGACTAAAAAAGATCTCAACAATTATTTTTAGTAAAATTGATAAATAGACCATCCTAGGGCCCCTTTGTTTCCATCCCACGCATGTAAGTGACCATTTTATGTTCACTATTTATTTTAAGCAAGAATAATTTTACGGACTTGGAGACAATTTTCAGGCAATATTCAAAGAGGTTGATTATATATTTTTTAAAATATTTATTTATTAGGAAGCAGAGAGAGATAGAAGCAAAACAGGGAGAACGGGCATGCCAGGGACTCCAGCCACTGTAAATGGACTCTAGATATTGTAGCGAGTCCCAGACCAAAAATGAACAGAAGACCATCTGAATAAAAATTAAAAAGGGGAGTCTTTATTAAGCCAGCTGGAACCTGTCCCCTCACAGCAAGGAGGAGAGCAGCCCCATCCTACTTTTACAGTGAGTTTTTAAAGGCAAAAGCCACATTCTTTTACCATGAACTGAAAGCCCAGCCACCCCCTCCATACACAATTGTCTTTAGAGAGAGCAAGCAAGCAAGCATGATTACAAAAGCAGAATTTTTGCAGTTAGCACCAGGTATGAAGCAGTTACCAAATTTGACCTCAAGGTGAGATTAAATACCATATGCCTTACTGGGACCCATCCACATTCTTGTAATTAATGCTCTGTGCTAATCTTTAATCTCTTATGGCTCCTTGAGAATGTCAAGATGGCTGACTGGCCTAAGATGGCTTCCATTAGGTCTGTTCACCAGAGGTTGTTTCAATACATGCACACCTTTGTGCATCTCACTTTATGTAAAAGCAATCATGTTAACCTCTAAGCCATCTGTCCAGCCCCATCATTGATTATGATTTCTGCCTATGTTGCATTTTATATTTTAAGTTGTCTTTGCCAATGATTATATTTGATTAACATAATTATCTAATTTTGAATTTATGTGCAAACAAATAACCTTAGATGAACAAAATTAATAATATTTTTATTTATAAAAGCAAGTTTCAAACATAAAAATGAAACTAAGTTCAAAATATGGGTTCCAAGTAATTATAGAATTATAATGTTTACTTAGTAAACATTAGAGTATATTTGATGTAATGTTAGCATATTAATAAAGAACTGACATGAGTGGAACATGAATTCAAATAATATGACACATGAGTGAAGGACCAGCTATCACACTGACCATGTGACTGCAGCCTTCTGCAACTCAGAAGTCTATCCTATTTGTATTTCAAGTCTCTTAGTGACCCAACTCATTGATTATATACATATATAACAGGATTGAATTATTATAAGACATATAAGAATATAATGTCCTTGGATAGTTACTGTACATGAAAAAGTTCTTCAAAATGAGGGGCCAATGAGGAGAGGCTAGGTCACAGATGAGACTAATAATGGTACCAAACTGCCTGTATTTGCTGAATAGAAAACTAACAAAAAAAAAAAGAGAGGAAAAAAAAAGATTATTATGTAACCATTGGATTTTTTTTAGGCTTTGTAAAACCTCGCCATAATTAATGTTCACCAAAGAAAGAAAAAACAGCTTGCTAATTTTTCTGAAATTAACTTCTCATTATAGATATTGATAAAATAGGGTAAACAGATAAGGAATGTGTATTGTATACACATAAAATGATTAAAATATTCTGAATATTTTAATATTGTTGAGATCTTTTTTAGTCATCCTTTGTTAAAAGCTTATTTTTTTTAATTTATTTATTTATTTGATTTTTTTTAATTTATTTATTTATTTTAATAGTTATTTGGAAAATCCTCTTGATGGATTGTTCCCTTTATAAGTAGGAAGTAGCCTTCTTTGTCTTTTTTGATTGTTTTTGGTTTGAAGTCAGTTGTATCTGATATTAATATAGCTACACCTGCTTGTTTCTTATTCATATTTGCTTGGTATATTGTTTTCCACCCTTTCACCCTGAGGAGTTTTTTGTCTTTAGTGGTAAGGTGGGTTTCTTGAAGGCAGCAGATTGAGGGGTCAAATTTTTTGATCAACCCTGTTACCTTGTGTCTCTTGATGGGTGAATTAAGGCCATTAATATTTAGGGTGATGACTGTGAGATTTGATTTGATCCCTGCCATGTTATGGTGGTAGAGGTGTGTTGGTGAAAAAAATGTGATTCTTTCAATAACCACACATATTTGTTTTATATTGTTAAATTATTTTCAACTATTTTAAATTGTTCAATAGCCCTTCAATTATTAACCTTATTTTACACATAAGACACCTGTGGCTAAGCAGGTAAATTATGTCATTATGATAGAAGTCACATGAAAGGAGTAAGAAATAAAATTCAGGGCCAGGCATGGTGGCACATGCCTTTAGTCCCAGCACTAAGAGGCAGAGGTAGGAGGATCACCCTAAGTTCAAGGCCAGCCTGAGACTAGAATTTCAGCTCAGCCTGAACTAGAGTGAAACCCTACCTCAAAAAAATAAAATAAAATAAATAAAAAAGAAGAAGAAGTAAAATTCATCTTCTTCACCACTAATTCTTCATGGTTGTCATAAATCCCCAGATCTACTCCCAGTATGAAAAGTTGTGAAAGTTCTGTACGTTTATAGTTTCATACTTATAAAATGCAAGCAAATTACATTTGTAACAATCCTTTTCTTAAAGTTCCTTGAAGAAGTGCATAAAGCTTTTTTTTTTTAATGAAAATGTAAATGACAAACAACTCCCATTTCATTTTAAATGACTGTAAAATGCAGATCATAGAACACTATTTTTAGGACTCCTTTAGTTTCTCAACATTTGTAATGGTGTTGGATTAAACTTCATTATAATAAAAGACAAAGATGGGCTACATTGAAGAAATTGTCTAGAAGCTATAGAAGTGAAATAGTACAGTGGTAAGAAACTCACTCTTATTTATTCAGCAATACTGATTTTAAAAATTTCATGGAAATTGAAGAGTTTGCCTCATCTCCATTTACCCTATACATTGTGAAGTCTGAGTTGAGAAGTTTCTTACCCAATTGGCTATCTTAAAATTTCTTTTATACCATGATAATAATTATGTCAACAATTAGAAACAAGACTTGAAATAATTGTTGAAAAAATTATCTTAACATAAAAACGAATAGTTAAACTTGGAGATAAGTACTTCAAAAGTTTCTTAGTATGTGACTGCTATGATTATGTGGCCGCATATAACCAAACTCCAAGTTATTCTATCTTTACTCTTAAAATGGAAACCTGCCAGGAATATTGCAGAATTAGAGATCATCTATTTGAATAAAGTATATATTATATCATGCAGGCTCAATGTAAAGTGGTGACTGATGGTTTGTAGAGATGACTAAATAGTTAAGGCATTTGTCTATGAAGCCTAAGAATCCATGTTCTATCCCCCAGTACCTTTGTAAGCTACATGTACAAGGTGGTGCATGTGTCTGGAGTTCATTTGCAATGGCTGGAGGCCCTGGAATGATCATTATCTTTCTACCTCTCTCTCAATCTCTCTCTCTCTCTCTCTCTCTCTCTCTCTCTAATAAATAAATAAAATATTTTTTAAATGTGGTGATTGAGCTTGATTTTTTCTATAAACAGAAATCTGAGAAAAAGGAGTGAGTGAAAGTCATATACTTGGGAGAAGTGGCATAAACAGGATTGTGGGAGGAGCACTGGGGGCTGGGAAGGAAGCAGGGCTATGCCACAGTAATCTGTATTCCATGAATATTCATCTTTTTCTCACCTCTTCCCATATTGAGGCTACGTTCCCTATTTATCCAATTAAATAACAAGAGACTAGAGCATTTGCCCATAACATAGCTAACACTCTGTAGGGTTTTCTTTATTATAATATTATTTTATTTTTTTACATATTTTATTTATTTATTTATTTTGACTGAGAGAGAAGATAGAAAATTGGCATGCCAGGACCTCTAGCCACTCCAGATGAACTTCAGACACATCTACCACCTTGTTCATCTGGCTTACATAAGTACTGGGGAATCAAATGTATATGTATGTATGTATGTATACTCTTTATTGTCAGGATCTGATGTGTGACTACCAAAACTTTATAAGGTTAGTCTTTCTACTTTAGAGACTTCATTATGTTTTTTTAGATGCAATATTCATTTATCACAAAATTGCTGCCACATTCAATAGAATCTTAGAAATCTTGGCTCACATGAAGACACTGGGCACTGAATGGAATTTGGACAGTAGGTAAAAGGAATGAGGGCAGAGCTTATTAGTAAAGATAGTGTTTGGATCTCCAGAGAAGCAGAAACAATGACGCATACATAGGTAATTTATGCAAGGTGATGTTTATAGTTGTGGGAACAGAGAAGACCACCTGCCTTCAGTAATCTTGGCAACCAGGATAGTTAATGTACAAAAACTATCCAAAAAGTGAGCCTTCAAATATTGAGGTGAAAGACTAAGAATTAAAGCAAGAGTGAGTCATATCTGTAAGTCTCAGAGCATGATGTC
Organism: Jaculus jaculus; assembly: GCF_020740685.1. Classification (NCBI taxonomy): domain Eukaryota; kingdom Metazoa; phylum Chordata; class Mammalia; order Rodentia; family Dipodidae; genus Jaculus; species Jaculus jaculus. Next base: position 87,075,598 of record NC_059111.1, on the reverse strand, counting down.
TCAATAACCAGGAGCTTCAATGTGAGAGGGCAAAAGAAATAGATGTTCTGAATGAGAGAGAGAGAGAGAGAGAGGGAGAGAGAGGGAGAGAGGGGGAGAGAGAGAGAGAGAAACAAATTTGCTTTTTAGCTTATTCTGGCCTTCTATGCATTGTAAAATATCTGCCACATTAATGAAGGTAGCTCTCCTTTAATCAGTCTGGTAATTCATATGATTATTGGTTCTAGAAATACCTTTATAGATACACCCAAAATAATGTCAACCAGCTATCTGGGCAGCCATTAAGCCAGTCAGGTTAACATATGCATGCACCCACCATAGATAATGTTCAGAGAATGAGGACAGCAGCTGATGAAGATAAAACTTTAAAAAGAGAAAGAGAGTCTTTAGATTTTTATTAGATTTTTCTTTTTGGTGATCTATATAAAATGCAGCATCTGTGTCTCTTCAGTATTATACTTTAGAGCTAATAGAATCAAACTAATATTGGACCATAAGGTTTCGGTGATTTATGTGAATTCCATACAAAATATATGCACAAATGGAACTATACCGATATGTTAGAAGGTCTTTAGGTACAGTGTTAGGTACCTCAAGATACTTGGACTTAATTTTCAAAGATGTTTTAACCATGCGTCTTAAGTCCTAATTGTTATAATATTCATCTAATCATTATGAAATAGATATTGGTTTTCAGTGTGTGTAAATCTCAGGGTGTTTAAGTCTTACACCCAATATTCCATATATTGACTATTTTTTCAAATATATTAAAAACAAACTTGTAAGATTCCTCATTTAAGTATCACAAAGGGTGTACTGTTACACATACCAATAGTATATGACGAATCATCTTTTGATTCCCTAAGTCTATAGTATATAGACTCTTAAATGTGTATTATAACCTCGTGGTCTACTTCTCTTTCCACTCACTCCTTATTAGATGCAGTATTGTAATGTTTCTATATTTTATATTATGCTTAGCTTGTAAAATGACATTTTAGATCAAATTAAGTATACCTTGGAAATGTATCAGCTAACATAAAAGACATTACAAAATAACATAATAAATTGCTTTTTATACATTTATATCCATAATATCACATGCATATTTGTGACTTTCTCAAAAAATTTAAGGTATAAAATTCAATATATTATCAATATCATAATTATAATAGGTGCATCTCTGGGCAAAATATTCCAGTAAAACCAGAATTATAAGAGTCCTTACCTATGGTAGTTAAAGTCTACTTAGGTACACAATTGTAATTTCCAAAGAATAATCATAAATACTTCATAATTGAGTGTCCAATGTAAGAAAATAGAAACTCTCCAGTGGCATGCACTGGTGATAAACCAGGCTGAATGTTGTCATATGGAATGATTTATAAATTATGAAACCTTGGAAGGCCATGAAATTAGGACCTGACCAAAAAAAAAAAAAGGTATTTTTCAAAAGTGAGAAAATTTGTTTTACTCAAATCCATCAGTAAAGTGGAACCAGATTATGGATGGATGTTAGTTACAGGCTTGAGGCTTTCACAGCATTTCTTTCTGAGTCTTTTTATCGATACACACCCTTATTTTAGGGGATTGTAAAGTAAAATCTGTGTTCCTTCCAATATAAAGATATCCTCTTTCTTTATATAAAGGTGACACTTACACTGTTACTACAAGTGTGTGGATAGGAAAACCCGCGCTGGTGTCTCAACACGAATCAATGCAACAAGACGTAAATTATCATTAGTCATTGTATAGTCTATAATCATGCAGTGTGTGTGTGTGTGCACACATGTGTGTGTGTGTGTGTGTGTGTGTGTGTGTGTATTTGCCACAGAGTCTCACTCTATACCCCAGTGTAGCTTGAACTCACTTTGTAATCCAAGCTGGCTTTAGATTTAGCAATTCTCTAAAGACTCCTGAATGCTGGTGTTACAGGCATGAGACACCACACCTAGCAACAGCTATTTATGCAACCCAGGTTCAGTTAAGTGCTATTACTAAAACAGCAAGAATTCTTACTTTTCTTAAGCCTATTTTCCCCAGGTTCTATTTGATGAAAAAAGCCCTTCATATTTTGCTAAAATATTTTTTTTTTCATTTTTATAGGGTTGAGATTTAAGATGATGAAGTTTTTATTTCATGGAATAACATTTTTACTTAAAGAAATAACTGGCATATAAATTATGGTTATTCAAATTTAAATATATGGCAGACAATACCTTGAAAATGAATAAGCTCATCACAGTGAGGAAAATAAGTGACAGTATCTGTTGCCACTGATGAAATTTTAACTTTTTGGCAAAATATAATTATTTTTGAAAAATGTACATGTACACTATGAGTTTCTGAGCTTTCCATATGTTAAAAAATCGTCTGGGGCTAGAGGGATGGCTTAGTGGTTAAAGCATTAAAGGACCTAGGTTTGATTTCCCAGGACCCACATTAGCCAGATGCACAAGAAGGTGCATACATCTGAAGTTCGCTTACAGAGGCTGAAGTCTCTGCCATGCCCATTTTCTCTCTCTCTCTTGCTCTCTCCCTCTTTCTCTGTCAAATAAATTAATAAAAAAATGTATTATTAAAAATTTCCAATGAGGACAGTGGTTATATTAGCAAATGTAATATTTTGTGTTGTTTAATAAAATTTGTCAATATGAAACTAATAAATGTTTAATAGTTATTATGAAACAGTAAATGAATATCAGATGATGAATAGATGATGTTATAAAATCATTTTGAATATACAATACAAAAATGAAGCATCCACTAAGTAAAATGTGGACAAATGGATATTGATATAATAGTATATGGAAAGGTCACTTACTTTGTTTTGGATTCTGCATCACATCTACCTTTAAGAATGACTATAGTAAAATAATAAAGTTGTATGAAATGTAATGATCAGAAAAGCTTATTAAAATGCTTCCCAGTTTTTCAATCATATTATTTATGTGAAGCTCAACTCTCATTATATACTGTAGCCAATATAATTTGTGCATTGAATCTAGAAGAACATGAAAGGATCCAATTATCTTTTAGTAAGTGAGGAATAAAAAAAAAATTGCAAAATGCAAATCATGACCTCTATTTAATAATTCTTTGTTTTGAAAATTTGTAGTAATCTTTGATCATATGTACTTTTTGAACACATAGCTAGTTTGCCATTACGATTTTTAAATGAATTTGTAAGTAAACATTTTTAAATTTCTCAGTTTTAATTTCAAATATGGCAAATATCAAGAGAAAGCCCACACAAACAAAAGCCCTCCTATACTTTTCAGTTGTCATGGTGAAAGGTCTTGAGGCCTAAGATTGTAATCATTGCTACTTTGTCGCCACCAAAGGTTTTTGAGTCCTGAGTGCTTTCCCCATTATACTCAGTCTCTATTGTTATAATTCATTTTTTAGATGTGGTAATAGAGAGCTATGGTACACTTTCTTCTTCCAATCCCTCCAGGGACCAAATACTTAACATTCTTTACTGTTTCATATAAATGCCCTGTGGTGATGCCTTAACTTTGGTTCCTAGACACCACTCATTGTTTCACGTATTACAGCTATCTCTGGAGAACAGCAGATTCTTGTGTCATCACACTTAGCTTGTCCTATTTCCTTTGCCTGGAAAAACTCATTTGCTAGGTTAATAAGCGATATAATGAAATGCTTGTTAGAATTAGACAATGACTTCAAGTCAAAAGCATGAGCACTGTAACCAAAATCACAAACAAGATAAATATATAAACCCATCTGAATTTTTCATACCTTATGACCTGGATATCACATACCAATAAAAATATTGACAAAAGCATACAAAATCCATGTAAATGGAATCTTACTCTGTTTTACAGAAAGTAAGTCAATTACTTAATATCTTTAAAAGTAAATATGTTTTGCTAAGATCAACTTTAACAACTCAATTTCATTTTGAAAGTCAGATTTTATGAGAAATTTGTGCAAAATGTTTTAAGGAAACAAGAATCAGACTTTTTTGTTTGTTTGTTTTTTCGAGGTGGGGTCTTACTCTAGCCCAGGCTGACCTGGAATTCACTATGGAGTCTCAGGGTGGCCTCGAACTCATGGCAATCCTCCTACCTCTGCCTCCCAATTGCTGGGATTAAAGGCATGTGCCACCATGTCTGTGAATCAGAGGGTTTTGAAGTAAGAGTTTAACAAATCAGTATGCTGTTATTAATGTAATAAATAAATTGAGTCTAGATTTGTGTCTAGATTTCTTATTTAACTTAAGTATGGTCTGTAACAGCTACATTTAAAAATGAGGGCATATTATTATAAATGTGCTTATTGAGAAAATGACAAATGTATTTCCACAAAAGAAACATATTTGACGACAGGAATGGTAAACTTTTACATACTAACACAACTGAAATGCATGCTCACAGCTATAAGGACTTGCCTGACTGCTTGTGTCCCTAGATGTTATTCCATCCCAGCTATTTCCTTAGCCGTGATGGAAGTCTATTAGCATACTGCGTGGGTTCAGTTTGCACAGCTGTCCTTGCCAAGGGCTTCCCTGCAGTTGCTCCATCATTGGGGTAACCAGCTGTTACTTATTTAAAGCCTCCATCATTTTCTATGACAGAGTAACTTAATTATGCCCTGCTTTAGAGATGTTAAATAAAATTATCCTCAAAACAAGTGCACTTCATTTAATATTTTTCTCCATCAAGTACTTGAACTGTGACATTTACGTCATGAGCACTCAGTAACTAAATGCTTTATAAATTGAGGCTTTCTCATAGGCTAATTATTATTGAAACCGGTTGCTATCCTGAAGTACCTGTAATAAAAATTGTTATAGCTGGTTCTTATGTCTTGGATAGTTTGAAAGTTGTAGTTTTTAACTCTCTGGACAAGTCAAATAATATTTTTCAAATCTGGGATCTAGAAACAGTGGCTTTAGTAAGCCCCTAAATAGATCATAATATGTGTTTATTGGAGCAGAACTAGCATTGTAAAGAAGGAAAGGAGAGAGGAAGTTGAAGGAAAGACGGAAGGAAGGAAGAGAGGGAAGGAAGGAGGGAAGAAGTAAGGGATATAACATGATATATAGTGTGTAATAAGGATAAGTTTTGAACCACAAAATATTGATCTTAGTTATATACATTCTGGATCAAATAGTTTTTCTTACAATGGATGCTGTCTTTCAGACACAAAGTGGCCTTGGTATCTATATCCTCACAGTGTCTGGAACTACCTACACAAGACCCATATAATATGAGGAAAAAAGATCATGACATAAAAATAGAAAAACTAATTACAAAGAAGAAGGGATTGAGTGAATGGGGATTTTGCAGCAGGAAAGAGAGTGGTAGGAGGGATTATGATTATGGCATATTGTCTATATTTATGAAATTTGTCAATAAAACATTAAACAAGAAAAGTTTACAAACCAAAGTTAACTATAAAACCACCTACTGTTTTTTTTTAATTTTTTTTTGTTGTTGTTCATTTTTTATTTATTTGAGAGCGACAGACACAGAGAGAAAGACAGATAGAGGGAGAGAGAGAGAATGGGCGCGCCAGGGCTTCCAGCCTCTGCAAATGAACTCCAGACGCATGCGCCCCCTTGTGCATCTGGCTAACGTGGGACCTGGGGAAGCGAGCCTCGAACCGGGGTCGTTAGGCTTCACAGGCAAGCGCTTAACCGCTAAGCCATCTCTCCAGCCCCACCTACTGTTTTTTAATGGAAGTTTAACTTTTAAATAAACTTGACTGGTGTTTGTCCCTGGTCATGACCCCAAGCCTCTGTTTTTTTTTCCATTACATTTACAGTGGTAAAATATTCATAATATAAAATTTATAGTCAGTCATTTAAGTGTGCAGTTCCATGATAATACAGTTATTTTAGGAATACAGTCAGCACCATCAGATTCCAGAGCTCCTCTTCCCTTGTAACTGAAACTCTCACCATTAAACAAACCTCCTCACTCCAATTCTCCCAATCCCTGGACCACGAGTCTACTTTATCTCTGTGAGTTGACTTCTGTGGCTAACTCATTACTGCAGTAGGGTTTGTATTGCTGGTAGAAATCATCCAACCAAGAGCAGCTTGTGGTGGGAAAAACAAGGTTTATTTTGGCTTACAGGCTCGAGGAGAAGTTCCATGATGTCAGGAAAAACAATGGCTTGAGCAGAAGGTGTACATCACCACTGGCCAACATCAGGTGGACAATAGCAACAGAAAATGACAAATGTATTTCCACAAAAGAAACATATTTGACTACAGGAATGGTAAACTTTTACATACTAACACAACTGAAATGCATGCTCACAGCTATAAGGACTTGCCTGAACACATAGCTAGTTTGCCAAACCCTGGCATTAGGAAACTGGCTATAATACCCATAAGCCTGCCCCCAACAATACACTGCTTCAAGGAGGCTTTAATTTCCAATTGCCATCAGCTGGGAAACCTAGCATCCAGAACAGATAAAATTTTAGGGGACACCTGAATCAAACCACCACACTCACTTAAGTGAAATCATGTTATTATCTTTCTCTCTCTCTCTCTCTCTCTCTCTATCCATCCATCCATCTATCCATACATACATACATACATACATCCATATTGATATCATGCTTCATATATATACATACATATACATACATATATATATTGAAATAATGTTTCATATATTTATATGTATATATTTAAAGCACAGTACAGATAACTTTATTTTAGTATCCATATGCACGTATATAATATGCATATGTATATATATTCATATGATGTAATATCCTATGATTTTCCACTGATAACTGCATCATTAGTTAAACATTTCTGGGCTCACTCTACCATTTCCTTCTTTGCAAACTGTGCCTTCTTTCTTAGCAAGTAATCTAATTTTTTTCTGTCAACAATACAGTTACTTTAGTAAATCATAGAATAAATGACATCTATAATGTGATAAAACTACTTTGTAAAACCATCATCCTTTCAATGCTCTCTTGAGTCCTTATATTGCAGCCTCAGATTAAGGGATTAACCCTTTCTCTGTAAGACTACAAAATAAAAGGCTCTAGTAGTGTTAGAAGTTTCTCTGGCTTATCCTAGATCTCATTGTATATGTTTTGGGGCTGGATGGTCACCTAGGGACTATATGTATATTGAACAACATCCTTTAATATGCTTTTTATATTTTCTGAAATAGAATGGTTAGAATTATTATTATTAAGATAAGAGAATTTTAGGAATAATTAAAGATTTTAAGTCCAACACTTCCTTATGATTAATGTTGCTACCTAATGAGATAGAGCTACAATCACTTAAATTATTGAATTCCATTTTACAAATATACTGAAATTTCAGTTACAAATCTATTATTTTGTGTTTTTGTTTTGTTTTGTTTTTGGTTTTCTAAGGTAGGGTCTCACTCTAGCTCAGGCTGACCTGGAATTCTCTATGTATTCTCAGGGTGGCCTCATACTCTCAGCGATCCTCCTACCTCTGCCTCCCGAATGCTGGGATTAAAGGTGTGCACCACCACGCCCAGCTTAAATCTATTATTTTATTTGGAAATGTGGAAAATCAAACATCTCAAGTTGTTTTACTATGTCAACCAAAATTTACTGTGATGATTGAATGTACCAGATGTTACTGAGATACTAGTAGAAATAAAGGTTGAGAGATATTCCAGTTTGGTAGCATGGAGCAAAACTTGAGTGGATACATTTTCATAGAGGGTGGGAAAAGAATAAAATTGGAGTAGATTTAAGAAAGGATTGGAGGAAAGCAAGTATATTTGGCATATATGTATAAAATCTTGTTGAATTTTATTGTTAAAACTACAATGTATTTTCAATGCATTCAAATTATAGTCATGCAAAGCTTTTCATAAGTTAGAATGATATAACTTGCTTGTATTGTACTCAAATAAACCTGAGAATATCATGGTAGATGAAGGGTATTATGCACATGTGACGGGTTGGTCTAATGTCCTAACAGAGCACAGATGAAATGGTCACTACAGAAACCAGTGGGTTACTGAAAGTGCTGTAGAAGGTTGAGAGTCTTAAGTGTCTCTGTGGTTTTCTTAGTGAAATAAGAACTAGCTATCAGAGAAAAGTAAGGAGAAGAGTGAGTGGGCACTGTGGCCTTAAGGAAGGAGATGTGAATTACTGACATTCCTGAGGAGTAGGGAGATGAATCTTATAACATAGAGGCCCTCTTCATCATTACCATTAACAGTTAAAAGTTATTTCAGAATAAAACTGCAATGTACCTTTCTGGCAGGCATTGTCACAGAACAAGTAGAGTTGGGGTTCTATTTTCTGGACATAGATGGAAACACAAGAGAGAACAAGAGAGCACTCGTAGTATTTGCAAAGCAGGGATTTTCCTAACAGGTGACGAGAATCTAAGACAGACAGGGAGGACTTTAAGAATTGGAAAAGGCTTGTACACTGGTTTATCTGAGGACATTGTCAGGTTGAAATGTACTACTGCAAGGGATAGGTTTGAAAGAGATAGGGTTTATCTGAGGTTAGAATGCTTAAAGTTGAGACATTATCAGGCGTTCAGTTAAGAAAAAGAGAGTTGGAGGGATGTCCCAGCAGTTAAATGTGCTTGCTTACAAAGGTTGCTGCTCTGGGTTAGATCCCCACGTACACATGTAATACACAAAGTAGTGCATGCATCTGGAGTTTGTAGTGGCAGTAGGCCATGGCATACCCATATTTTCTCTCTCTATTTCTCTCTGTGTGTGCCAGCATTTTTCTCTCTTTCAAATAGATTAAATAAAAATTAAGAGAATAAAAAAATAAATATATGGCATTGTAAATACACATGAGAAAAAGATACAAGCAGCCCAAGAATTAGAGGTCTCATCAATATAGATATTATCATTGTCCTTTTATTGTTATTAGTATTTTACCTCTTGGATTATAGACAAGTGACAAAGGCATATACTGAAATTTTATGGTCAACACTTGGTATCTGAAGCATCTTACAGCACTTTGTGGTTTCTATGTTTTATGAGGCAATTTTACATGAATTATATGATTTCATTTTCATCGTTATCTTGCCAGAAAATTAGAGATGGTATTAATGTAAAATCTTTATAGATTAAGAAATTGAAACTTGATTACATGAAATTATTTGTCAAAAGATCTCTGACTAGGATGTAATATACTTTCCCCCATATTCTTCATGGTTATATTCTGACCCTGGCAAGTGGTTTCTTGTTTAATATCATAGCCAAATATGTTAACCTTTTTTATATTTTCATAAAATTTTTGTTTTAGAATGATCATCTTTTGTGCAATGGAAACTTCATCATAAGAAAAATGTATGTTTTGAAAATTCAGACATATTTTAGATTGGTTTCATAGTGTACTCTTTTTTTTCTGTACTAAGCACTTAACACTATTTTAAGCATGAAATGCTTTCTGAAAAAGTATACTGTGGTAGTTTGAATAGATGGTCCCCAATATATTCAGTTCTTTATTGTTTGTAGTTTGCATCTATCTGCAGCCACATGGCTGGAGGCAGTGTCACTGGGTGGATATTAAGGTGTGGTGGTGGGTTTCAGATTTCAATCTAAAGATATGCAACGTGTGCCTAGTAGGAGTTCCTGAAGTGTGCTGGGGCTTTTGGCTTTAGGCTTGTGCTTCTCTCTCTCTCTGCTTGGGCCTTTGAAGGCAGGCCAGCTTCTTCTGCCATTATGGAACTTCCCCTGGATCTGTAATCTTCAATAAATATCCCTTCCTCCATAACTGTGCCTGGTTTGGAAGTTCATCTCAGTGAACCTGAAGCTGTCTGCTACATATACATACCAATGATAGCACGTCTTAATTATTGTAAGGCAATTCATTATAAGAAAGTACACTTTGGGGCTGGAGGGATTGCTTAGTGATTAAGGCATTTGCCTGCAAAGCCAAAGGGCCCTGGTTCGACTCCCCAGGACCCATGTTAGCCAGATGAACAAGGGGGCATATGCATCTGGAGTTCATTTACAGTGGCTGGAGGCCCTGATGTGCCCATTCTCTCTCTTTGTTTTTTTCTGTTAATAAATAAAATCATTTTTTAAAAAAAGAAAGTATACTTTGTTTAGAAAAAGATATATTCTACTTCTGAACATAGACATAAAAGTATAAAAACTACACAAGATCAAATTTATGTAACTTCATCAGGATTACAAGGGATTAAGTGATGGTAGCTTGCTTAGTTTTCTTCATTGTTGATGAAGTCTAGTGTGTGTGTGTTGTAAAAGGTGATATTGCGGGGTGTGGTGGCACACGCTTTTAATCTCAGCACTGGGGAGGCAGAGGTAGGAGGATCACTGTGAGTTCGAGGCCACCCTGAGACTGCATAGTGAATTCCAGAACAGCTTGAATTAGAATGAAACCCTACCTAAAAAAAAAAAAAAAGTTGATCTTAGTTACAGTCTAATATTGTTTGTATACACACACACACACACACACACATACACACACACACACACACTCATGGTGATCCTCCTACCTCTACCTATCAAGTGCTAGAATTGAAGGCATGAGTCATCACACCTAGCTTATATTTCTTGTTTTTTTTTTAATATAAACACACACACACACACACACACACACACACACACACACACGTGCCTGTAAGTAAAAGAAAGTGTCTTGTATAGGTTCTACTGCATTTTTATATTCATTTTGGAAACTCAGTAAAATTTACACCAATTCTTCTACTCTTAATATTAAATGGAATAAACATTATTAGTGATTATGACATATATAAATATCTAGTGTTAATACTGTTTTAAAAAGTATTTCCTTCCAATGTCAGTCTTATAGATTCACATTTGTTTTAGAATCTTAGAATAGATGCAGTTCTGGTTTATGCATATATTATTCATAAAATTCTGCTGTTTCTATTGTTAGTAATTTTTTTCATATTTGCAAATTATGGGACATACATTTATTTACATAGTTATTCTATTTTGGTCAGTATATTTGCCATTTTTATGAATTATTCCTAAAATAACATCTTTATGGATATATAGTTGTTTACATATCTACTGTATCATGGATTTCAAGTTTAAAAAGAGTAGACTATAATCTCAAAAACCCCAAAATTTCAGGTTAACACTTTCTATTTTCCCCCACATTTAATTATTTTTGTCATTAAGACTCTTTGTGAGAAATACTAATATTCCCTAATATGTTATCAATTGTTATAGTTTTACCACTAAATGAGATAATAGTGAAATGGTTTTTCAAGATTTGTCAAACTTCACTTACATCCTTTACAAAAATATTTTATAGGGATTTGGAGATGGTTAAGCAGGTAAAGTAGATCAAGCCACGGTATCCAAGCTCAATCCCATGACCCCACATAAAAGCTAGAAAAAGTATCAGGCTTCTGTTATCCAAGGATAGTGATGGCGAGATAGTAGGTGGAGAGAATTTCCTGGAAGGACATGGTGAGCATAGGAAAGCATAACAAAAGACTTGAAACTCAGAGAGAGATACCCTGTATCAAAGGACAGGGAATGTTTTTCTCTGCCCTCCACACAAGCAACGTAGCACAGGGGCACATGCACGCAAACATACGCATACTAAAAAAGAAAAAAAATAGTGCTTATCAGACATTTACATTTCAAAATTGTACTTGGCATGTACAGCATGGGATTTCATAGTATATATACACTGTGGGAAGACTAATTGTATAGACTTAGCATACTTTCCTTCACATGTTGTTATTATTATTATTATTATTATTACTGTGGTGAAATTTTAGCCTTCTTATATCACTTAAGTCATAGAGTATTATTCTTTTGTGCCTGGCTTGTTTTACTTAACATAATGTTCTCCAGGTTCATCCATGCTTCTGAAAGTAGCAAGATTTCCTGCTGTGCTGTTATCCTTAAATATTTGTTAGAAAATATGAAATCTTCACAAACTACCATTAGTTAAAAATTACTTCAGGGTACAAAATGCCATTGTCCATTATAATTTCAGTGACAAGCTTATATCACAGATCTCTTGAATACATTCCTTTTATCTAATGTAAGTTTTGTACCATTTGATCGAAATCTCTCTCACCAACTTCATCCATCCAAATCCTTTGTAATCTCCATCACACCCTGCTTCTCTAAGATCAGTCACTTGAGAATATTTATATGGGGATTTTCCTTTGTTTGCTTTGCTTATTTCACTTAATATATGTCCTGTGGTTATCCATGTCATTGAAAAATGCAGGATTTTCTTCTTCTTTTTTTTTTTTTTTTTATAGCTGAATGGCATTACTTCATTCATGCACACTGTTTTCCTTACCTTTTTATCCACTGGTGCATGCTTAGGGTGATTTCTTATCTTGTCTGCAGGGAGTTTCGAGATAGCCAATATTAGAGTCCTAGAACTGTTGCTAAGGTCAAAGGAACTATACATGATATGGTACAAGATTAGCTACACCGGCAGGCCCACTCTGCCCCTTTCAAGCCTTGTGCCGTTCAAGACAAGTGACCTAACATTTGTGTGCAGGATCTTTCCTTGCAAAAGCAGGGACAAACAGACTTCCTTTTGCAAAATGTTGGGTGGTGTTTTATATACAAAATGGGAATCCATGTTAAGTGCATAGCCTGTTATATAATGTACTCTGATTAAAAATAGTTTCTTATTATCCTGTATCTTTAGGAGTTCTCCCTCTGGCATGCTCTGTTTTAAGTATTATTAAAGTATACAAACCAGAACATTCTTTTTCTCTATCAAAAAGGGAAGAGAAAGGCTAGGCTTTTATGGATTCCTAACAGCGCAATGGTTTGAGCAGGATGAGCTGATTTTTTCCCTCCAGTGGCTCAGTTGGCACATTGTGCCTCGAAAACCTGACTTGGCCCTGGTAAACATTTAGTGAAAGAAGAAAGTTTCTAAATCCTCTATTCCACAGGGAAGATAAAAGCACAAATACTTAAAGGAAAATATTGATACTAAGTAATATTAACAGCCAACATTTATGTGTTATTTCAGTACTTGTGAAAATACTATTTATTCTTCACAATGCACAACTACTCTTGAGAGTTTATCATATCAGGAATAACACTTCCTATTTGACATTAGAAGATCAAGGCTCACAGGAGTCTTCACTGGCCTGGAGTTTCTATATCCAGAAGTGGCAATTAGGCATTTAATGTTGGTTTCCTGATTTTTCTCAGTAGAATGGCTTTCTGAGTATACTAAACTGGGTCTCCAGACTATACTAAGCAGACTGTACTGATGTGTACTGCTGTAACAGGTCACTCCTAGACCAGTGATTTACAAAAACAACTATGCATTGTTTCTCACCTGCATCACATGTCAGGAAAGTGCAGTTCTACTGCTGAGGAACAGCCCCTGTGTGTAATAATGCTCTTGAAAAAGCATACAGCAAAGTGTCAACTATTCAGTAATACTAAGAGATTCTGCTCTTGGTGGTATAAGTTACACTTGCTGGCAACTCATCTTCTAAAATATATCACATTATGAACCCTGTGATAGATGGGGAAAGGAAAATGTCCATCATCTGGCCTTAAAATCAAATGACACGGGCTGGAGAGATGGCTTAGCGGTTAAGCGCTTGCCTGTGAAGCCTAAGGACCCCAGTTCGAGGCTCAGTTCCCCAGGTCCCACGTTAACCAGATGCACAAGGGGGCGCACGCGTCTGGAGTTCGTTTGCAGAGGCTGGAAGCCCTGGCGCGCCCATTCTCTCTCTCTCCCTCTATCTGTCTTTCTCTCTGTGTCCATCTCTCTCAAATAAATAAATAATTTTTTTTAAAAAAAATCAAATGACACAATTAAAATCATGTTATAGAGATGCAGGTGCCTTATATTACTGAAGACAATAGCATGGTGTAACTCATGAAATGATAATACACAGGGCTGGAGAGATGGCTTAGTGGTTAAGCGCTCGCCTGTGAAGCCTAAGGACCCCGGTTCGAGGCTCAGTTCCCCAGGTCCCACGTTAACCAGATGCACAAGGGGGCGCACGTGTCTGGAGTTCGTTTGCAGAGGCTGGAAGCCCTGGCGTGCCCATTCTCTCTCTCTCCCTCTATCTGTCTTTCTCTCTGTGTCTGTCGCTCTCAAATAAATAAAAAAAAATTTAAAAAAATTTAAAAAAAAGAAATGATAATACACAAATGAACGTTTTAACAGTACAAACAAAAAGTAAATATTAACATTTAAACAGTAAATGAAAAATTTAAAACTCATAATAAGTTTACTGTATAAAACATTTGCTAAGGATAATTTTTCTTAGATATTCAGAGATCAGGGTTTGTTCTTTCCAGTGACAAAGAATGTAGCTCAAGACATTGTTGGATATGAACTATGAGGGAAAGAGATCCCCCCCCCCCAAAAAAAAAGAAGAAGAAAAACTACATGTGGTATAAGAGCAAAGTTTAGACTGTGGGATTTTAGACCACTTATTTGACAACCCAGCTTCCTTTTGAAAGGGATGGGTTATATAGACTTCTTTTTCCCTATAAACTCTGTCAGGTCCTACAGCCTACATAAATGCATGAAACGGTTTTTCCTTGCAAATTTAACAGAAATATAGCTTGGTGTTTCCTGCACTGAAGCCTGAGGTCACTGAACCTAGGAATGAATTTAATAGATTAGGGTTATATTTGATGGATGGACACTTTGTTAGAACAGGTAATGATGTGAGCAAGGTCAATCATTACCGTCCATCTGAGAATGTTGTAACTTCATTTTTCTGTTGTAGCCATAGAAATCATCCCTCATTCGGCTCCGTCATCCCCATTAGTCAGAGGGGTTGGCCTGTCTGCTACATATAGAAAAGCAATAAAAGATACATGCTTTGAATAGACACATGTTTCACCTATATAAGAGCCTGGGACGTGTTCAGAGAATTGATTGACAAACTCCCTTCTATGTGGTGATACAGGAATCTCTCTTTTTGAGAATTTTTTTTTTTTTTTTTTTTTTTTGTGATCAGACTAAACCCAATACCTTGTGCTTGCTAGGCAAGCACTTTTCTACTGAACTAAATCCCCAACAAAATCCAGGAACTTCTTTTACCCTTATTTCAAAAGCTTTAGCATTCTTAAATATTTGCTTATCATGTATATTATATATATATATATATATATATATATATATATATATATATATGTAGATATAGAGCAAATCAGCATTAAAAGGGAAAATTGATAAATCTTATATATTTGTTGTATCTTATAATAAATTCTATATACCACTTTTATGATACTTATAACTTATTAAATTATATTGGTTAAAAGCAGTCAAAAATGGCCATACTAAACCAGGCATGGTGGTGCTGTGCACACCTTTATTCCCAGCACTCAGGAGGCAGGGATAAGAGGATCACTGTGAGTCTGAGGCCACCCTAACACTACATAGTGAATTCCAGGTCAGCCTGGGCCAGAGTGAGACCCTACCTTGAAATTCACACCAAAATAAATGGCCACACTATCTTCAGTCAGAGTATCCTAGACAGGCCAGGCACACCTCTGAACCAGTTCCTCACAATCGAAGGAGAAGCACATATTGTGTGGGACTTTGGCTTGTTATGCCTTAGTCTACCTCTTTATTAGAAATATCTATCTGTTCTTCTCATTTTTCTCCTTTGTATGTTGCTGTACATACACATTTGGTTGTGTGTTTCATAATAAAATAATAAATGTAGGAATGTTATTTCCATAACATTAAAAGAAGAGACAATGATATCTCCTCAGGTTTCACCTGGCTGCAATTATACTCTAAATCTAAGTATCTATATTTCAAACTACTTTGAACTCAATCTACTATATTTACCAGTGGAATAATTTATCTATGTATTTTTTTATCCCTCATTTCAAGAAAACAGCTTTATCAATGGCATCTAGATAGTCCTCAAACATAAAAACAGTATTTATCTTCTAATATTCTGTGTGTGGAAATTGAGATGTGATTTAATACATATGGCATTACAAATGTGATAATTGCCTTAATCTATTTATAAAAGTCTAGTAAACAAATCAGTTAACTGAAATATAGGAACTTTGCTCTGAAAACCTAGTAAATATTGTTGTGATGTTGCTAATTAGTATAAAATCTAGAAATTGAAAGTTACTTTGATTATTAGATATTTAATTAAAATGTTGCCTTTATAATGAATAAACAACACTATGTTAAATTATTATGATGATGAATGGTATTGCTTACTTAATATTTAGGAAAATGCAGACACCACTGTTCAATGCTTATATTTTCATATTTGGAAAAGTCTCCTCTATACCAGGCTGAAATGTGGTCAAACTTTTACCACTTTTCAAATATGAGGAACAGGTCATAATAACTGACATGAATTTGAATTTAACTGAATTCCCACACTCTCTCTGCTGAGCCATTTCCATTCAGAGCACATTATGAGAAACAAGACATGCCCTGTATATTCTGTGTATCCACTTGTCATTCACTGGGCAACCATGCATACATCACTAAGTCTATAGATGTATCAGTTTATTTTAAGTGAAAAATGAAGTGAATTGAGGAAATAAAAGGTCAGCTGCCTACAGATCTCACAAACACGGATACAAGATTAGCTCACATCATTTGGGATTGACAGTGAGTGTAGACCAGAGACTGGCTTTCAAATTGAAAAGGACAAATGATGGTAGATAGAGGGACCAGGGTGACAGAGGAGATTACTTTGTACTGTGAGAGTCTAATGGGTGTGATATTTGAAGATAAAAATGACTTCAGTGATCCAACAGCAACAAAAAGTAATAACGGGGGACCCTACTGCAACACTTCCTGTTGTAGTTACACTGCCATTGCACAGGTATACATCCAGCCCAAAGCAACTTGTGTGAGGTTAAGGGTCTATTTCAGGCTTATATCATAGGTGGGAAGTTTCAACATAGTGGGGAAAACATGACTGTCACATGCTGTCACAGTAGCAGGGGAAAGACCTAGTCTGAGGAAGATGGCCCTGAATATCCAGGGATGACAAACCAACCTCAAGATCTGTCTGCAATGACATACTCCTCCAGCATGGGTCAACCTCCAAAACTGCCACCAGCTGAGGACCAAGTATTCAAAACCTATGACCTGGGGAATATTTCATTCAAATTGCTACATAATATTACAAGTAAAGTCCATGCAATGATTATCAATGTCCCCACTGAAGAGGGTCCTTAGTAGAATGGGGGTGGGGGACAAAAGAGGATAATCTCATGGGAATATGACCAATTTTTACTATATTAATATATTGTATTAAAATCCCTAATAAAACTCATTTTTAAAATATCATTACTCGAAAGACTGGAGAGGAATTGCAGCTCAGGGGAAGAGCAAGATTTCCATAAAGACCATGGGATAGAGAGAGAAAGAAAATCGAGTATGAAGAAGATTGTTATAAAATAGAAGTTCAAAAACATTCCTAAACATATGTACATGTGAGCCGAGATTTTTAGGTACAGATAAGTTTCATGAAAATCCAGAGTTCTTGGCTCAGCAGACTATCAATTGTCACTTGGAAATTCATCAATGATCCGATTGCTAATCTGAGTGGTTCCTTGCAACACAACAACACAAGGCCCCAGGGAGGGAAGACATAAGCTGGGCAGCAGTGAATATACCACTCAAAACCTCAACATGGTTCCACACCATCTATGTAGTAAAGATGGGAAGAATCTCCTACAAGAGGAATATAGATAAAGTCAATCATGTCCTCTGAAAAAGAAAAGCTGAGATGAAATTTGGGCTCACTCTGCTACATGTAAATGTTTGAGAGTTGTTACAAATTAATACTTAGATCCAGAATATTTACATATTCTGAGGCTCTAAATAATATGTCAAAAGTTTTGCAATATGGGCTAGAGAGATGGCTTAGTGGATAAGACATTTGGCTGCAAAGCCAAAGGATCCCAGTTTGATTTTCCAGGACCCATGTAAGCCAGATGTGCAAAAGGGCACATGCATCTGGAATTCATTTGCAGTGGCTGGAGACCCTAGGGTGCCCATTCTCTCTCTCTGCCTCTTTCTCAAATAAAAATAAAGTTCTACAATATGAAAATCAGGATGATATGAGTGTGATGGGGTGGCTCTGACAGCTGTGTAGAACTCTTTTAAGAGTATCCTTGGGGAGATATATATATATATATATATATATATATATATATATATATATATATATATATATAATTTCCAGGTGTGGTGGTGTGGTGGTGCATGTCTTTAATCACAGCACTTGAGAGGCAGAAGTAGGAGGATTGCCATGAGTTTGAGGTCACCCTGAGACTACATAGTGAATTCCAGGTCAGCCTGCACTAGAGTGAGACTCTACCTCAAAAAATTATATATATATGTATGTATATTTATGAATAAAAGAGGCAGAGAAAGAGAGAGAGGGCCTCCAGCCACCGTAAACAAACTCCAGAAGCATGTGCCCCCTTGTGTATCTGGCTTATGTCGGTCCTGGGGAATCGAACCGGGATCCTTTAGCTTTGCAGGCAAATGCCTTAACCACTAAGCCATTTCTCCAGCCCCCCTTTTTAAATTGAAAATTACACAGAATTTTCCTCTTTCCTTCATTTGTATTTAGCATCTTTAAGTTCATAATCATGGCATTCTTGAAGCCCTGTTACACGTTCTCTCCTCTGCTAAAGCTGAGTGAGGGCTTTTAGCCTTAGGGAAGATTTGGAAAGACTGGACCCTTTCACATCACAGAGTGTATAGATTACTGTGCAAGAAAAGGACTTTTACATGGGTCTGAAAGTATGAGCAATAAAAAAAGCAGTCCGAACCTTTTAGTGGTTGTGAGGAACTCTATAACTTTTGATCCATTTGAAATATTTTTTACTTTTTTTGAAACAAGCTGACATTACCATAATTATTAAGTCTCCAACATAAGATTCTCAGGTCAGTTTTTGGTGCTAACTGTTCATGCTATAGCAGTGTGGCCTGGTATGAGCCCTTCACTGTGGCCAAGTGTATTAAACAGGACCGGTCATCCTACATGTAGATGAATTTTTCATTTTCTGGAATGCTTTAGCCATATTGCTGTCCAGGAAGAATTTGGTATGAATTAGACATAAAAAGTTACACAAAGTATAAAACAGTATATGTGTGAGGCACCAGTAGGTAAAACAAAGTATAGAATGTCTCAGAAATTGCAATTTGATAAGTACAGGGATTAAAGCAAAAGCAAGAGAAGGTACAGGTATTGTTTGGCAAGGGAGTTGTGAATCTGAGTGACAAGACTCCACTCATCAGAGTCTAGAACCACCAAAGTGTTCTACATCTTTGATGTTGAATTAGAAGTGGGTAGCTATTGCCTGCCTTTTCTGACTGAATTGCATTTGTATCCTCCCCAGTCACCTCACTTTAGGGCTAATAATAGTTATTGGTAAACCTCAATAACTATTCAGGATCTCCAGATATGGTTCATGGAGAAGGGGTCAGTGGAGACCCTGAAATGCCACAGTAATTAGTGTTTTCTGCTCTCTGGAGGAAAACACTCTTCAGGTAAGCTTCCTGTCAAATAGCAGCAAGGGAGGAGATTGTCAGATGCCAGAAAACGTGCTGTTGCTATGCTATTTCTTAAACACTGGATTTCTAAATCAAATAGGGATATTGCGCATTTGAAACTCTTACGCCATACCCAGCAGAGGAACAAGAAGTGGGTCCAACACTGGGGCTGGAGGTGGATCTTTTCCTGTGTTTACTCATGGTCTAGTGCAAAGAACACTGGTCTCTCATCAGCCCTGAGTTGCAGAGCAATAATCACATCTTCCTTTCTGGTCTTGCCTCATCATTCTTCATCTATTTAAGTTTTTCTCCTTATCACTGATTATGAATAATCATACATTTTTTTTTCTAGATGGGTATATTTAGTGGTGTGAAGTTATGCCTCATTCTCTCTTGCAATTTCAAAATCTAATTCATCTTTACACATTTGAGTGTTGATTAGCCATATCTGTGACCAAATGTCAGCAAAAGACTTGTTTTTGATAAGTGTACAGATTTTATTGTATGTCTTATCCATTTTGTTGCAATCACATTCATATTGCTGGCAAAGAGCAGCTTCTGGGGAACAAAATGTGTATTTTGTCTTACAGAATTGAGGGGAAGCTCTGTTACAGCAGGGAAAATGATACATGAGCACTGAGTGGACATCACCTCCTGCCCAACATCAGGTGGACAACAGCAACAAGAGAGTATGCCAAACACTGGCAAGAGGAAACTTGCTATAACGCCCATAAGCCCACCCACCCCCAACAGTACACTGCCTTCCAGAGGCATTAATTCCCAAACCTCCATCAGCTGGGAACCTAGCATTCAGAACACCTAAGTTTATGGGCAACACCTAAATCAAACCACCTCATTCTGCACCTGCCTCCATAAACTGATAATAATACGTGATGGAAAATGCAGTGTGTTCAGTCCAATTTTAACAGTCCCCATAGTTCTTATCAATCCCACTGATGTTCAAACATTTCCACAGTCTCAGATCTTTTAACTGAGCCATAATACCAAAAACATCCCCACAAAACCCATAATGGCACAGAAAAAAATGCTCACACTGCAAAAGATGGCACTGGGCATAGTCGGGAAATATTCAAACAATATAAGATTTAAAACAACCAGGGCAAACATCAGACTCTGTAGCTCCAAGTCCAACAACTCTAGCCGTGACAAGTCTCCAAGTCTGATAATTCTAATCAGCAACAAGTCTCTGGAGTTTCAATTCTGCCCTCCAGCTATATTATTAACAGACCTGGCAAACTTCATCAGGGACTGGCAGCTTTCCTTAGCAGCCATCTCATGGTCTAGGTCTCTCCACTGGGTCTCCACTGCAACCTATGGTCCATTCTCACAGCTCCATGGAGTCTTCATGCAGGGAATCCAGCAAACCTGCTTCACACTACCCATGGCAGTTTCCAAAACACAAGACTGTGTTGCAAATTAAATGACTGTCTCTCCTGCATTTATTATACTCAATAATATTAGGTAGGGTCCCAATTTGGTAATCCAGGGGGAAATAAAGAAGACTTTGAAGAACAGGACATTCCTTGAGCACTCAGGCCCCTTCCCAAAGAGTCTACATTCTTTATTATTGCCCCAATGCAGGTCAGTTGACCTAATCCCAAAGGTTGTAATCTGTCATGTAATTGCAGCTGAACAGATAGCAGTTTCAGTCCAAAGATTTCATTTCTGTGTCATATTCCTTTGCTCATACCAGTTTGTTTCTATGCAAAGAAACCTTGTACAACTTCTCAGGACATGGGCATAAACAGCAAGCCTCTCAAACAAACTAGCCAGGCCCAGGCAAAGTTCTTTCTCACCCTCATAAGCCAAACCTCACAATCCATAGTTCTTATTGCACTCAGGTCTTTCAACTCTGATCATAATAGTTCATCAAGCTATGCTTACAGCACTTCAAGATGTCTTAGGACAAAGTTTCAAATCCTTCCATATTTCTCTTGAAAATTAGCACCAAAAGGCAAAAGCTACACAGTTAGGTATCTAGCAGCAATCCCACTCCTTGGTGCCAACCATACTGTTGCAGTCAGGCTTGCATTTCTGGCAGTAATCACCTGTCCAAGAGCAGCTCGTTGGAAAAAATGGTTTATTTTGGCTTACAGACTTGAGGGGAACCTCCATGATGGTACAGAAAAACGATAGCATGAGCAGAGGGTGGACATCACTTCCTGGCCAACATCATGTGGACAACAGGAACAGGAGAGTGTGTCAAACAATGGCAAGGGGAAACTGGCAATAATCCATGTCAGCCCACCCCCAAAAGTACACTGCCTTCAGAAGATGTTAATTCTCAAATCTCCATTAGCTGGGAACCTAGCATTCAGAATACCTAAGTTTATGGGGGACACCTGAATAAAACCACACATTTCTTCTTTGAAAGTCAGATGTATACTTTCTTCTGTTTTTATTAGCTTTTCTTATTATTAACTTTGACTTACATCATGATTCATTTTGAGGCTTTTCTTAAAGATTTTCTTTGAATGCTTTGAAGTTTCCTTTAAGCATCAGTTAGATTTTATAGAAAGGTTTCACATGCATTTATAGCATGATGCTTGTGTCTAAATAGTTTGTAATTTCTACTTTTACCACTCTGAAGGAACACCAGACAGTTGAACCAATTTTTAAAATTTTTATTTATTTGCAAGAAGAGAGAGAGAGCATAAGAGTGCATTGTCATGCCAGAGCCGCTAGCCACTGCAAACAAACTCCAGATGCATGAGTCACTGCATCTGGTTTTATGTGAGTACTGAGGAATTGAACCCACATCTTTAAGCTTTGCAGGCAAAGCTTCTTAACCACTATGCCACTCTGCAGTCATTGAATCAATCTTTATGTTTGGCTTACATGGGTGATTTGGGACTTGAACTAGAGTCAGCAGGCTTTAAACACTGAGCAATCTTCCCAGCTCCAGAGTCCCTGGTTTTTGTTTATGGATTTAGAGAAATTTGCACAGAGAAAGGATATTTCAGGAAAGACCTAAAGGGAGGAAAGGAACAAGCCATCAAATGTAAAAGCCTGAAGGCAGAAGGGTGATTGGTCTGTTTTGGCATCTGCCAGGGATCAGTTTGTTTAGAAGAGGAAGCACAAAGCAAACTTTAAACCCAGGTCTGTTCACGGGACCTTTAGGGTCATTGTGAAAGAACTAACAATGGGAGTTCTTTGCTGAGTTCTGAGAGTAAGAGGGATGTAACCTGATTTGTGGGACTTACTTTATTCAATTTACTTCATAGAATTATTCTAGCTTCTGTTGTAGGATCAGTCAGGTGACAAAGCCGAAGAGAAGAAAGACAGAAGGAGGGAGATCAATGATCCCATGAGAACTGATAGTGGCTGTGAGCAGTGCCACTCCCATGGAAGTAGTTGAATATGTCTGGGGGAAAAAAAAAAAAAAAAGATGAAGATGCAATGCAACGGGCAGAGTGTGGTCATAGAGAGGGTTAGGAGGGTGGTAAAGAGGAGTGAAGATTAATTTCAAGGTTTCTGGTTCCAGGAACTGAAAAGATAGCATTAGCAGGGTGGGTCACACCACTGCAAATACAATTTTAGGAGATAAAATGGGGAATCAGAGCATTGTGAAATTTTCAGGTGTTGCCAGACATCCATGGGAGCCACCCAGATGACACTTGAATTTATCAAGAAAAGTCTGGAATCTGTCAGGAGATAAATACTACTTTGAGAGGATCAACTGGTTAACTTATGAAATGTAGTGAAAATTAAATTGTTTCTCCATTCAAAAAATATTAAAAATTTCAAAGACAGTAATATCACAGCCTTGAACCCAGCATAGAGACCCTCAGAGCAAAGGACACTATAGGTGAGTACTTGCCCAGGAAGCCAGGCGTGGATGGATAAATGGATTGAGAAGATAATGGAGTCTCAGTATTTCAGTGGAAAGAGAGTAAAATATGGGAAAGATATCTCAGAACTGAAAGAGAAACAGAAGCCAGGAAGAAATTGAACTGATCAAAAGATAAAATAGTAATATGATGTTTGATATGGTCAGTCTGATGGTTTTTCAGCAAAAGTCTCAGAAGATGTAGAGAAAGCTAGAGTTGTTTTTGAACCAATGCTCATCTTCATACTTTTCATATGATCTCTTCATCCATCTTTAATACTGAATATAGTATGACTCCTATAACTCCTAGAACCCACGAAGGTCAGGACTTAGCTTCTCTGGAATAAGAATAGACTAGGCCACTCTGTTGATTGCTATTTGTTTATTTCATTGCAGGCAGTTCATTTATGATGTTCAGTTCACTAAATACTCAAGGTTGAAATTAAAACATTCACTCCATCTATAGTCCAGTGCTCTGTAACAAGTACTAGACAAGTGTAAGAGTTTAGATTTTAGGGTGTGATTTTTGTGTGGATGCTTTTAATACATTGAACTCACAGATTCTTTTCTTTTATTTCAGAGGCTGTTTTAAGTGTACATAATTAAGATGTATGTTTTGGTGTAATTTGAAAGTATAATGTCTAATGACGGCCTTGGTACACGAAGCATAGCACTATTTAATTCTCAAGCTTGTGGTTTATTACATCTTCCACTGAGTTAGCTTGCTGAAAGGATAGACTGCAGTAATATATCTAATGAAGAAGCTATTATTCCAGAATCTTCCTCATGCCGAATATTCAGCAAGATTAAATTCACTGTGTGTTTCACAGACTGTTGTGGATAATGAAAGACAATAATTTGTATTTTGGTAATTGAGTGTATTTTAAAATGTAAAAGGTTCTACACTATTTGAGATTAGGATGTATACATTTTAGCAAGACTAAATGATTAAGGCACATGAAAAAGTCCATCAAATCAATACAGATGCTTATATCATCTCATGGTTGTTTCATGACTAGATTTTGTTTCTTTTTAGACTGACATCACTTGCCAGAGTTTCACAAACAAATTGGCTTCTCAACTCAAGTGGTTTTAGAAAACTTATGTGTGATTGGAACTTGAAAGCATTTTTTTTTTTCATTCAGACCCTACATTTCTCATTGCATCTTTTTAGAATAGAGTTTTGCAACAATGCTAGCTTGAAAACTATGCAGGCATTCCATTAAGATTAAGCTGCACATGAGGAGCTTAGGAAGACTTATAATGATAAGTTATTGAAAAGTAGATGACAGAGCTCATGGAAATTAATTGGGCTTTAAAAGCACATAACGAAACTCGGTTGGGATCTTCTTAATTGTGGTAAATCTTCAGTGCTTTCCAGTTTAATGTTGGATTTTACATATTGGCAGGCACCATGAGAGAG
Organism: Jaculus jaculus; assembly: GCF_020740685.1. Taxonomy (NCBI): domain Eukaryota; kingdom Metazoa; phylum Chordata; class Mammalia; order Rodentia; family Dipodidae; genus Jaculus; species Jaculus jaculus. The sequence goes on along the minus strand of NC_059111.1, from coordinate 87,050,849 downwards.
ATCATGGCACATTGTCTCCTATCACTTTTCTGAGGGGTGTGTTTGAATCAGGTCTCTATTGAGGAAGATGTAAGGAGCCTCGCTTAATCCTCTTACCCTCCTTATTTTGCTTCTTCTTCAAAATGTCATCAGCGGGGCTGGAGAGATGGCTTAGCAGTTAAGCACTTGCCTGTGAAGTCTAAGGACCCCGGTTCAAGGCTCGATTCCCCAGGACCCATGTTAGCCAGATGCACAAGGGAGCGCATGCATCTGGAGTTTGTTTGCAGTGGCTGGAGGCCCTGGTGTGCCCATTCTCTCCCCCCTCTCTCTCTCTTTCTCTCTCTCTCTTTCTCTCTCTCTCTCTCTCTCTGTGACTCTCAAATAAATAAAAATAAGCCAAAAAAATTTTAAAATAAATGTCATCAGCTCTGCTTGATGCCATTACTGATGCCTATGTGGCTGAATGGGAAATGACTTGAAGCATAATCTGTACAATTTGCATAAGTCAAAGAAGTCTTGAAGGTCTTCATATATCTAAATTTAAGGAACAATTTCCTCATAAATATCATGTCTCAAATCTTACATAGTTTCTGGGGGATGTGTATAAGAATAAAACTATAGTCTAATGGCTCTAAATAATTTTATACTTGAAAATCATACTTAACAATGAATACAAAGTTCATATAAATGAATATGATTACATAGCTATACATTACACATCAGGAGGTATTATATTATGTTCATTCTGATGTATTGATACTTAGGGGTAAAGTGGAATATTATAATTGAAGTAATATTTGTCATGTAGAACTTGCTGACAGGGGTGATATTTGAGACAAATCAATTTGGTATTACATTATTAAAAAGTATTCCTAGATTTCCTACAAAATGTCTTATACAATAGCTGTTGTGGCAAATTAACTCGTCAGCACAAGCAGCAGTCTACATAGTGTGACACCATAGTTAATAACGGGGCTTTTACTTGTGTTGACATTCTCCTCGTGGTTCTAGAAGGTCTCAACCTGAGTTTCTGTCATCTGTTAGGAACAGCCACTTCTCTCAGGATAAAAACAACATTAATATATATTCAAGGGTTTATGTTAATAACAAATACCTTTAAATTTTTCTTTTAAATATTTTATTTATGTATTTGAGAGAGAGGCATGGGCAGGGGGGATGAGTACACCATCACCTTCAGCCATTGCAAATGAATTCCAGACTTATGTGCCACCTAGTGCATCTAGCTTAAATGCAGTTACTGGGGAATTGAAACTAGGCCTCCAGACTCCTCAGGCCAAGTGCCTTAACAATGAAGCCATCTCTCCAGAACTTTTATTTAGAAATTATTTATTCATTTGCATTCAGAGACAGAGACAGAAAGAGAATGGGCATGCCAGGGCTTCTAGCTGCTGAAAATGAACTCCAGATGCATGCGCTACCTTGTGCATACGGCTTTACTTGGGTACTGGGGAATCAAACTCTGGTTGTTAGTTTTTGCGGGCAAGCACCTTAACTGCTGATCCATTACTTCAACCACGTTTTTCTTTTAAAAATCAGTTTGGCTATTGAAGATGATCAGATGAAATCTGACAACTTACCATTTTCAAAGGAATTATCAAATGAGCAAATCTACTAATGAGGGTTGTGGATATAGAAGAGTATCTCTTTTCACCATATTCCAAGGGTTTAGAGGTCATTATATTTTTGAGCTCAAAATATGATCAGTAGAATCACAACACAAGTTTTTGTTCTAAAAGTTAAGATATTGTCATGTTTTTTTTTCGATCCCATTAAAAAAACTCAAAGCCATGATTGCACAGTTTAAATTTTCAACTTTTTCAGTCTCATTTGTAAAAAAAAAATGAAATAATTTAGAGGGCTAAGAGATGGCTTAGCAGTTAGGGTGTTGTCCTGCAAAGCCAAAAGACCTAAGTTCAGTTCCCCAGGACTCATGTAAGCCAGATGCACAAGGTGGCACACGCGTCTGGAGTTTGTTTGCAGTGGCTGGAGGCCCTGGTGCACCTATTCTCTCTCTCTCTCTCTCTCTCACTGTCAAGTAAGTAAAAATAAATAAAATATTTTTAAAATGAAGTAATTTTGAGACCTCTATTTTCTAAGTAACACAGAATCTTATTTCATTGTATTATGATAAGGAATGAACACAAGGGGGACATTTTCATAACACAGGTGGCAGGACCCTTTTACTAGAATACATATCTGCATTTTTTTTTGGAAGGAGGAGTTCTGAAACATTCTGTTAGTGCTCTTGTACTTATTCTGAATGAATGACATCTGTTCTTTAGCTCGTCTACTAAAACAATATAGCCCTTGGAGAACGCTTGTGATTTCTGCCATGTTTTGTGCTTAGAACTCGGTAACGATGTGAAGAACACCAGCGCTATGCAAGCAACAGCGTGTATCAGTAATTTTCCAGAAAGCGTTAGTTCCTCTTTCGTCTGTCCTGTATGTGATTCATCTTCTGGCTTAAAAAGTGGTAAAAGAATAACATTTAACCCGCGAGTACATCCTGAAGAGGGAGTGTGGTACAGAGAGCTGGTCTCTTGTCAAGTCGATTTTCACCTTTTCTTTGTACAGTTTATTTATCATCTAACAAAGAAAATATGCTCCAACTCACTTGGTGTTTTTTTTTTTTCTCTCTTTTTTCCTACTTGTTTTAAGAAATCAGATTTTAAAACACAAACTTGCTCATCTTTTATAGGCTGAGATATAGGAAGGCTTGACTATAGAAAAGGGCAATTTCAATAAGTACTTCCTAATGCACTTGTAAAAGAGAAGCTGGATTCATTTTAGAAAATGATATGTTATTTGCTTTTTCTCCTACTAGTCACACTTAACAGCCATGATTCTTTTTCTTTTTTTTCCTCCCCTCAGATGTACATCCAGACAACAACACTTACTGTCTCCATGAGTTTAAGTGCTTCGGTGTCTCTGGGGATGCTCTATATGCCCAAGGTTTATATTATAATTTTTCATCCGGAGCAGAATGTTCAAAAACGCAAAAGAAGCTTCAAGGCTGTGGTGACAGCTGCCACCATGCAAAGCAAACTGATCCAGAAAGGCAATGACAGACCAAATGGCGAGGTGAAAAGCGAACTCTGTGAGAGCCTTGAAACCAACAGTAAGTCATCTGTAGACTTTCAGATGGTCAAGAGCGGGAGCACTTCCTAATAGATGTACGTTGAATATTCTTCTACTGGCGTTGGGGACTATGCTACACATTTCTAGGGGCATGACAGTGTGCATACCCACTCACTCCCAAGGCTGTCACAACAGTCAGAAGCATTTGGTAAGAGCTAAATGCTTGCAAGATGAGTAGTTATTCTCCATTGCACAAACTGCCAAGGTCATCTCTTTGACAAAGAATCACACTCTGATCTTTCTTTTGAGGCAGTGCAAAGCCTGGAATTTGGAATTCTCTTTCATTTACAAAATTCTCTCTTGAAACCGAGAAACTATCCTAAATTTTAGAAATATTTTTATTATTTATTTATTTGAGAGAGAGTGAAAGAGAGAGAGAGAATGGGTGCTCCAGGGCCTATAACAGCTGCAAACAAACTCCAGATGTATGCACCATCTTGTGCATCTGGGTTACATGGGTCCTATGGAATGGAACCTGGATCCATTGGCTTTGCAGGCAAGCACCTCAATTGCTAAGCCATCTCTCCAGCCCTAATGTACATTTTTTTTATTGCAGTATTGCTGATGTTTGTAATAGTTTAGTAATATTTATGGAGTATGCTCGTAGAAATACTGCACAAATAAGTACCATGCTGTTTTGATCTTTATGGAGATGAAAAATGAATTAATATGTTTAGTTGGGTCATTATAAACACTTTTCCCACACATGCCCATTTTGTTTTGACTTCCTATCATTTTCCTTTTGGATACATAAAAATAAGCAGTCCTTTTCTTTGAAAGTTTCATGCTGCTAAAGAAAGTACTTTTTCTTCAACTACCACTCCTTTATCTTTTCTTTGACAATTTTTCTCTTCTCTTACAGTCGAACCCAGATTCATTGCATGATAGCAGTATATCATCACCCAGGCTATCCACACCCATAAAATTTAACTGATTTTATGTGTGCTCTTGCTATATCTAGAAAAGTAATAAACAGATTGAAGACTTGTATTGCAAAGTACCAGAAAGTGGAAATTAGTAGAATTTTCAAACTTTATATCACTTGGTTCTATAGAAAGACCAAAATAAATGAATCAAAGCTAATGTCATTAGAATGGGAATATAACATACATATGTATCATAATGAATGATAAATACACTCATCACTTTTGCACATCTGAAACCCCAGAACTTGGCAAGCTAAGACAGAAATATTGTAAATTTACAGACAGCATGGGCTACATAGCATGATCCTCTCAGAAAAACAAAAGCAAACAACAAAAATATTCTCTTTGCCTCACAGTCCTTTAGCAGACTGAATTTCTGTGTTTTTAAGTAAATATAGCAGATGTCTAAGGATTGGTTTAATTACTGTGACATTCTACAGTGTTCACTAGACTGACAAATCACCCCAAGTATTAAGATTTCCAGGTGAGCACTGCCCACTGAAATTCCCCAGGCATAGAACTAACTTCAGATGGGTAAGCATTGCTTAATTAAACTTATTAGCTTCAATTGCTATCAGACTATACAGAATTACTGGCTACATTGGCTAGAGGAAGATTGTCTCCAAATCAGTGTATCAAGTTTAGTCACTTTTACAACCCCACAAACACTCTCGTCATATTCACCTTTCTGTCAACATGCAGCCTTATGACACTGCAAGAGAAGGCACACTAAGATGGATTTTGGTAACACATTGTCTTCATCATTTCCTGTTATAGAGAAGCAGCTTACAAATACTGGGAGTATTCTGGTGCACACATTTAATCCCAGCACTTGGGAGGCAGAGGTAGTAGGATGGCCGAGAGTTGGAGATTGACCTGGGCTACAGTGAGAACCTACCTCAAAAACAAAACAAAACAAAAAAAACAAATATATAATGACTACTGTTAAGGTTATCAGAGTTGAATGTTTGTGACCTGAGGGCAGAGTTTTTCTGTCTGTTTTTCCTCCTTGGAAACATCAGTTTAGGAAGTTTGAGCCCATGAAGATGCCAGTATGGTACTGTTGACAACGACGCACTGGCATTCTTGGGGAGACTTAGGGCTCCATCTGTTTTTTAGTAGCAAACAATAAAATGTATTATGGTTTATTTTAATAACAAAACATTCCACCTTACAGTAGGATAAATTTCAATTATCCCAGACCCTCTATTGTAGAACAAAAATGTTCTTTAAAAAGGATATTTTCAGTATTGCTAAGGACTAATCTTGTATTACTGAAAGAAGTCATTTTCATTTCTTGTTTCCCTTGTTATTTCCAGTTGAGGTTGAAATAAAAATGTGAACTGGAAGTAGCCCAAGTGTGTTTCTCTATTTCTCTAATATAAGACTGAGAGATTCCATACATGAAACCTGTTTACAGGATGAGTCAAAAATATTCTGGAAGAATTTAAGATCCTCTTTTGGAAGGAGAAGTACCATGGGAAACTTTTTCCATACGGAAACTTTGGTAGATGTGAACACATGTCTATTCACCTTAGCTAGGGCTCAGATGACAGACCAAAATGCAATTGCACCAAAACCAGTTTTGGTGAACCAGTGACTTTCTTGGGGTTACTTACAGAGAAGAGTGAGAGACTGCTTATAGGAGCAATGGATAACTCAAAGGCAGCTGCATCACCAAAAAGGCCCCCTAGCACAGGTGAAGATTCACCGAACCTGGGCCTCTGGAGATCACTCACAGACAGCATGGCTGGTTGGAGAGTCTCTTTCTAGGCAGCTGTTTTCCTTTCAAGGTGCCTTACGGGCAGGTCTGTCAATCTCCTTCCAGACTTGTGTTGACTTCCTGAGTCAGTTCTGAGCTTCCTTACTCCCTCAGGAGGGAAGGTTTCAATTACTAATTAACACTGGTCAATGTCATACCTTTAACCATAACTCGGACTCAAAAATGAGGTGGAAGTTGATGGAGGAAACCAATAAAGTTGGCCTCCACATGCATATGCAAATGAATGCACACTTGAGCATACACACAAATACATACACCACACATAAATATTCCTACAATAAATACTTTCATATTTTCTTCTCAAAATGACATGCATTTCTTTAGGAGTATAATGGAATATTAGAAATGCCTTTGTCATTTGAGTGTAACAGTCAGGTCACCTCCAAATTTAAGGCTTCTCTCACAAAATAAAGTCGATTTCCTATAAATCCAAGAGTTATTAGTCCACTGGAACACTGCATGTTGCTACATCTTCATGGTTTTTGCTACCACATTTTTGGTAAATCAGCATTACTACAGTGAGAAAATAATGACATATAAAAAAGAGTTGTGTAAACTATAGAGTAATCACTGTAATACATAAAGGTACCATTATGCCCTAAATGTACTTTGGCCTGTGGCTAATATAGGATTATCCTGGAATGTAAAATGGTTTAAAGAAGCTATTGTCTAGTAGCTTGCTTTACTTTAATATGTGAAAGATTAGGATCATTTGGGAGACTATTCCATTTTTGAGATTTTTCTTACTCTAACGTAATAGCAGTGTATTCATTCATGCATGCAAAGCACTTCTTTCGTGGTTAGAAGCTCTACAAATCCTCATGTTCAGAGAGCTTATCTTAAATATGGATTGCTCATGCCAGATGTTATGGTCACATGTTTAAGATTTCAGAACTCCATGGAGTAAATATAAATAGGATAAACTAGAAAACAAGCCAATTGGCTGAATTTTCAAAATACTACATTTCCTATGACACTGGTTCTCAGCATTGGATGAGAGGGGAATTAGTAACAAAGTTGGTATATTCAAGTTTTTCCCGATGTTGCCTGATTAATCATTGCACTACGTGGAGTTCCTTATGCTATGTGCATGAATAAGTTATGAAAGCAGCTGCCACAGAAGGTGGATTTTCTTTTTTAGCTAACGGGAACAGTTGTGGCACACTCAGGCATATTCATCACCGTGGGCTTTCACATGAGAATACCCACCGCCACATCCACACAACCCCCACTCTGTTAGTTATCTGGGTGTTTTTTTTTTTTTAATTTTATTTATTTATTTATTTGAGAGCGACAGACACAGAGAGAAAGACAGATAGAGGGAGAGAGAGAGAATGGGCGCACCAGGGCTTCCAGCCTCTGCAAACGAACTCCAGATGCGTGCGCCCCCTTGTGCATCTGGCTAACGTGGGACCTGGGGAACTGAGCCTCGAACCGGGGTCCTTAGGCTTCACAGGCAAGCGCTTAACCGCTAAGCCATCTCTCCAGCCCTATCTGGGTGTTTTTGACTCACTTTCTTCCACAGTACTTCTGTCATAATGATCCATGCAGTTATCTGTCTGCCATTCACATTGTCCCTTATCATTATTTGCAGATTAGCCAAACTATTTCCAGAACTTTGTATTTCTTCATGGCCATGAATGGAAAAGTTAACCTTATTCTCCTATGAATCATAGTCTTACCATGAGACTTAATAGACTTCTACCTTTCTTTCTGGAGATCACTTTGATTACCTCAAAAGAAGATGTACAAACCTTATACATTATTTATAAATTCTCAAAATGTGATCTTAAAAATCAGGCTGATCCAAATCATATGTTACACATAATCTCTAGGAAATCATACTAGTTAAGGCCTTTTCTACCTAAATTGTGATTTCTCCCCCTTTTTTTAAATCTGCTTATTTGGTTAATATTTCCTGCTGCTTTCACTATTGAAGTGGGCAGGAGGTTGAGTACCCTTTACTTAGTTACTTTTCTAACTCATGATAATTTTTCTTCACTTTGTATACAAAGATTTTAAGAAAAATCCATCAGAGACTATCCAAGTATAAAGAAATTATTTTCTTAGAAGACGTTTCTAGGCATATAAAAATTATATAAATTTAAAAGTGAAAAATGAAAGAAATTATAAAATCATTGTGTTTCATGTAGCACAATAGAAGTCCTGCAGATAGCTTACGTTTTCAAAAATGGGGATACAAAATCCAATTCCACATTGCTTCTCTTAAACTATTCACCCCCAGACATATTCAACTTCTAACATCAAACCTAATTCTGTAAGCTCTTAATCAGTGTTGAAACTGGAACTCAGGCATCTGTTTCATTCTTATTCATGTTGTATAAATAGAATATAATTTAAAACCAGATTAAATTCTACTTCTGGCGCTGGGAAGAGTATCCAGTGGATTAAGGAACTTGCTTGCAAAGCCTGCAAGCCCAGGTTCAATTCCTAAAGTAGCCTCATAAACTAGACACAAAAAGTGGTGAAAGATCTGGTGTTTTGTTTTGTTTTATTGCAGAAGCAAGAGGCCCTGGTGTGTGCCTGCACACGCACACTCTCACACACACACGCACACACACAAACATAGAAACCCACATAAAAAAGCAAAAAATTATGGTACAATAATAATCAAGAACTGCGAATAAAACAATCTAGATAAAATAAGGACATGTGGGGCTATAGGCACGGCTTATCAGATAAGGTACTCACCTGTAAAGCCAAAGGACCCAGGTTTGATTCCCCAGTAATAACAATCTAAGCCAGATACACAAGGTGGCACGTGCTTCTAGAATTCATTTGTAGCAGTTGAATGCCCTGGGGTGCCCATTCTCTCTCTGTCTCTCTGAAATAAATAAAATAAAAAGAAATTAAAAAAGAAAAAAGTAAACAGGTGCAACATTTATGTTTGATATATACTTCATAATATTGAGTGAAATGCAGATTAGTAAACCCATTTGCCTTTGGGATATCTATGTAGTTTCAGTGACTAAACTGTATGTTTTTGTTTTTGTTTTTTTTTTTCTGTGAAACAGACTAGTCCATTAGCAGGGATGCATAGCACACTACAGTGAAATAAGTCTGATTATCAGTTATATCATAAGAGAAACCATGATTTCTAGTTTTGTTTAGTATCTAAGATCTCAATTATTTTCTAAATATATTTCATCCTGGATTGGATTTATATACTGAAATACTTTGGGGGATTTTTAAATATTATTGTGTATTCCTCAGTTTCACTATAAAAGCAAATCAAATGTGTAGCATACAGCTTCAGGTTCACTGAAATGAATTTCCAGACCAGGCACAGTTATGGAGAAAGGGATCTATTGTAGCTTACAGATCCAAGGGAAGTTCCATAATGGCAGAAGAAGCTGGTCTGCCTTTACAGGTCAAAACACACACACACACACACACACACACACACACATACACACACACACACAAACACACACACACACACACACACACACACAGGGGGGGGGGAGCACAAGCCAAAAGCTACAAAGTAAAGCACACTTTGCTTATCTTTAGACTGAAATCTCAAACTCACCACCATACCTTAAGATCTGCCCAGTGACACTGCCTCCAGCTAGGTGGCTGCAGATGCAAACTACAAACTAAAATATTACTGAATATATTAGAGGCCATCTATTCAAACCACCACAAAATGTTTACACAATTTTCATTACATCTTTAATATAGGCAGATGGATTATTTTTATTTAGATTCATATTCTCTGGAAGTTTCAAAGGACTGTAAATTTGAGAGACTATTTTGTTATTTATATCTATCTTTCTAGTAATCTTAAAATAGTGTTATTCTACAGCCAGATGCTAACAGAACAACTAAATAGTCCTTTCATCCTATGTTTCTTTACTTTCTCAACATCTCCATATATATTCTTTATGCAAAACCAAATCACAAATATGTATTGACCATGTTAATATTTTTTACACATAAATATAGTATGTATTTGACATTTTATCATGTTTACTTTTCTTTTGTTTTGCATATATGTAAATTTGGATATACCAAACACTTTTAATTAGTATTTCACCTAGATCTACTAGTGATTATAATTTTTATATATTTAATTTTCTGCTAAATACTGTTCTGGTAACCAGCGGATTACTGGCTTCTAGAGACTAAAGTGGCCACTCCATTTGTGTTTCAATACTAATTTATGTAATTTGTCTCAACAGCTTCCTCTACCAAGACAACATATATCAGCTACAGCAATCATTCAATATGAACAAGGAAATGATACCATCAGAAGAAGTGTGGTATCTGATCTTAAATAATGAACAAGAGACTGCAAAAATTCACTCCTGGAGATCTCCGTAGACTACAACCAATCAGATCAATAGTCAGTCTTGTAAGGAACAAAATTTAGCCAAGAGCCAAAAGTATCAATATTGGGGAACAAAGAAACCCATTTTTTAAAAATACAACCAATGAGCGTCAAGCTAAAGTATTGCTTACCTATGGTCAATTTAAAACAAACAAACAAAAAAATCTCAAAAGGAAAACTAATGTTAGCTTGTGAAAAAAAAAATGCTGTTGAAATAAACCATGTCTGATGTTATTCTTGTAAGTATTTTTCTGTGATTGTGAGAACTCCCGTTCCTGTCCCACATTGTTCAACTTGTATAAGACTATGAGTCTGTTTCTCGTAATGGCTGACTGGATTGAAGCCTTGGGTTGTGCTAAAAAATAAATGCAATGATTGACGCATGCAATTTTTTATACAAATAATTTATTTCTAATAATAAAGGAATGTTTTGCAAATGTTGAGAGTTGTTTCGTTCCAGTTTTAAAAGTGAGAGAATTTCTTCTTTCCAGCTGGCATTTTTGTTGTTTCCAGATCCCCTCAGTGTCCCACAGCAATGTCACTGCCTTCAGGGATGCGCTTCGTAGATGGACCTGTGGTTGAAGAAGTCTGTTGTTATTTTCTGAGAAAGCATTGCTCTGTAAGAGTTCGTGAATACGTCCAGATTCCTCTAATAGATTTGCATAGGAACTGTTTTCTTTTTTTTTTTTTAATTTTATTTATTTATTTATTTATTTGAGAGCGACAGACACAGAGAGAAAGACAGATAGAGGGAGAGAGAGAATGGATGTGCCAGGGCTTCCAGACTCTGCAAACGAACTCCAGACGCGTGCGCCCCCTTGTGCATCTGGCTAACGTGGGACCTGGGGAACCGAGCCTCGAACCGGGGTCCTTAGGCTTCACAGGCAAGCGCTTAACCGCTAAGCCATCTCTCCAGCCCTCTTTTTTTTTTTTCTTGAAGGGTCAAGTAATGGCTTGAAGTAGATTTCTTCAAGTAACATTATCTGACAAACTATGAGCTGAACATTTACTTTGGAGAAAATAATGAATACTACCATGTAAAATATATTGAGGTGTTAGTGAATGTCTTCAGCAACTTTTTAATTCAAAACTTTTGTGTAATGAAACATTTCTTTGGTATGTGGTACTAACCTTTTCTCTCCTGGGTCTAGCAGTCACTGAAATCAGTAATTTAAAGGGCCTCACGTAGGGCAGGCTTCAAAGACCAGAATTAGCATATTTAGTCCTTTGGCATCACTAAAGAAACCACAGTTCAGAAAACATGTCAATACTTTCTTATTTTCCAAATGAAAACATCCAGTGGTTCATAGAACGATATTTTTAAACAGAAAAAACAGGAAGCCTGTGTCACACTAATAAAGCATGCCAAGATAGATAAAAGGAGTCTGTGGCCAGCTTTCAAATCTGTTACCATCTTGGTCAGGGCTAATCTGTTGCGTTCAATCCCAGGCATCCATCAAGTCAGTCCATCTCTATGGTCATTTTGTTGGTAAATGGTCTCTCTGCTTAGTGATCTTGGATGACTCTTTGCTTTTCTCACAGATATTAAAAGCTCTCTACTCCGTAGCTTTAACCTAGACATCAGGTGTCTTTATTTCCCCACGCAGGCTTTTTCCCCATGAAGGAAACATTTCCTAGATACCTAGGGAAACATATTTTAACAGATAGAAGAAAATGCATATTGATTGACCTTTGGTCCAGCTTCTCCAAATAGTATTTGTTCTTTGTTGATAATGTTAAATGATCTGAATTATTGATAACACAATACTGGTATCTGGATTCTACCTCCATTTCTAGGAGTGCCTTTCTGGATAAGACTGAGACTAACCAAAATAAATGCATAGTTTATTTTATTGTACCATGTAGCTCAATACTGTTAAAGGTACCAAGAAGTAATTTTAATTTTTAAATTGACAGTTTTCTTGCAATAGAGAGTATTGGTGGTTTGTACAATTTTTTTTTTACTAGATTTAAAGCATACATCCATATGCTTAGCTGAGAAAAAAATGTTTTTGTAAGCCTTGAATTTCATTCAGAGAGAGAAAAAAAACTCAGTATATTTTCATGTATCAATTGACTAATCAGAATGAATGGATATGACAGGGTACTTCTGGAGCAAAGCCTGGTTTCAGACCAACTGAAGGTTTTATTAATATTATGTTTTAATTTTTAATTTTAGGAAGAAAATAAGCATGTTTCATAGCATTGCAAAATCATCCTCATTACAAATTTACCAATGGGTTATATTTCCCCAAATTTTTATAAATAATTAATTCCTATCTGATGTAATATAAAATTGTATTTAACACATAATAGAGCTGAATAATTGTTCTCATGGATTTAAATATGCCAATCATCCTCTATAGCATTATCCCAGTGAGAAACATTCTAGTGACAAACCATCACCCTTCCCAAGTAGCAGGAGAAAAATTCCTTTAGCTTTTTACAGTAGGAACTGAAGAATTATCCCCTCCAGTGTGGTTATTTTTCAGGAATTTTGCTGAGGGCTCACAGGTAGCCCTAGGCTGGGACAGTGGTAGCATCTGTGAGGAGGATTCAGCATGTGGTAGTGGTTCATAAGACCTGGGCTTCAGAATGAACTGCCTGTGTCCTATAGATAAGCAAATGCAAACTTGCAGGAAAAAAAAATACAGCATTATATTCTTTAGAATTGACCTTGTGTTTTATTCTGGACAAGAAATGTCACTTCTAATCTCAGCATGCCAGAGGGAATGCTAAAAACCTAGCTAGAGGTAATATTCAGCAAATTCCATTAGTAGATATATTAATGTGACCTTGGGCAGAATCTGACCTCAGTGTTTTTTAATAGCTAATGATAAATAATACCAAGTAAACTTTAAATTAATGACAGTTGGTCTGCTACAAGTTAATTCTATTTTTTTGAGTAATTTAACCTTAAGAATAAACATTGTGATATAAATAGGAACTGTAAGACTAACTTAATTTTTAGTGTTTACCAGGAATTTTTGTCAAGAATTAGTATCTGAGATTAACATGATTTTACTAGATTTTATTTTTTCTTTAAATTACTACAGCATGGAACATCTAACTAGGAATAGAAGTTTTTGTCATTTATAATTTATGCTCCCTTTAATTCAAAATTTACATTATTTATAAATACCTTTTGACAATATAGACAAAATATTAACAATTTTCTAAATTGTATTACTCAGCTTTGATAATTTACTCAGTCAGCAAGTGGGTAAAATATCATTTTACAATTCTATTATGTACTTATCAATTTTCTTTTCATTTACTGAATTGTATTTATTATCAGCATTTTTCATCCAGTTTCTAGAATGAAATGATCAATGGGAACAATGAGTTTTCATGAAAGTATGACTGAGAAATAATATTGAAATCATGTAATACCCTAATCATGCATAATTATCATCAGAAGTGCTTCTTTTTGCTTTTTATATTTCTATTGAATGAATATAAGAGTAGGTAAGAAAAATTTGAGCACAGTTAGTCAAAAATTTCATTAAGAAGAAAAATTATATCTATGAATGCCCAGAAATTTGGTTATTGGTACTTAGTGTCATATGAGTGAAATAATGAAAAATGAGTACATGATTTGGTTTTAAAAACATGTTCTATGTTCTATTATAGTGTTTTTTTTTTAAGTATAATCTAATGGTGTTGTCACTAACTTCTGTACCTCATTATCTTTCATCTCATATAATCCCTCATAGGGCTTTCAGGAAGAACTTTTCTTGGTTAAAGTCAATCTATGCTCAATACAGAGCCCTATATCACATTTTGGTCTGTTTTCCAAGTGATAAGGATGGAGGAAAATAAATTTTGCCTACTATATGTTTACCAACTATTCTGTTTACCTACCATAAAGTAGTTCAGGGAAAGCTGACTTTGCCAAGTATCCTTGACAGAAAGTTGTAAATTGCAAAGCATATGAAAATCCAAGAATTAATCTTATAATGACTTAGCTAGGAGGTGCAGGCGATGTGATTGCAGAAACAAGAAAAGCAAAGTATCAGTGATATATCTGGTTGTGAAGTAAGTATGAGTAATTTACAGTGGATTAAAACCCATTATGTCAGTTAGCTAGAATGTTGGATTGCTTTGAGAGTCAGTAAAAAGTGCAAAAATGTTAAAGTATAATATTGAAAAAGTTAGACAAGAACTCTTGTAACAAAGGTAAAATGAAGAAGTCAAAGGTTTTATTCATATCCTAGTGTGATGATTTGTATCAGCTGCCCTCCATAAACTCATGTGATTTCAGTGTTTGGTCCCCAGACGGTGACAATTTGGGAGGTGGAGCCTTGCTGGAGGGAGTGTGGTGTTGGGCAGGTTTAGAAGTGTGGGAGCCAGTTCCCCTTATCAGAGCCTGCCTTCGTTTCTTGCTGTTGTTATGTTTCACCTGTCACGGTGGCAAGGTCCAGCCACTGTTCATGTCTGGCTTTCCTCTGCCTTCATGAGACATTCTGCCTCGGACTATCAGCCAAAATAAACCCCTTCTTTCTATCAGTTGCTTTTAGTCAGGTGTTCCCTCCCACCTATGTGAAAGTAACTATACCACCTAGTGAGACAACCAAGAAGGATTAAAACAGGTGCAATATCACTGATGTTATTCTAATGGGCAAACATCACTTGAATTTCTACTTAACAAAATTCCCCAATTACCCTTGTGCCTAAGGTCACAGAGTAGCTTTGCTGATAGAAATTCAAATGTAACCATACATTGAAGGTGCATCCAGTCTTATGTTTTGCCTGTTTCAGTATTTTGTTAATTTCTCTGGTCAGAGTGATACTTCACAGCCTTGGCAGTATGTGAATGATAAAGATCGAGGTTATACTCACACAATTTAACCTAGTAAAAGAAGTACCCTGACATACAACTCAGTTTTAAGTATTTATTCCTATCACATATTTTTAATTTATGTTTTAAAACATTTTATTTATTTATTTTTTATTAGAGAGAGAGAAAGAGAAAGAAT
The DNA here is from genome assembly GCF_020740685.1 of Jaculus jaculus. Lineage (NCBI taxonomy): Eukaryota > Metazoa > Chordata > Mammalia > Rodentia > Dipodidae > Jaculus > Jaculus jaculus. Next base: position 87,035,669 of record NC_059111.1, on the reverse strand, counting down.
GGGCATTCCAGGGCCTCTAGTCACAGCAGACAAACTCCAGATGCATATATCACTGTGTGCATATGGCTTATGTGAGTACTGGAGAATTGAACCCATATCCTTATGTTTTTCAAGCAAACATCTTTACCACTGAGCAATCTCTCCAGCCCCCTAATTTTAATTTTTTTTTAAATATATTTTATTTATTTATTTATTTGAGAGAGAGAGAAAGAGGGGTAGAATGGGCATGCCAGGGCCTCCAGCCACTGAAAACGAACTCATGCATGCGCCCCCTTGTGCATCTGGTTTATGTGGGTCCTGGAGAGTTAAACAGGATCCTTTGGCTCTGCAGGCAAATGCCTTAACCACTAAGCCATCTCTCTAGCCTTCTAATTTTATTTTTTAATTTGCTTACCAACTAGTATGCTCCCTTATGTCATTTTCATGCATGCTTAATTTTGTCTAACCTTTCCCTCTACTCCTTCCCCTTCTCCATTTCCCTTCCGTGATCCCTGCTCATACGTTTTCATCTCCAGTGTCTCTTCTTCCATGTCAGCAACACAAATCCTCTATTACCCTCCCCACCTCTCCTCCTTAAAGCCTTTTTTCTCCCCTCTGATGTCCTGTTCTAGTTCTCTGGCCTATATGCCCACCCATGTCCACATATATAGAAATATATAAAACTTAGAAGCTAGGACCCACAGATGAGAAGACTTGAAGTGCTTGCCTTTCTGAAACTGGGTTGACTCACTTAATATAATTTTTAGTTGGTCCATCCATGGATTCCCCAAATAATTTTTCCCTAGACATTATTTCTGGTGGGCATTTCATTTCCCTGTATATAGTATATTACTTTAAGGGGGCAAATCAGTTCTTCAGAGTGTCCCTGAAGATAACAAGCATTATAAAATCTACTCTATGTGTTTGAATCTCCTCCTCCTCCTCCTCCTCCTCCTCCTCCTCTTCTTCTTCTTCTTCTTCTCCTTCTTCTTATTATTATTATTTTAATGCTATTAACCTTGAGCCTTCCAAGCAAATCCTATTCTACATGATTTCTACTGGCATCGTGTAGACAGAAGAAGCAATAATGAAGAGTTTGTTCTCAGTAAGGGGTGGAGAAGGGAAGCAGGCACAGTGAGAAAAACTTCCACCTCTCCTCACATCAGACTGCTGTCTTAACTCTAGATGGTAAGGTATTGATGACAGTAGAAGCTCCCTTCTTCAATGGATCCTTGTTGCATAAATGGAAGACCAGAAGCTCTTATGCTCAGTGGTCTCTTAGAGGTTCCTTACTCACCTTCCAGAAGGAAGTAGAAGCAGGTCTAACATCCAGGATTATGAAGTAGATGAAACAGATTTTACTTTGTGTTGAACTGATATCAGTTTCTTTTACCCATTATGGATGCCACTCAAACAACCAGTGCCCTCAGTGAACATCCCAGGTTCTTAGAGTTACCTTCTCCTACTTACATTGTCTTGTTTGAGGACTTTAGTCAGCTCCAATAGCTTGGTTGTTTTATGACAAATACTCCTTACGCCAACAAACATGGCTATATAAGGAAGCACGTCAGAGGCTCTGAGGGAAGGAGCCTACATTTGGATTTGATGTGCTATACTCTGCAATTGGAACAGTTTACTTATTTATTTTTTTCAGGCATAATCTTGCAGACATTGGCTAGGTCCCATGAATGTAACAATGCTCCAAACAATCTTCCCCATCATGCCATTTATATTTCTGCAGAAAAGACCAAATTTTAATTGTAAATATATAAATAGTTTAGACAGTGATACACACTTAGAAAAGCAGTAAATTGGGGAAAATGTTTAGGAAATATGTTATGAAGTAACACTGAGAAGTAAAATGAATAGTTGTCAGATTACATGGCCAAGGAAGTTAGTGTTTGCATAAAATATGAGAAAATGTGTGATTGATATTTATCTATGTACACTATCTTGGGGAAGGGAATTTTTAGGAAGAGGAAAACAGGAAACATCCCTTGAGGCAGAAGTTTATCTAGAGCCAGAGAATGTGAAAATGTCTTCAAGTGGATTATAAGATTTTATAGATCCTAATGGTTCAATGAACAATCATTAACTTTTCTCTTTATAACCAGAGGAACATTAGGAGTTTTTGAGCAAAATAATAACAAGAGCTTTAACTTCGTCTGATTCTTTCTGGTTTCTATGATACAATCAGGTTAGCTCTAAGGAGGCGATAACAGAAGTACAGATTTCTATCAGAAGACGTGGATGACCTGGGTTAGAAATGATCATTACGTAGGCTGGGAAGATCAGTGGTTAGACTACGTTTTGACTGATGAACCTACTTGTTAGTATGCATTGAGAGGGAAGGATGGGTTCAGGGCCTTGATCTGAGTAAGTGAACAGATTCCATTGTTTATGAAGATGGGGTCGACCGTGAGCAGAATGAACACAAGGCAGTAAAATTGACACTGCAGCAGGAATGTTCTCTACTTCTTCCCACTTCGCATCTTTCCTTTGCATCTTTAAAGATACATGAATAAATTAAATAACTCCAGAGAGCCAGGGGTAAATTTCAGAATTACAAAGTGGCCAAGCACCTTTTCTCTGTGAGCTATTTTTAGTAGATACTCGGGTCATGTCTCTGTCAGAAAGCCTTTCTTCCCCCCACGTCCACTAGTCCAGGATAAATCCTGAGCTGATATTTCTTACTTGTGAAAATTCATATTTCCCCCAAGTTCCACCTCAATTCATTGTGGTTGTATTTAAGTCTGGTTGTTGCTGTTATTACTGTTATTTTTGTGTCATTATTTTCCCTGAAGTGTCTGAGTGTTTTTGGGACTACTTTAATCCCCCCCCCCTTTTTTTTTCTTAATGTTCTGGTGCTCCTTGGAATCTACCCTGGGGGAAATTTACCTCAGTCCCTTATTCTAATCAAGATTCCCTCTTCATCCTCTCATGAAAGGTCAGGTGCTTTGTAGTAAGTGTATCTGCCTGATACAGAATGAATAAAGGGACTATTACTTGTTGTCACAAATATTGAGAGGCTATAGCAATATACTAGTTTAATTTTGATGGAGCCTTCTTGTATACTACTTCCTGTCTTTCCATTGCTTGCCTGTATTTATCCATTATTTTACCAACTTAACCTTCACCTTTTTTTAAAATGAAATGTGAAAATATTATGGATTAATTTATTTCACTTAATAAGAATGTAAATATGTTACTGAGTGGAAAGGATGAGAAGGCAAGTAATAATAGAATTTACATTGATTATGTCATCAGTAATTATAACAGTGGAGGTTATTAGCCATTTGGATGCCCAGAACCTTACCAAGGGCTGTGAAGGAGTATTTCTACCTATCACCTAGTGAGGGAGATATTGATGATTATCTGTGTTTATAGATGGTGAAATAGAGCAAAGATGCTTAAAACTCCGAGAGGATAGAGGCCCAGAGCTGCAGCAGCAAAGTATGCCAACATTGTCCAGGGCAGGGTAAAGTTAAGGGGCAGTGTAGGGACATCCACATTTAACAAGAAACAGAAATGTCTGTACAAGAAGGCTCTGGAATTTGTGATTTCTTTACTGATATCAATGTGTCAGTCATGCAAAAGCAATCTGTTTCCTATAGAATTATACAACCTTAGCCTTGGGAATATTTTTAGTTCAAGGGATAAGTTGTAAATAAATTCAAGTTAATGACAAATATTTGTGTTTGAGAGATCTCTCTCTCTCTCTCTCTCTCTCTCTTTTTCTTTTGAGGTAGGGTCTTGCTCTAGCTCAGGCTGACCTGGAATTCACTGTGTAGTCTCAGGGTGGCCTTGCCAATCCTCCTACCACTGCCTCCAGAGTGCTGAGATTAAAAGCATGTGCCACCACACCCAGCTGAGATTTCAATTTTATTGTGTTTCCCTTAATGAGTTTATCACGTGACAAGATGACATATGCCTTTTACCTCATCATTCATGATTTGTTATATGGCAAATTTGTTATTTTTTAAAATTAGAATGAAAGAAATTGGAAAACAGGACAATTTGGGAGACTTACAAGTAAGTGTGAAGTTAACCTAATTACATAATTTGCTATATTTAAAATTACTCAGATGTTCACCCAACTTGTTTGTAAATGCACTTTTATTATACTCCTACGATGGCAAGCTATGATTGTTTCTTTCATTCACAAGTAGTTTCTGAGCTAACTAGCACATGAACTTCTTCCAAAGATGCAAAACATTATTATTATAATGTCTTCCACATAGGAAAATCAAGCCCAATGATTAGGATTAGCCAAACTAAATGTCAAGTCATCCACTAGGAAGTGGGCCAAGAATAAAATGTTACAATTCTCAAGGAGGGGTTAACATCCATCTCTTAGAACATGTGGTCATCCTCATCATTCATCCTTGGACACTGTTTGTACCTAGTGATTATTTCCTAGATGCACAGTCTGACTGTTGTTCTGAGTAGAAGTGATCTGCATTCCTGAGCTCCGTTACAATGGAAACCAATGGCAGAAAGAAACAACAACAAAAATACAAAAGGTAGGCTTAAGGATTGGTGGTGATTTTGCTACATTTTTCTAACAGGTGTAAATCCTGGTTGGCCAGAAGAAGGAAGGTGTTTGAATCCTCAGCTGACACCTTAAATGCTGCAAAGCTGGGTTCAGCAAAGAATTCAGCAAAAAGGTTTTCAAGATATTTTAAAGCTGTGAAAGTCCAAGTACTATCCCATTACACACACACACTCACACACACACACACACACACACACACACACACACACACACACCAGCAAGGATGGCATTTTTAAAATTTTTATTTATCTGTATGTGTACGTGGGTTATGGATGTAACAGACATCTTATTTTATATGAAGACCAGATGCTTGTGTCACTTTTTGCATTTAGCTGATGTGGGTAGTTTGGGAACTGATGCTGGGCTGACAGGCTTGTCAAGCGAGCGCTTGTAACCGCTTAGCCATCTTCCCAGCTTAGATAATGAGTTTTAAAGTACAAAACCCAAATTCCATTTGTAAGTGCACATAAAATGAAGTTTTCAAATTTGAAATTGTTAGGTCCATTCCCATATGCCTCTGGGATCTAAATTCAATAGCTAAAGGGACCTTGGAGCTGTGGAGAAGTGGGTCAGACAGAAAGTCCTTCATGATGTTATGGGGTTGGGACAGCAAACCAAAAGACTGAGGGTTTATGTGTTGGGCCTAACTGCTATCAAGAAGCTATAATGGCTTACTGTAGCAAATGCTCACTTTTCAGAAAGTACATGAATGCCAATCTACACAGTAGAAATTTTTAGCTCACAGTTTCTGTGTTTTCTTTGGAGAAGGTATGTTTGTTTGTTTATTTATTTATTTTTACTAGTAAGTAATAATAATTTGGCTGCTTCCATTTGTTTGATTTCTAGTTGTATTTACTCTAAGATATAATAACTCTATAAGTTTCATTTTGCCTACAAAACATAAAAGTGGCATATTAAGTATGACTATTAAAGGAAGAATGTTATCTCATTATATTTCTAGTTGATTTTAGTTTTAGAAACTTGCAAGTATGATAAAATATATTTTTACCTATGAATTTTAATTTATATTTATATAAATCTATTTATATAGATTATATTTAATTTATATTTTAATTTTCATCAGCAATACATAAGAAGTTCATCTTTCAACATGATAGGTTGTGAAGTTAACTTTAAAGTCCTAGATGAAATGACTCACACTGAATTAAGCTAAGTCAATATTTTAAATTTATATGAACTTGCAGTAATGACAAGTTTCAGCCACACTATGACATTGAAATACTTCATGGGGGTATTTTGTTTAATGATTATTCACAAGTCACTTGCATTAAAATATGCTAATTAAAAAACTTTTCATCAGTAGATAAAGTCCACTTATGATTACAAAGATTAAAGATATTTCTTCTTAATGGAAATTTTGGAAGCAAATATTCATGGTGTATTCTCCAATTGTGTGTTTTAAATGGCAGAATATTAATGCTATAATCATGATATGATCCCTTCACCTAATAAGCTGTCTGGCATTTTGAAGCCTAAAAATACATGCAAAAAAAGTATATAGTATATATCAATTTGTGATGATAAATGTCTAAAATAAGGAGCACATTGGACTGTTGAATCTCAAGTTTCTAATGATAGATAGGTTAGATAGATAGATAAATAGATAAACATGTAGATAGATAATAGATGATAGATTCCACCATGCTCACTATCACAGAAGGAACCCTCCAAATAGAGTATTTAAATAACTTATTAATCTATATGTCTAAAATTAGCTCAAAAGAAAAGGTTTTGGAAACAATGGTTTGATTTGAGGGTAAAAAAAGAGACCAATATTTCAGATGTCACACAAAATGTAACCCCTTCAATGTCTTCCATCCAGTGTTTCTCCCAGTATGGTCTAGCATTGCCCACATCAGGACCAATTAAGGCTGGGGTCTCAGAGTACAATGTGCTGTGGAACTAGACCATAAAAAGTTAAAACTGCTTGATGCAGGGCTTGAGAATCTAACTTTTATATATTTTTTTTAAAAAAATATTTTTATTTATTTATTTGAGAGCACTGCAAATGAACTCCAGATGCATGCATCACCTTGTGCGTTTGGCTTATGTGGGTCCTGGGGAATAAAGCCTTGAAACTGGGTCTTTGGCTTCACAGGCAAGTGCATAACCTCTAAGCCATCTCTCTGGCTCTCTATATATTTTTTTAAATTTATTATTTATTTATTTGCAAGCAGAGAGATAAGAAGAGGAGAAGAAGAAGAAAGAGGAGGAAGAAGAGGGAGAAGAAGAAGAAGACGAAGAAGAAGAAGAAGAAGAAGAAGAAGAAGAAGAAGAAGAAGAAGAAGAAGAAGAAGAAGAAGAAGAAGAAGAAGAAGAAAGAGGAATGGGAAGGGGAAGGAGAGAGACAGAGAGATAGAATGGGCATGCCATGGCCTCCAGCCTGTGCAAATGAACCCCAGATGCATGTACCACTTTGTGCCTCTGGCTTTATGTGGATACTAGGGAATCAAATCCAGGTTGTTAGGCTTTACAACCAAGTTCCAAGAGCTGCTAAGCCATCTCTCCAGCTCCTGAGAATCTACATTTCAAAATTATTGCCTGTGCTGTCTTTCCTCAAGCACCTTGACAGCCACTGTGTGAACAGGTGAGTTGGTAGAACTTCCTCCTAAAAATGTGGCCCATACTGCTTGTGAGTACACCCACCACTGTGTTTCTACCCCCAGTACCCATGATACTTATCAGCTTAAGCCTACAATTTTACTCTTCTGTAGCCAAATACTCTGATTCCCTGGCCGCCATTATATTTGCTTAATTTTTGAAGATTTTAACTATTTAACATTATAGTAAAGAGTTTTAAGTGCCCATGACCATGTATAGTTCTATGCATATGATATTACGAACCTTTCTTGGCTTTCCCCTTATTGTCTGAATGAAGTGTCTAATGCATGGCAAGAATTTAGCCCTCCCTATGTAATAAATTCTAAAGTCAATATTATCACATCTCAGCTTAGTGAACTGCTCTACACAGACCTCCACATAAAGAGTAGTGAACATCCTCCCACCAACGTTTTGTTCATGTAGATCAATAGGACTAAACTTAGAAGGATATCACTAATCATGTCATGGGTTCCTTAGGAGTCAATATAGCAATCAAACTCAGCTAAATTACAACTGCTCATGGTAATGACAATATATAGTCTACTTAATGAAAATTACATATTATTTCTGTAAGAATGCTTGAAATGTTGACCTGTGTGCACACCTAAATTTAATGTCCCCTTTCTCCTTGGTCAATATTTCTTCATATTACAAAACTCATTTTATATATCTTTTAAAAATAGTCATTTTTTGCATAAATAAATGCATACCATCATTGGTGTGTGTGTGTGTGTGTGTCTGTGTGTATTTTCAGCACCTTGCTTCTCTCTATATAGCATGGAATAGAGGCTATTGAAACAGTAAAAGCTAGCTACTGAAAAGCCAAACCTCACCAATCCATCATTTCATTGAGCTCCACAAGATAGAATAGTATGTTCTTTGGAGGCAATGACATACACTCAGGTTTAAACTCAGTATGGTGTCCAGGAGAGGAGCAAGGAAGTGTCTGTTACATCCTATAGTAATCTAGCCAAACCAAAATGTTTTATATTTAATTGTATTTGAAAAGAGACAGAAGGAAACTAGAATATAATCATATGAACATGAGTTGAAATAATTTACTGTCTGGAGTTTTGAAGGATAAAAACAGGCAAATTAAAATTGAAGAGAAGACTTTAGTGGAGCACAAACATAGGAGAGCGGACTTCAGATTCAGGGCTGTCTTCAGAAGAAGCAGTGACTGGGTCCAGCTCCTGGTACACGAAGCGAGATTTTAAAGGGCAGCTGATGATCATTGATTGGGAGAAATGTCTTTGTTTAAACCATAAAGGGTGACTAGATGACCTCTGAATATTTCTCAGTAATTATTGCTAAGTACATGCAATGTATATATTCACCCTTTCAAGGGCTACATGAAGAACAGAGGAGGTAAGACACCATCTTACCTGTGGTCTCAACTGTGCTAGTCATTAGAAGAAAAGCTAAGAAATCCTAGGAGATTTTGAGGTAGGGATATATTTGTCCCGGGAAGACACGGTTTTGTGTGTGCCATTTGAAATTTATCTTGTGGTCATTAGCATGACACTAAGACTTAAAATCTATAAATTGAAACTAACCTGGAGCTAGAGTCATCTTGTATCAAAGACAAATCCTAGGGAGATGGACAAAGTTAAGTAGTGGTAGAGTGTTTTAGAGAATTTAGAGAGCAATTAGAGAAGATTTTTTTTCCTTACAGTGTCTAATCACATACCTGACTGAAGTAGGTCTTTCAGGCATAAATGTATATAATCTACACTTGCCAATAAAAGAAAGACAATATCATGAAAATCCACATAAGATTACACTATAATTTATTTTAATAAACTGTCTTATTGATTTGTATTTTAAATAGTTTTCTCATGATCCACCTGATAAAAATGTTAGATTTCTAGGAAAGAGAGCTTATTTGGCATGTGTGTTTGCATGTGTCTGTGGGTATATGTATGGTGTGGTGTGTGTCTAGTATACACACATATGTGAGCAGATGCATGTATCCTGTAGGCAAGTGTGTGTAAGCTAAAAGAGAAGTTCGGGTGTCTTCTTCTATCACTCCCACTTGTTGCTTGGATGCAGACTCTCTCACTGAACTTGGAGCTGCTGTTTTTAGTCAAACTGGTTGGCCGGTAAGTCTAGTGTTCCACCTGTCTCTTCTGTCACAGGACTGGGCTTAAGGGTGTGTGTGGTCACACCCTTCTTTCGATGTGGGTTCTGGGGATGGATTTTTGGCTCTCTCAGGCCTTCCTGCTTACATGAGATGCACTCTTAACCACTGAACTATCTTCTAAGGCTCTGCAATATACCTCTTAAGTGATGGTTTTGCTTTGGTTACATGTATTTTCAACTGTTTAATGATCATGGCTGTCATTACTGTGTAAAACCTCATGACATTCTTTATACACACTGTCATGGGGATTGCAGTAGTTAAACCTTAGCAAACCAGAAGGGGAGAGTCAATAGGTAAACTACCACAATCCCACTCTCCTTCTGCTATGAATTTGTCTTACTACTGGCTGAACCCAAAGGAACATCTTAACGGTTTCCATGGGCCAACTGTCTAGCACAGTGTAAGCATGCAAGGCCAGGACAGACAAAGCTCAGACACAGCTGCATTATGTGTAAGGCTCTTTTCTATGTACTTGGGCTATCACAATTGACTTTCCAAAGCCTTGCCTAGCCTATGTGTCAGGCTCTGTGTTTAGCCCCCAGCACCTGGATTGAGGGGTTATAAAAGAAGGAAGGGAGGAAAGAGAAAGAGAGAGAGAGAGAGATTGGGAGAGATTCTGCCTTTCATAAATTCAAACAAGTAAATAGGTAGCTTCAAAGCAGTCTATTGAACAAATAAGCAAGATATGAGATGGTGGCATGGGAAGGAAGCTCTGGAGCAGATAGGAGGAAGCTAACTTGTTCTATAGATTCACAGCATTTACGTACAAAGGGGCTAAAATGATGGAAAGGAATAAAGGTAAAATAAACAGAGTAGGAGAACGTTTCTGTGTGTGTGTGTGTGTGTGTGTGTGTGTGTGTGTGTGTGTGTGTGTGTGTGTTGTATGCAAGCGCTTATTCAGATTAAAGCGCCCCTGTAAACATAGAAGCCCCTCCCTCTCTCCCTCTTTCTTATTCAACCCTGAACTGCAGGTTTTTTGTTGTTTGTTGTTTTGTTTTGTTTATGAGCTCCACTGATGGATTTGCTGGACTAGAGTGACAGATGTGTGTGGCTATGCCCAAGTGTTTACCTGTGTGCTGGGGACTTGAACTCAGTTCTTCTTGGGCCCTTTCAGGATTTCCTCTTGTGTGGCAAGCATTTTTAACCCTTGAGCCATCTCTCCAGCCCTCAGTTTCTAAGTGCTATCTATGCTTTCACTAAGCTCCAAACCTACGAAGAGTTTTCTGAATGAAACTGATTATGCTAATGAAAAATACAGATTAAACACTATTAAAGTCTCTGTTTAATAAAACAGTCTCATCCAATAAAAATAACGTGAGGCAGAAAAAAATGTTTTGTTGCTTCATGAATCACATATAAGTTATGATAAATTTGTCAGATAGAAAGTTCTACTCTCTCTGAACTTCGGAAAGGACAAAACATATTTCACACAGCAGGGTTATGTTGTTATTCTCATTTCTAGATGTCAGGCCCCTGACCTGAAAAACACAAGCTACAGATTCTTTGAGGCCACTGAACAATCATTTAGCCTTTGGGCCTTGACTACTTTATCTGTAAAATGGAAGTAATAAGGCCTTTTTCTATCTCCCACAGAAGACCTCAATTTTGATAACTAATAAGAAACTAATAATAGAATGTCTTGAGTTCCCTGGAGTACAGCTACTAGCTGTATAAAGTGGTTTATTACAACAGCTTTTCTTGAGCTATGAGTACTTACAGCAACCAAAAACAAAATACATCATATCCTGTTGAAACTGCCCTTGGATAGAAAATATGTGATTATCCAAGGTTGAATTTGATTGCAGAGTATCTGTGAACATCTGGGCTTTTATCAAGAATGTCTTTTGAGGTGGAAGATATGTTTGCAGAAGTGGATTATTCTCATAGAAGAGGTAAGCATAATACATGCTTCCTGTCTTGGAAATTTTAGCATGTGGGATGGTCAAAAGCGATAAAATTCCCTTTCCTTTGCAGTGTCAGCCACATGCGATGTTGTCTCTTCTAAGGGAGAGGGAGGAAGATTTTTCCTTCTACTGGAATAATTATTACCAGATGGGTAAACAGCGAGTATGGTTTCACACAATTGCATTTTAAACCCAACTAGGCAGTGTGTGATATTAAAAAGCTCTCATTTATGAAATCAAACCTATTGAACCAAACCCTAGTCATGAGTGATGCTCAGGCTGGTGCATGCAAATATAAGCTCTATTGGAGGAGTCGAGGCTCCTAACACAGTTCTGTTTATGACATAGTCAGGTAGCCTTAGGTCTTTCTTTTCTCCATAAGCTTGTAGCAGCTATACCTCAGCCACATGTTCTCCATGCCAAAATAAATAAATAAATAAATAAAAACTAACGAACAAAAGCTTGGTTGTAAATACCTAACTGGAACACAGAAACCACCCACTAACTCATGTTCTGCTTTGTCTATAGGAAGATAAAAAAAAATAGTGATGTATGGGGTACAGTTGTGTTTACTTATCTGTTAAATGTATTATTACCTGTTGAATATTAAATAGAATCCACTGGTTAGCTAGTTTCTGTTTGAGCCAGTTTCCCTCACCTTGAAATTCAAGTCAGGAAATTAAGAGTCATTAAGAATACGCTAAAAAAAAAATTGCAAGATACAGTAGAAAATGAAGTATTCCACTTATTTAATCTACTTAATAATATTTATTTAATATTATTCTAAAAGCCATTAGTTCAGCGGATCCCATTGGTGTGAGTCTTCCCCTCTGCCACCACTATTGGTTCCCCCAGCGTTCTCTGGAAGCACACAGATACGCACAAGAAGAGCTGGAAAAGAAAGCAAAGGACCTTGTCACCAGGAGGCAGAGTGCGGGACGTAAATTGTAAAGCAGTACTGCCTAAAACACTCATTCTCCAACCAGAGCAACATCTTAAGCTTTAAACCAAAATTTGTTAGAAATGTACATCCTCAGGTCCCAGCCCAGGTTTATTAAATCTGACATCTGGCAATAAGACCTAGAAGTCTACTTGTGACAGATCCTCTGAACTTATGTGAATTTGGTACAATAATTAAGTTTAAGGACCTTTAAGACTTAAAGGAACAATATATAGGCTGTGGCCATGAGACCCTCCTACTTTCTGTCAAATCTATTGCAGGTATTGGGTTTTCAATTTTTCACAAGGGAAGAAAACCACAGTCAGAGGAAAAGTAGTGAGAGAAAGAATAAGGGAAATTCTTTGCATCCATGGCTGTTCAGACCTTTTCCTGCTCTTGGAATTTCTAAGTCAGGATATAGCTGTTAGATGTTACACTGGCAAAGAAAACACTGGAGATAAAGGAAAGCCTCTGACACCTAAGGACAGACGCACCACTCTGTTTGTTGAAGGCCATAACATTAAAAAAGGAAGAAAAGAGCTGGGCGTAGTGGCACATACCTTTAATACCAGCACTAGGGAGGAAGAGGTAGGTGGATAGCTGTGAGTTCGAGGCCACCCTGAGACTAGTGAATTCCAGTTCAGCCTGGGATAAAGCAAGTCCCTACCTTGGAAAACAATAAAACAACAAAAACAACAACAACAACAACAACAACAAAAAGAATTAAAAAAGGAAGAAAAAGCAAAATAACTTGCTGTATATTTTTACATTTGTTTTTCTTTTTATTGGTTATTAATTAGAAACTTTGTTGAATGGACAAATTATGTATTCATCCAATTTTCCTCCTCCCTTCCCTCATTCCATGGAGGGCCCTTCTCAGTGGGGTAACTAGTATTCACAATGGGACTATGGGTTATGAATGCAACAGTCAGTCCTGTGCGTGGAGGGGTGAGTTGACAATGCCTCCGGCTACTCCTTCCCACTTTGTGGCTCTTTCAACCTTTCTGGCCCCTCTTCCAAAATGTCCTCTGATCCTTAGAGGGTAAATTCCTTTTTCTCTCTGATATTTTCATTGATAATGGTAACTACCTGAAAAGCCATCATCTTGAAACACATGTGGTTTCTAAATATATGAATTTTACTTTTGAAAATATAGCACAGTTCAGGAATATTTGAGAGTTAGCCAGCAGCCCTTCTAACCTCTAAGCAAGAGACATCAACTGCCCTCTTGCCATTCAGGTTCTGTTGATGTTAATAAAGCTATACACTGTCATCATTGTCTTTTGCTCTGCATTCACTGATTGGTGTTCCAATCTGTATTATCAACTGTGCCTTACATTTGCTTTCTTGATTGGAAAGATCTGTCTTGGAATTGTTCCTCTTTAGAAGACTAAGGGGTATGGCAGAATTTCTTGGGATCCAACTATAGGTAGGAATCTTTTATTTTTCTCAGGATGTTGATTTTCACAGGACACATTTCTTTGTGTCCTTCTTGCATAGAGAAGAAAATTAATTTTTTTTTTTAAATTTTGGCTTCCTAAATTGTTCAAGGTGACAGAGTTTATGTCATCTTCCAAAGCCATGCTATTTCCAGAATAAACCTACGGGTAGCTGCTTGGGTATTTTTTTAAATTATTAAATGCAATTAAAGTTGGAAGTTCAGTTCCTCAATCACATGAGCAACATTTAAAGTGTTCAATAACCATATATGGCCAGTATCTTCCATATTTGGGGAGGTCTTAAAGATCAGAATGAGGAAAGTGGCAAAAAATCAGTATTAGTGAGAATAATAAGCCACCTACTAAGTCAATGACATTTGATGTCTAGATTCCAATTCATTTTTCTGAATGCAGTTTCATACATTTCCAAGTTAAAGGTCAACTGAAAGGAAATAGTATCCCGCATCCTAGGTCAGCCAGTATTTCAGAGACAAAGATATATCATCATTATCTTTATGGCCAACTGATTTTCTGTGGTGCTCAGTTGTAGCCCATAAGCACTAAGAGAACCACCGATTGTCATTTCCTTCAACCCTTCCTTCTATGCTCCTCTGTATATTGTTCCTGTATCTTGTCATCTAGACCCACTTCTAGGTAATTTGTACATATTTCTTATTTACCCAGGCTTGTAGTACTTATGGTACTGCTCCTTTGTTTTACCAATCACTGTACCAGTTTGTTTTCATGAGCAGAGACCCTTTGCCGTATAGGTATGGAAGATCAAAATGTTTTCTCTAAGTTTCTTTCTAGGATCAGAGAGATGGGAATCCGATGTGCCAAAGAAGGACTACAGTGCCAGCGGCACTCTTACCCATGCTCCCAACTTTTAGGCAAGAGAATTATGTACCAAGAAGAGGAATTGCATTTTTCACTAATTGGCTTTCAAATATAAAGATGGAGATTCCTAAATTCCTGCAACCTCCCCTTTTGTTCTTGTGGCACGGAGAAAATTAGTAGTTTTTTTTTTTCTCCAGCTCACTGATGAGCATGGAAACGTAATGGAGCCAATTTTATGTATGAAGTAGCAGAGGAGAGTATTACTAAGTTTCTGCTTATTTGTTTTGCTTGATTTTGTGATCATCTTTGCTGATATGGCTCAAGGATTTCTGGGAGCTCTACCCTTCCAGGATCATTTAAGTGGTTCTTTCCCAGAACAGGAAGGCTACAAAAACAATTGCAGCTGTTGTGTCTGTAAGTTTACTTTCAGTACCTTGTATCAGAAAGGACTTAAGGACAGTTTTCCTGCTAAAATTATATTTTTGAGCAATAATAAATCTATGATTATACAGATGACAATAAAATTATCCAAATGTGTCCTTGGACACACACAACCATTTTACTAACTGATAGTCATAGCTTTTAAAATAGTTTTATTTATTCATTTTCAAGGAGATGGGGAGAGGAAGAGGGAGCAAGAGAAAAAGAGAGAGAGAGAGAATGGTTATACCAGGGCCTCCCTCCAGTGCAAATTAACTCCAGATGCATGTGCCATTTTGTGCATCTATCTTTACATTGGTACCAGGAAATCAAACCTGGGTTGTTCGGCTTTGCAGGCAAGCACCTTAACCCCTGAGCAATATCTCCAGTCTCATAGTCATATATTTTAAATAGCAAATACATTCTACGGCAGATTTATGTTATTTGCTATTCACATAGAGTCTAATGTAACTAGACAGCATGAAAAGAATATAAAAGACAAAAATTGAGATGCTTTAATCATGTATAGAACAAAACTTTACTACAGTTTTAAAATTAAACATATAAAGTACAGCAATGATAATTTATACAAGTTAGAATGTAACTCTGTACATAAAATTAAATAAAAATCAGCACTAACATTGCAAGACTGCACATTACACTGATTGCCACCTGGGGTGATAAAATAAGTTAGAAAATCCAATTATTAGAATATGTTATAGTTATACTGTAATCTTGTCACAGTCAAAGAAACAGCATTGATGACAACAACAACAAAAACTGCTAGCTACTTCTGTGTAATAGCTGGTCTCTTTCACGGACATATTTTATCACAAAATGAGTAGAAGACTGTTTTATTGGTAAGTAACAGCTAAATCAGACACCTGCAAGCTCTTCCCAGAGTTGGCTTGTGATTCTATAGCCTATACACAGCACACCTAGTCATATAAAACGAATTAGTGTGGTGAAGCTATTAAGCACATTTCTTTCAAATGAATTAAGTGTTTTGCATACTGTTCTTATGCTTCACCATTTGAGAGATAGTATAAAATTTTACTACGTAAATTAAAGATCACATTTCCCATGAAAGAAAACCTGAATTAATATTGTTAGTATTTGGTAAATGTCTCCAGTTTGGCTATTTGAGAGCAAAGGGTAAAGTCCCAGCCCTGCCTCATATAAAACTGCTTCACCTCCCTAAGCTCTAGTAACTAGTTTGAATCCTGTGGTCTCAAAGTCTTATGTCTGACTTCTGCTTAATGTACAGTTTTAATTTCCTCACAATCTCCATACCACACATGATTTTAATCCAAAGGAATGAAGGGATTAGGGTACATTTCTTACTGAATTGATTTGCTCTTGCTTTAAAACCAAAGAGAACCAATTTACCTGCAGTCTTGATTTGCTTTCTGCTACTGAAATGACTGAAAACCTCTTGGATGATTCCTTTTACACGTGATGTAAAAAAAAATCCATCCATGTATTTTATACCTTAAAAAAAAAAAAGGCACACAAAATGCCCTGTGATTCTTTCATTTCCAATTGTCTTTCTTATAACCTAGACATGGTAACAAGAAAAAAAGAAGCCTTTAAGAAGGGATGTTAGTGAGGACAGATGAATCCTCCTAATCATGCATCTTCTGGGAAAATGTAATGTCAGATGATCAGTGAAACTTGAACTTTCTCATAAGGCTGAGTTTCTTCAAGATTAGTAGGAGGTTGTCTTATTCTACTCTGGCTGCTATAATGAAAAACCATGTTTGAGGTTTATCCAACACACATTTATATCTCGCAGGTTTGGAGACAGGAGACTCCATGGTCAAGATGCTGGCACCTTGAGATTCTAGTATAAGCTTTCCTCTTCTAACGCATTCATATAATTCAGAGAAAAAGACACAAAATGTTCTCTTTTTTCATATTGAAGCACCATTTCTAATGTTAGTGCCCCACCCTTATGATCTAAATGATTTACCTTCTAAGCTCTCATCTTCAAATACCATCATGTTGATAGTTCAAACATCAGCATATCAATTATGGGGAGAACAAAGTTATGTTCATAGCATACGTAGAGCTTTTGAAGTACCTCACAGCCATGTATTCAAAAACAAAAATTGGAGAGCAAACCACAGCCTCATAATCAATTTCAAAGTTCAGTGGACTCCTGGAGAGCTTAAGGTTACTTTTTAAAAAAAATTTTCTTCATGTTGTAAACAATGAGAAGCAGAAATAAACCCCCAAGAACAATTGATATTAAAAATTAGAAAAGTGTTATACTTTTTGTATAAACTGGAAGTCAAGACATTGGTTTCTTTTTGAGGACAATGAAACAGTAAGTAGAGGAAATAAACTCATTTGGGTAAAAATAGACAGTGTGGGAATTGCACATTAATTTTTTTGTATCCATATGACACTTGACTTTCAAGCTTGGAATACAATGGTCGCAACCAACCAAGACTGAGTTTGTTTTATTGTGATTGCTGGTCTTAATACCAGCTGCTCAGTATAATCAATCAATAGAAAATGCATTCAATTTTATATTTTCATATCCAAGTAGAAACCTCAAATTTAAAATATCATTGTATATAATTTTATTACCTTTTAGATAACATTCATCATTCAGGGCCATCTTGTTTATAGGACTGAAAATTTTTAGGACTCTTAACCTGACAGCTACATCAGTTAACCAATATTAAAATTTTATTTTACATTTTGAAAGTCTGAACTTTGCTTAAACGAAATATTAGTGCCTTTGCCCCACCCCACATGATGAAGAATTTGTTTCACTAAGTACTTGTTTATGCTCTTGTCTATTTTGCAGCAGCTCTGATCCAAGACCTTGTCTTGGTTTTTGTTAAACTGGATCAGCAACGCAAGACATGGGGAAGAAACAACAACTTCTCTTTGAGGACGAGCAAATATCCTATTGAAATTCAGCTGTAGCTTCTGAAAATGCTCACAGGATGCTCGGAAATTGCATTTCTAAATGTTATGGGCTCCGAGTCTTTCAACCATGTAATGAATATATATTTTTTCTCCGTTTATTTATTATTGGTAGAAATTGAGTGATGGACTTTTCCACAGAGGCTCCTGTCCATGTTGATTTTTTTTTCATTGCTCCAGTCTGTATTGTTATCTGCCAATGCCAAACAAGTTATGTTTGGGCTGATGATCAGTGGTAATCCCTCTTTCAAAGAATTTTCTTCTGCCATCATCATCTCTGCTAAAATGAAGAACTGGGATGACAGAATGATTGGTTTTATCTACATTTTTCATTTATTTTTCTTTGAATGGCCATCCCAGAGAACACAATTTTCAAGATAAAATAACAAAACAGTGATTATTTAAAATGGCAAGGTATGATGGAGGATTATAAATTATTGCCTGAAAGTACCGAATATTTGAAACCAGTAGCAGAAAGATGTTCTGGAGACAGTTTAGAATGACTGCTTCTTTGACTGTCTCCTTTATTTAGTAAAATGAACTCATTCTTAAAGATGGCAGAATGCCAATGAAGAAAAATAAAAAATAATAAATTGCCACAAAAATATCAAGGTCAAAACAAATTCAACTAAAATTGCCTACATATTTCTCTCACACAAGTTGCATTTGCTCATAGAACTTTTCAAAGAGATGCTTTGTTTTCAAATGGATAAAAGGTTTACTAAATCTCATTTAACCTCAGCTTTTCAGTTGATGCATATCCAAATGCAATTGTATATAGCTCATATACCTGACATAATGTGTGTTTCAAAACTCCTAACAGCAGGTTCACAACGCTATTACGTACATGATTTTAAAAAGAGAAATTATGTGGGAGATGGAAACAAAGTTATGGTTGGTCTTTTTATAAAGGATGATCTCAATTGTAGTCAGCTCCATGCTGTTGGGATCAGCTTCCAAACCAGACACAGTTTATGGGAGGACAGAATTTATTTGAAGTTTATAGATCCAGGGGACGTTTCACTCATGGCAGAAGAAGCTGGCTTCCTTTTACAGATCTAAGCAGAGACACAACCACACAGCCAGCACCACCACAAGCAGGAGCAAAGCCTGCACCCAAACAGCAAAGAACCGAGCAGAGCTCAAGCACTGTGCATACCAGTCAGGCTGGAAATCAGATCCACCCCAAACACACCTTTGGGCTGGACCCCTGATAAGCCCTCAGTGACACCTCTTCAAGCCAGGCACCTGGGAATCTGAATTTCAAGCTTTAATAAAGCTCCTGAGTCTACTGGGGATGCGGGGGGGGGGGGGGAGCCAAGCTACCACAATCTCCTACAATTGACACCTGCTTCTTGAAGGTGTGGCCAAACAGAGCAATGACTGCAGGAGTACAGTGACTCCTTTGGTAAAAGATGGCCTTGTTGACTCAACTATTCTGGACCGGATTCGTCTTCACCACAGCAGAACAATCACAGTATCATCAAATTTAGATGAAGACATTACTGTTCCAAATCCCATTTATGCTTAACGTGTAGCAGTGGGTGACTTGACCATGTTCCTATGTAGGTTTCAAGGGTAAGAAAAGAAGGCCCCTAAAAGGTGGGAAGTAATTCTGTCTCCATAATCAGCACAGTTTGACTTACTGATGTCAATTGCATGTATCAGGTTTCCCCCCAACCTGTGCAAGGAGCAAGTATTTGTGGAAATTAGGGCAGTGGATTTACAAATATAGTTGTCTGATTTCAAGGAAAAATGTTTTGGCAATCTGATTGAGCATGTAATTACAGACTCCACTGATATCCTATCAATTGTTCCCACTATTAAAATAAAACTTGTTACGTCAAGCCAGGCATGATGGCTCATGCCTTCAATTCCAGCACTAGGGAGGCAAAGGTAGGAGGATCGCAGTGACTTTGAGGCTACCCTGAGACTACAGAGTGAATTCCAGGTCAGCGAGACCCTATCTTGACAAAGCAACAGCAGCAACAACAAAACTTGTTAGGCAGATTAGCAATGCTAACACTAGCCAGTATTTACTCTGTGTGGAAACAAGGCCAAGCCTGATGTGGAGGCCCAGGTTTGAATGTATAGATTTCAGGGAAGCTGAGTCAAGAAAATCTCAAGTTTGAGGCCATCTTGAGCAGCTAAGTGACACAGAGTATCAAAATAAATGTTTAAAAAAAGTGCTTTATATATAACCACACAGAAGGTCAAAACTACTGTTTGCAGGAAAATAAAATAGAGATCACTATGTAAATCAAATAAACCAGACTGTGAAGGACAACTATGCAATTTTTAAAAAATATGTGAAATCTCTACTAAAGAAACACATGAAGATAGACAGGGGTTATTTGAGAGGAGGGAAGGGATCCGCAGGGGCAAGGAGAAGAGATAAAAGAACAGAATGGAGGTGAATATGGTCACACCTGCTGTGCACGCATGAAAATTTCACAGTTAAACCCATTATGTTATACAATTAAATATACTAATAAATTAAAATAAAAAGTGCTAGGGATAAAGTTCAGCATTAGGGCCCTTACAGTTTGTAACAAGTCCTCCTGGGTTCAAATCCTAGTGCTACAAAAAATTACCTGACAGAAGGCTAGGTTCCTTGTCATGTCTTAACCCATGGAAATAGCCATCCAGATCGCCAAGAAGAAAAAGAAAAAAATAGATGTATATAAATTAGTGAACCAAATTAATTTGAATTCAATAATTTCTGTTTTGCTTTGCTAGTAAATGGGTAAAACCTTACATTGCTTCTTAGAACAGTGGTAAGTGATAAATGCCTTAAGCCCTCAATGCAAAAATGGCTATAATCAAAATGAATAGTGAATGAATGATGTATAGTCTGCGGACTTTGCATTGGATTATATATCAGCAAGCCTGAAACATAAATGTTATAGCGAAGCAATTTTGAAATGGATGGGCAAACACAGACACATCTGCTTTATGAAGCATTAGATAAGAGATGGAAAGTTTCTCTTTGGATCAACATCTTCAAATGCACCTGATTTTCATAGTATACTTGGAAGAGCAGTGAGAAGAAGAGGGAAAGGGAATAAGGAAAAATGCTATGAGATCAAATAGAATGAAGGACAAGCCAAATGCTGGAACACCTGTGAATGCATTGTTGTTGCAGGGAAGGGGAAGTGGTGAGCACATTGGTCCTAACCCTGGGCCTTATGCATGTAAGGCAAGCACTGTACCACTGAATTTTATCTCCAGACTGTCAGTAGTTCTACTCAATTTGAAAAAATAGAGGGCTGGAGAGATGGCTTAGCAATTAAACGCTTGCCTGTGAAGCCTAAGGACCGGGGTTAGAGGTCTGATTCTCCAGGATCCACGTTAGCCAGATGCACAAGGGGGAACACGCGTCTGGAGTTCGTTTGCAGTGGCTGGAAGCTCTGGTGAACCCATTCTCTCTCTCTCTATCTGCCTCTTTCTCTCTCTGGCTTTCACTCACAAATAAATACAAAGAAAAGAAAAGAAAAGAAAAGAAAAGAAAAGAAAAGAAAAGAAAAGAAAAGAAAAGAAAAGAAAAGAAAAGAAAAGAAAAGAAAAGAAAAGAAAAGAAAAGAAAAGAAAAAGAAAAAGAAAAAGAAAAAGAAAAAGAAAAAGAAAAGATAGAAACACTACACTACAGTAAGACCTAAAGCGTACCCTTTCCCATTTCAAACATGTGAGCTCCTCCAGGAAATTACCTCAATTACTTTGATAAGTCACTAAAACTCTTCAGAAAAGGTAACATTGATTTAAATATTAGAGTTATGGTGATTATAAAATGAATATTTAATTCTTATTAAAAAGAAAAGCTGTGGGCTGATGGGATGGCTTAGTAGTTAAGGTGTTTGCCTGCAAACACAAAGCACTTGGGTTTGGTTCCCCAGGACCCACATTAGCCAGGTGCACAAGGGGGCGCATGCGTCTGGAGTCCATTTACAGTGCCAGGAGGTCCTGGCGCGCCCATTCTCTCTCTCTCTCTTTCCCTCTTTCTCTGTCAAATAAATAAATATTAAAAAAAAAAAAAAAAAAGGAAAAGCTGAGAATCTAGCTCAGTGGTATGGTGATAATGACCTAGCGTACTTGAGTGAATCTGAGTCAATAGCTGGAAAACACAAAGCAAAAGACTCAGTGATTATTTGACACTGTTGAGATGAAGAGCAAGATAGTACTATGCAAATCCAAGTTGCTTATGGGTTACCATATTTTGTCTCTCAAGTCATTTTGTGAAAAGATTCATTCTATCTAAAAATGAAATACGTATCATTCTGTAAAAATAAATCACATGGATGGAATCATATATTGCTAATATTGCACATCTGGGGGCTTTTCATATTAATTTTTCTGTAGGTAAATATTGTCCTTAAATTCCTGAAGAAAAGTTGCAGGTTTATTTACTGTCCTTCAGCAGGAGATAAGTGACAGCATGGAATGTTGCAAGTGACATGGTGTCCAACCCTCTTGAAAAGCATGTTGAAAGAAGCAAAGAATTATTGTAGAGCCAAAGGCTAAAAAATGAAATTTAGTGTTGCTACCTGTGTTTCTCAAAATCCACAAGTACCTTTTTAAAGGCTTTCTTCCTTTACTCAATTAAAATTTAGCATTGAAATATATTTGATAATGTAACATTATATATATTTATGGCATATTACATATAATGTTATTATTCAATGCAGAAAAGTCAGATCAAGCTAATTTGCATAGGCATTAACTAATTTGCTTACCTTTTGCCATTAGAATATTTAATATCTACCCCTTTTGAAATTTTCAGATGCACTATGTAAAAACCTTCTTCAGTAAGCAGGATATTGTACTAAATCAAGTCAGTATTGGAGTCATGCCCTACCTCACTGGACAGTCTCTGAAAAGAAGAAAAGCAAAATCTGTAACTAGAACTAGTGATAATGTGTAAGTTTAAATTTAAATATTTTAGGTGCAAGGAAAACAAGGCACTTTAAACATTTAGAATGTATTAAGGACTCAGAAAGTTAAATACCAAGAAAGAGAACAATACAATCAATTACTAGACACTTAACAAAAGATGAAATGAAAGTAAAAAACATACGAAAAAAAAAAATTACTCAATCTCACTAACCATCAGATAACTGCAAGTTTAAACTACCTGGATATTCCATCTCACCCCATTCAGAACGACAGTCTTTAAGGAAACAAAAACATCAAACATTGGCCAGGATGTGGGAAAAAAGAAAATGTTATACACTGCTGGCTGGAGTGTAAACTAGTCGAGCCATAATGGAAATCAGTATGGAGGTTTCTCAAGAAACTAAAACTATATTGGTCTACTTACTTCATGAACCACCACTACTGGGTATTTACCCAAAGGAATCCACGTTAAAATTTCACAGCGATACTGGCATGTCAATGTTATTGTAGCACCATTCATAATAGCTAAGTTATGGAACCAGTTTAGCTATTCACTGACAGAGGGAGGGATAAAGAAATTATGGTATGGTACAGATGGGCGGCAGAATATTTTCAGAAATAAAGAAGTTATGCCATTTGCAGAGAAATAGAAGCAATTGGAAATAATCAAGTGAACTAAGTGAGTCTCAGAAAGACAAGCATCATATATTTTATCTTATTCTGTGGTTCCTAGATTTTATACATAACATCATGTGTGTACGTGTAACATGAAAGCAGAAGTGAAAGTGTCTGTGGGAACAAGAGAGACTAGTGGGAGGGAGAGCTGGAAGAGGGCTATACAGAGTCTAAGTCCATCTTATAAACATACTAACATGAGAATATTCATATGTAACAAACTGACATGTGTAATAGATGTACACAATGAAAATATTATTTTAATGTAATAATAAGTCATTTTAGAAGAAACAAATTAGGCAACATACTCAGAATGTGGTTACATGGTGTAGCAGACAGCTTCAGGTTCACTGAGATGAACTTTCAGACCAGACACAGTTATGGAGGAAGGGATTTATTGAAGGTTACAGATCCAGGGGAAGTTCCATAATGGCAGAAGAAGCTGGTCTGCCTTCACAGGTCCAAGTGGGGCAGGGGTGGGGGGAGAAGCACAAGCCAAAACCCAAAAGCCACAGCGCACTTCAAGAACTCCAGCTAGGCACACTTTGCATATCTTTAGATTGAAGTCTAAAACCCACCACCACACCTTCAGATCACCCAGTGACACTACCTCCAGCAGGTGGCTACAGATGCCAACTACAAACAAACAACTGAATATATTGGGGGCTATCTATTCTATTCAAACCACCATACATGGTTAACCTGTACTTTAAGCATAGATTCCTTAGGGTAAAGATATCTTCTGTTTTATTCACTGATAAATCCTTGTGTATTAGAACAACAAATACATGGTAGGTATGTAAGTGTTAAATACTTATCTAATGATTAAGTGAATGAATGTACTTAAGAAATGTTAGCAAATATGAAATGAGTAAAATATTCAAAGTTATTATACTAATTTATATGGAATATGTCCTCTAACAACTGTATATGGCATTTGTAGTGATTTGATTCAGGTGTCCTCCATAAACTATGTGTTCTGAATGCTTAGATATCCAGCTGGTGGGAATTTGGGAATTGGAGCCTCCTGGAGGTGATGTATTGTTGGGAGTGGGCTTATGGGTATTACAGCCAGCTTCCCCTTGCCAGTGTTTGGCACACTCTCCTGCTTCTATTGTCCATCTGATATTGGACAGGAGGTGATGTCCACCCTCTGTTCAGGCCATCATTTTCCCCTGCTATCGTGGAGTTTCCCTTCAAGCCTGTAAGCCAAAATAAACCCTTTCTTTACACAAGCTGCTCTTGGTCAGGCCTTTTCTGCCAGCAATGTGAAGCTGACTGCAACAGAATTTAATAACCATTCTCCATGTTGCTTGTAGAAAATATAAATGCAAAGAGAAATAAAGTGTTGCCAACATTAGAACATAGTCCATTTGACTTAAAAACCCATCGTCTTTAGCACTTCTTACCTCACAAGCAGCTGTTTATGTCACTTCCTTATGTCTAATACCATTCAAGCAGAGAAATAAAAACCAAAGTTGATTGTCAAACATCACCTTTTATATATGTCAAAACTCACTGATAAGTGTGATAAAATGTATATTCTATTAATGATTAGACTGAATACCTGATGCTGGGAGTATGTAAGCTTTTTGACATATTAATATATGCTGGTATTGAATATGATATAATTATTATGTTTATTTATTTTCTCAATTTTATTCAGTTAAAAATTATTTGAAACCTTAAGTATTATATTTGAATTCTAAAAAGAGGTATAATCATCTTACCAAGGTACCCTCAAGAATTCTATATATTGATCTACTTCTGTACCTACTTGTCAGTCACATAAAATCTAGTTCACATTATAAAGCTTAACAGTTTTAGGAGAAAAACACAGTAACAAAAATGACAGTTTCTCTCCCAGTGGGTCAGACAACTTGATTCATCTGTTGATGACATTCGTTCCCTGTTCCAGCCAAGCTCCCATTCCAGCTGTAACTTGATGCCAAGTCAACTGGATGCCGACCAGTCTGATCCTCCCTTGGAACTAGAAAGGGCAGATTTTCTAATGATGCTTAGCTCCTCATATGAGTAGAAAATGTCAGGGATCCCTTGGGCACTATCTAAAACTTCAAGTGATACCCATCTGCCACTATTAACAATGAGATTGGCTATCCCTGCTCTCTCAAATGCCCCAATGACTTTTGCCAAAGGTTTCTGGGTGTAAGCAAGTCTTTTCCCTGACATTCAATCCAACTCTACTTTCCAAGTTTATCACTCATATCTCTCCCATAGAACTCAATGCTTGGGAAAAGGGAATATGCTTTTTGATTTGAGTTCTGAGGCCATCTATCTGTAAATCAGTAGTTAATATATCTCCTAAATTTACAGGAGTTGAGTCAGAAAGAAATCATAAACTGAAAGAATCCAAAGGTGCTTTAGCAAGCCCAAAGCTGGGCTGTTGAAGTTACGATCTAATTATGAAGTAGAGCTAAAGTGCTGGTGTTAAATATTATGTCAGTACTGAGGCAGGCAGAAAGAACTTGGAGACTTTTAGCGCCCAGAGATATTACTGGCTTCTCTGCCAGATCTTGATGGGAAGGAAAATTTTCTTAACTGCTGAGTTAGGGGTTTGCCTTTGTTTTTATCTACAACTGTTCTGATGAAGACTTCTAATTGTCCATATCATTCTTTTCTTACATAGTAGTATTTTATCTGAACACATACAATAAGTACCCCATTTGTTGGGAATAAGCATGTTCAAAAGATATGTGCACTTTCATGTTCATTATAGCACTATGTACTATACCAAGAGATGGAGATAACTGAAGTGTGTGTCAATCAATGAATGCATAAAGAAAATATGGCACATGTAAAGTGGAAAATTGTTCAATCATAAAGAAAATTTAATCCTGTTGTTTGGACAACTCGTATGGAGCTGGGTATCATTGTGTTAAGTGGAAAAAAAACAAAACAGGCTCATAAAGGCAAGTACATCCATCATCTTATGATGGTATTTAAAAAATTGATCTCATAGAAGTTGAAAGTGGAGTGATTGTTACCAGAGACTGGAGAGAGTAGTTGGGACAGATAAAGGGCAAGGCTGATTAATAAGAACTAAGCTACTGTCAAAAGGAAAGAATACAAAATTCTGGTACTCATACACAGTAAGGTGACTGTAGTCAACAATATTCTGTATATTTCAAAAAGCTAGAATAAGGTCTTTTAGTTATTAAATAAGATTTATTAAAGGTAAATATTTACAAAAAGCTTATAGATATCACAGCAAATTATTCATGTGTTTGTGTAAATAATTGTATTTAGGTAGTATTGAGCTAGCCAATGCCATATACTACCTTAATTTAAAATCAATTTTTATTATTCATTTTTTTAATATAAAATGATTCTACACTTAGACTTTCTCTCCCCACTCCAATTCTGCTGAGGGTCTTTTTCGGTGGGATGTTGGTATTGGTTTTCATTGTGGGGATCAAGATGCCTCAATCAGTCTGGGGGGGAGGTTACACACAGTGCCTCAGGCTATTCACACCTACCCTGAATCTATTATAATCTTTCTGGCCCCCTGGCCCTTGGTGGACAAGATAGGGATCTGATTTAGTGTTGTTTCCTGTAGCATCTGGAACTCTGCTTTGATAAAGTTTCAGTGAACACATTGTCTCTGGCCACCTCCCTGGAGCTGGTTTTCTGGCTAACCATGATAGCAGTAGCCACCACTTCCTCTGTAGTGACTTGTGGGCCTGGGCAGATGAGGTGGAGGTGACTCATCTCATGGTATGGAGTAGGTTCTCTATCCTTGATATATTAGGTATCCTGATTCTCCCCAGTATTCTCTACCATTTGTAAGACAGAACAGATTCTCCAACAAAAGGTGAAGAAGTTTGAATTAAAGGGAATGTGGTAGTTTGAATGGATGGCCCCCAGTATACTCAGGATTTTATGAAAGTTTGCAATTCAGTTCTGCAGCCACATGGCTGGAGAAGGTGTTACTGTGGGCAGATCCTATGGTTCAGTCCTAAGGTATAGGGGTGGATTTGGAATTCCAGTCTAAAGACTTGCAAAGTGCCTGAGCTTTGCCTGGAGTTCCTAAAGTGTGCTTGCTTGTGGTGCTGGAGGTGGCTTTTGCCTTTTCTATCTCTGCTTGGATCTCTGAAAGTGGGCCAGCTGCTTCTGCCATTATGGAACATTTGCTACTTCAATAAATCCCTTTTTCCTCCATAAACTGTCTGTCTAGAGGTTCATCCCAGTAACCTGAGGTTGTCTCCTATGGGGGATAAGCCTAGTTATTAGAGAGACTCATTGATGTGTATGCCCACAATTCTTAGTTACAGAGCAATGAAGGTTCTCTCTGGAGCCTATTGGTTTCTTGTCCTAGGGGATCTTACTTGGTTCCCAGAGCTAGATATGAGTTACTCCCCACATGTCCAATCCATGAACAGTGATTACCACATTGGCTGTATGCCACTCTTGCACAAATGTATGTTTCTTGCTGGGCTGGTTGATTTTGGATCTGGCAGGATCCCCTGCTTATGCAAACTGTTAGTAACCATTGTAGAATAAGGGTTTTGCAAGCATTAGCCATGCATTAAGGTATAGTTAATGAGATACATTTAACCTGATTTAAACACTAAAGTATATTAATGTGTAGAAATTTAACAGTACTCTATTAATATATACAACTCTTATTTAATTAATTATTAACCTCTAAATAAAATAATCACAAATGTTTCTTCTGTCTCACATAGCTGCTGTGACCATGAACCTGCTTTATTTTTTTTTCAGCTCCCAGCTGGTTTATTGACAGATGTGAATAAATATGCCCAAATAATTTTTGACAAAGAAGCGAAATTTTGATGGCTTATATTGATTGACAAATTCTAGACTCATCTGTGAGAGATTATGCAGATTAGGTTAGCCTGTGGGCATGCCTGTGAGCGGTTAACTTGATTAGGTTAATGGATGTGGGGAGACCTGCCTTAGCTGTGGACGGCACCATTCCGTGTGCTGGCATCTTGGACTATGTAAAAAAGAGAGCTGGCTGAGCGCTAGTATTTGTAGCCTCCTGATTCCTACTCATTGTGGACCTTTGTCAAGCTGCTTCAAACACCTGAAACCGTGATGGACTGTAACAGGAGATCAACTTTATGCTGAAGTAAACCTATCCTCACCTAAATTTATTTTTGTCAGGTATTTTGTCCCATTAATGACAAGACAACTAATACAAAAACTGATTTAGAGAAATATAAAGAGAACTATTTTCTAATAAAACTATGTTGTGATTGTTTCCATTAATTTCCATGAAAAGATGAACCTTGAACACATTTTAAAACTATTCAAAATAGATTAGGTATAAGTGTAAAACTATAAAACTTAAAAATCAATAGCCTTGAGTTTCTTAGGCACAACATCTAAGTCAATATAAGAGCAGACTGGAGAGATGAAGTAATGGTTATAGGTACTTACTTTCAAAGTCTGATGGCTGGGGTTTTATTCCCTAGTACCCTTGTAAAGCCAAATGTACAAAGTAGCACAGGCATCTGGAGTTTATCTGCAGAGGCAGGAGGCCCTAGTTTACCTATTCTCTCTTTTTCTCTTACAATAAATAAATAAATAAATATAAAAATACTTGCATAATATGTATAAGAAAAAAACTCAATTATTGTCCTTTATGATGTTTAGTCTGAATTGTGAATTTAATAAGATCATAAAAGGCCAAGAGGGGCTTACCAATGTTTGTGTCTGCCAGGAATTGTTCAAATACAGAAGGTCTGACCTAATCAGTGGACTTTTTGATAGATTCATGATATGCCCCAATAAGAAGTGGTGAAAATAGGAGGTGGAGTCGCTGGAAGAAGTGAGTGACTGGCAACATGATGGTTGGGTCTGCCTTTTGTGTGGTCTCTTTCTTTTGCTTCCTTGTCTGTCAGGATGTCAGCTGATCTGTTATGCCTTCCCTGTCATGAGGCACAAAATGCTCTAAAACTGTTATTGCTAGTCAATCTTTCATCTTTAAAGTTCTCTGCATCTGGTATTTTTGTCTCAAAGCTAATGGTACAACTTCCATCAGAGTTAACTATGCATATTCTTTGAAATACTAGTTTCAGTAAATGAAAAAACAAGCCATTCATTCATAGAAAATATTTGCAGATCACATATCAGATATAAGTCTCATATATGTAATATATAAAAAGAAACTAATTAGCAAATTAGCAAAATACTCTAGTATGTTACCCCTGGTGTATATAGGTGGTAAATAATGTCCCAAAACATTAGCCATTAGGTATTGCAAGTTAAGGATGGGTGGAGAGGGAGGGGAGGGAAACGGAGGGGTGGGAAACACAAATCTAGACCCAAATGGCAATGATGCAATAAAATTCTAGTTCCTAGAAGGCAGACCAAATGGTTAAACCTTCACCAGGCCCTTACAGGGAACACCTGAACCATAAGACACTGGAGAGGGTATGATGAAGACTAACCTTAATCTTCTACAGCTTCTCTCCCTCTCTCTCTCTCTCTCTCTCTCTCTCTCTCTCTCTCTCTCTCTCTCTCTCTCCCCCCCCCCCCTCTCTCTCTCTCTTCTCTCTAACTCTAGTATATTAGCTATCTTTTTCCTCCTTTTCTTAGTGGGTACTGACCTGTAACTCCCAGTACCAGCATGTAGCTATCATCCACAATGAGCTTTTGATCAGAGAGACCTACAAGGTTTCCTAAAAGAAAGACAAGTTTCTGTCCTAATACTTGATGACCCTCCAAAGGTTAGTGTTAAGACCCTACTGCTGAATACACCTTATGTGGTCCACACATAAAATGGACTGGCATGGCTAGATGCTGGAAGAGAGTGAGTCCCCAGACAGTCAGTGCATCTAGTGCCAGAAGGTGCTACATGGGTGACTGGGGGAAAATGATCAGCATCTGTCCAAGCAGCTCATGGTCTAACCTACTTATCAACAAATAACCTGTCATGATGCTTACACAAGTACAATAGTGGTGCACAGCCATTGTGGGAAACCAACTGCTGTTTATTTGTCTAACTGATCTCCTAAGTGGAACAGGACCCATAGCTGTTGCTGGGAAATAAGTCAGAACTATATCGAAACATGAGCCTGCTTTCCATTATCAAATTACCACCAATGGTGAGCTATAAGAGTGCCTACACCTATTAAATTCTCTACTAAAAAAATAAATAAGGGTTATCTCATTTGTCTGGTGCTAACTTTACTCTCCGTTGGAGTATCCACTTATCTTTTTCAGATAGATGCAGATCTTAAGGAGAGAACCACCCCATCATACCTCAAAAGGGCCCCAGCTGAAACTAAGAACAATTGGTGAAACAAGTCAGGGTGCTGTTTTCTTGGTGAACCAGGTACCAGCACAAGGGTGAGGAGATCAACACAGAGAAAAATCAACTCCTACCAAATCAGATATCCAGAGACCCAGAGGCCTCCTACACCTCATCTCTGAAGTAGACCAAACATGAACCCAATATGGCTCAGGGAAATTTTGCTGAAGAGGGACAGAAAGAATGTCAGAGCCACATGTTGGGTCATGATATGCAGAGATATTTCTCCTATCCATAACTGTGGGCCAACTCCACAGTGCATGACCCATATACCTCAACAAGGAGGGTCCACGGGGAGGGGGTAGGACATGGATAAGCCTAACAGTGGTACCAAACTGAGTGTATTCACTGAGTACAAAACTAGTTAATAAATTTTTTTAAAAAAAGAATTGCAAGTTAAAACTCCAGTGAAAGACATACCTACAAATGAGCTAAAATAAATGCCTAAACAAAATACTGAAAATATTATATGGTGCTGACATAGTGAATGAACTACATTTCACAGACATTTCTGGGAAACATGTCGATAATTTGGCCACTGAGAAACGTAATCTGCTACTTTCTTACAATGTTGTGCACATGTTTAGCAACTACCCTAGCTCCTAGAATCCTGGACATTTATCCTAGAGAGATGAAAACTTCTGCTTATATTGAAGTGTACACGTGAATATTTATAGCATACACAATCGCTACAACTCCCAATTGAAAATGACTCCAGTGTCCTTCTGAGAGTATACTTTAGCAGTCACCCAGGCTTGGTGGGAGATAAAATCAGATGTGAATATTGGTGGGTGCTTTCAGACCCCGGCAAGTTGCCTCCAGTAACTTCTTAGCAACGCACTCACCATTCTCTCATTCATGCAAATGTCCCGGTTCGTGATTGTGAGCACTTTATATCAAGCTGATTTCTGTCTCTTTGATTACTTTACATTTCACCCTTTAGTTAGAATTAGATATGACTCCAAATTACAATTATTTTTATTATCTTAAATATCTTTTATCTAAATGTAGCATAATCCAAAGTACTGAACAATATTTGCTACCATCTAAATTCTGAATGTATTTCAAAACAGAGCAATTTGACAGAGAATTCAATAGAGAAATCTAATGACCATAGGTGTGAGCCAAGCCAGTTAGAGGGCAAATGCATGTCATATAGCACAGGACAGTTCAATTATTCTAATAATTATGTTGTGATCTTATTCCTAGCCTTAACAGAAGATAGCTACCTACTACTCACCCATGGCTATGTGTTCTCTACCTGTTTTAGTTATGACCAAATATCAAAGGACCATAATACTTTCTAGAGTGATCAAATATAAATGCTTGGCTTGCCCCAATAACTACTTAGTGCATCTAATGATGTAGTGTCAATTTCTTTCTGCTATAAAATTTCAAGATTTAGGCCAGTAATAATCCCTAAATGATGACCTTTATCTAGTAGATGAAGTAGTGTCATTTTTATGTTTATTTTCTGACTGCAGAAAATAAGCCCAACAGTACCATTATTTACATTCATTAAACTTGTGCTGTCTGAATAAATGTGCACATGAAGAAAATGAATGGTGGAGGCAGAAGCTTGCTCCCTGTCACCAAGGAAACAATATAATCTCAGCCTGTCTTATATCAAGTAATAAACTCTTTATTATGGTGCAAGTCTTGGACAGGGCTGGGTAATGGCTTTCTTGTAAAATTTGCATTGAAGAAGATGAAAAGATTATCCATAAGGAAAATATTATAAATCCATCATAAATTTACAATGTATTTGTAAGGTTCAGGAGTGACCAAGACCACATAAACCACTCTGATGCAAAGATGAAAACTTTTATTCAGGAAAAACATGAGCTGCCAGGGTTGGTGCGCAAGAGAGGAACACAGCCATCCTGAGAGTCCAGGCAATGGGCTTTATAGGGCTCTTCAGTTGGGGAAAGGTGAGGAAGGGAAAAGAACTTCTTTGTTCTTTACATTAGCCATTTCAAATAGCTAGGGTGTGAGACCAGAACAGTGAGCAAGAGACTTATGAGATAAGGGGGCAGGAAACCATGACCTGGGAGCATTGTTAGGCAAGGAAGGGATAATGGCTGGGTGGTTTCTTGAGGAATGTGGATGAGTCTCTTGCCATCCTTCTATCCTTGGTGACTCCTTTTGGGAAGTCTGTCCTGACCTAACAGTATTAATATAAAAGTTTAAGCTGGGCTATGTTGGGTTTTATTTACTCTTTTTTCTTCTTTTAAAAGTTATCATCTGTCTTAATTTATTTACTTATTTATTCAATTTTAGTTTTGGCATATATTCAGTGTACATAGTACTGTATTTTATACAGACATGTTTAAGAGAGAGAAGCAACTAAAACACAGAACTCGATATTTAGAAAGCACTGATTTGTATTTAGTAAATAATTAAATCCTTTAACTCTAGAATTTTAAATTATCTTTTATAAAATTGTTCCTGTTATTAATGTCCTATGTCTTTCATGCTTTCCAATCTGATTCATTATCCCCTTATCTTTTCATTTGCCTAATTCAGGTCTCAGAATCCAGGGATATTTCATTCAGAGGTTTTGAAGACCTGAACATCAAAGTCTGTGCTAATCATAAAACAAAAAAAAAAGAAAATCAGTCTCTTACCCAATGAAACCCAATGAATAACATAATAACTGCATTTTTACGTAAACTGTAAATTTTAACATTGTGCAGCGTGGTAAGTCAATATATTGCCTCTTTTCAGAAGTATTCAAGATTTTGGAATAATTACAACTTTTTTGTTTGTTTTTGTTTTTCATGGTAGGATCTCACTCTATCCCAGGCTGAACTGGAATTCACTCTGCATTCTCAGGGTGGCCCTGAACTCAAGGCAATCTTCCTACCACTGCCTCTCTGATTGCTGGGATTAAAGAAGTGTACTACCATGCCTAGCTGATGAATTGCAATTTTTTTGTCTGCTAAAGAAGCCAAAGATAACTTCTATTTTTTTTCTATTTTTATGAAAAGAAGATTAAATAAACAACCAATGTCTTATAAGTATAGTGCTTGTTGTGATTTAAAAAGTTTTTTTTTTAGATATTAATTTTCTTTGTACAATTCCCACATGGTGGTTTAAAGGTGAAGCTTAACTAGATAACAGATGAGTTTGTTAACAGTTCTCTATCATGGCAACATTCACTAAAGCCAGTGATGTCTTTTTCAGAATCAGAAAGGATCTTCAAAACATCCATACACTTGTCAGACATGATGGCACACACCTTTAATATTCCAGCATTTGGGAGGCAGAGGTAGAAGGATTGACATGCACTCAAGGCCCCCCTTATGAGACTACATAATGAATTCCAGGTCAGTCTGGGCTAGATGGAGACCTGACCTCATAAACAAACCAAAAAAAAAAAAAAAAAAAAACAGCAAAAGTCCCAACCACAACAAATGGCAAAATATCCATAAACTCAACCATGGCATCAGATTCCATGTGCAAATTGGTTTAAAATATTTTCTACTCACCTATTTTTTTTGCTAAACTTTTCAGTTTAAGGGTAAACAGGTGTGAACTAAAGTTCCCAGAACACAGCTCCATCTGCTACGCCTACTGCCAGCCAGGCTGCGTGGACCGATAAAGTTCCTGTGATCGCAGAGAGATAGAACGTTGCAAGTCAGAGCCAGATTACCTTGTGCTACCTTTAGCCCCTTAATAGCCATTTATTGCCCACCTCTCTATCTGAACCAACATCTTGGGGAGTATCACTTGATCAGGTGTAATCTTTTTTGAAATGCAAGAACAGACCCCCAGCTCCCATCAACCCAAGGGCTAAGAATGCCATCAGATAGCAACCCAACCGGGGCCTATGGCATAGATTTCCCAGCTTTGTTTGCTATAACCTGCCTACCTAACAGTGAGCCAGGGTATTTGAAAAGTGCCTTGATTTATGACTTCTTTTTTGTTGTTGTTCTGTAGCTATAAAACTTTGTTAACACATTGGAACATGGGATTTGGGGTAACTTAAATCTGTGTTCCTGGGCCATGGCCACTCATGTTTGGCTCCAGAATAAACTATCTCTTATCCTCTTTGAGGTGAGGGCTGTGTCTTTTGCATCAGCACAGGTACTAATCAGATGGACCAAAATCTAAGGAATGATTGAGTCATACATAAATGGCTAGAAAGAAAAAAAACAGTAACTTTAGATTTCTGTCTTTTTTTTTTTTTTTTTTTTTTTTTTTTTTTTTTGGTTTTTCACAGTTAGGGTCTCACCTTACCTCAGGCTGAGCTGGAATTCTATATATGTAGTTTCAGGGTGGCCTCGAAGTCATGGTGATCCTCCTACCTCTATAATACCAATAAAAATTCCAACATCTTCACAGAGATAGCAAAAATGATCTCAAAATTCATATGGAATGGCAGAAGGCTTTGGATATTCAAGAATGTACTCAGCAAAAGGATCACCTCTGGGGGCATCACCATACCTGATCTAAAGTTATACTACAAAGCCATAGTAATAAAAACAACATGGTACTGGCACAAAAACAGGAACATAGACCAATGGAACAGAATAGAAGACCTGGACTTTGGGTTGAATAACTACAACTACTTGATATTTGACAAAGGCCATAACAATGTAGACTGGAAAAAAGACAGCATCTTCAACAAATGGTGCTGGACAAACTGTGCACCACTATTGCACTTGTGTGAGCATCACGACATGGCTGGATAATCATATGCAGAAAAATGAAACATGATCCACATGTTTCACCATGCACAGAAATCAAGTCCAAATGGATCAAAGTCCTTAATATAAGACCACAAAG
Source organism: Jaculus jaculus (assembly GCF_020740685.1). Classification (NCBI taxonomy): domain Eukaryota; kingdom Metazoa; phylum Chordata; class Mammalia; order Rodentia; family Dipodidae; genus Jaculus; species Jaculus jaculus. Next base: position 87,000,234 of record NC_059111.1, on the reverse strand, counting down.
TCTGCTAGTACTGGAAGAAAAACTAGGAGGAACTTTCCATGATACAGGAGTGGGAAAATACTTCCTGAACAAAACTCCAGTAGCTCAGGAAATTAAATAATCATGCAAGGACTGGGATCTCAGGAAGCTGAAAAGCTTTTTCACAGACAAACAAACAATAAGCAGAACCAACAAATTGCCCATAGAATGGAAGTAAAGCTTTGCCAGATATACATCAGACAGAAGCCTAATTTCTAGAATCTACAAAGAACCCGAAAGCTTAATCGATAAAAAGTCAAACAACACACTCACAAAATGGGGCAGAAAACTGCATAAGGAGTCCTCAGAGGAAGTAATATCCCCAAGATGTTGGTGATTTCCTTTTTGGTAAAATATGAGAATTTGGGCTTGAGAGATAAACCGCTTAGTGGTGTCAACACAAATGACACAGTTCTCACCTCAAAGAGAATAAGAAATGGTTTATTTTTGAGCTAAATATGAGTGACTGTGTCCTGGAACACAGATTTAGATTACCCCAAATTCCATGTTTCAACGTGTTAACAATTTTATGAAGGTTTATAGTGACAGAACAAAAGAAATTCATAAAGCAAGGCACTTTTCAAATACACTGACTGACCGTCAGGTAGGGAGCTTACAGCAAAGAAGGGAAATCTGCATCATAGGTCTCACATGTTGTCTGATGACATCCTTAGCCCTTGGGTTGGTGGGAGCTGGGGTCTGTTCTTACAGTTCAGTCAGATTATATCTGATCAAGTGATAGTCACCAGGGTGTTCAGACAGAGAGGTGGGCAATAAATGGCTATTAAGGGGCTAAAGGTAGTCCAAGGTAATCTGGCTCTGACTTGCAACATTCCATCTCTGTGATCACAGGAGCTTTGTCTGTCCATTCAGCCTTGCTGGCATAGGTGCAGCAGATAGAGCTGTGTTCTGGGAACTTCTATTCACAGCAGTGTAGGTGCTTGCCTAAGAAGCCCAAGGGCCCACACAAAACCAGATGCACAAGGTGACACATGCAACTAGCGTTTGCAGTGGCTAGAGGCCTTGGCTCACCCCTTCATTCATTCATTCATTCATTCATTCATTCTCTCTCTCTCTCTTTCTGGTGTGTTTCTCTCTCTCAAATAAACAAACAAAATCTGAGAATGTCTTGGGACAATTAAGAAAAACGTTTATGCTGTCTTATATGATGAAATAGCATGGGCAGAGATGCATTACCTGAGCTAGAAATGACAGGAGACCAGAGAACTAAGAAAACAGGAATAAGTGATGCTCCGGCTCCACAAAACACATCTGTATTTACTGAGGTTTCTCAAAAATAGGAAGGGGGTATTTCTAGATTTTTCTGAATAACGGTGGCAGAAAATATGGAAACGAAATGGATGATCCTTAGAGGCTAGATACAAAGATCTAAAGATGGGTTTGGCAAGATTTTCTGCTTAAATAAGTGAACTGTTTAAATTTAATTTAATTTTTAACAGGAAAAAGGCCACTGCTTAAAGAATTAGTGTATAGGGTGATGCTTAAGAAACTCGTCATTATTAAGCTATCTTTTGAAAAATCATCATTGAATTATTGTATGCTGATTTATGCAAAAATGCATTTTAGACACAAATGACATTACATGTGAAACAGTTCATGGAGCACAGTAAGTAAGCATTCTGTGATTAATTGATTCAAAGATTCAGTTTGAAAAGGCTGAGAGTAACTATACCCCACAGGGTTTAGGGCTTTAGAACATAAGGCAATGCTGATGTACACAAAGCTGAGTGATTAATCAAGGCAATGAGTCAGATTAATGCAGCCAGGCAACCTGAAGACTATGGAGGAAGTGTTTTCATTTTCCTCCACAGCAAGTAGTTCTGCCTGTAATTGTTCTTAATTAATAAAGTAATTGTAATAGCTGTTCCATTCTGCATTTTTTTGAATTTTCTAGACTTATTTAAGGATTTCATCTCTGAATAGTTTCTACCATATTCCCTGCCTTTGTTGGTGGTCCTATAAAAATTGTCCTTGAGGTTCATTTCTCCCCATAAAATATATGTCATTTCAATTACTTGACTTTTTTCCTTCTTCATCTTATTAGTGTAAATATATTTGATGATAACCACACATGGATTGTGACCTTGATTTTCCTGTTTAAATTTCATTTTATCTTCTTATAATATTTTCATTTCCTTTGTTTATACTTTTATCTTAATTAGCTTGCAGTTCCTTAAGCATATCTCTATCAGTGTTTGCTGTGCTCAGGATAAGTGGTGGACACTCGTGCTATTTTAAGCAATTATGAGTCAAATGACTGCACCTATGGAAAACTTTTTGTTTGTTTTTACTACCTCTAGGATGTCCAAGGACCTAAGAGGACATATGAAGGTTTTATAATGAGGATTATACCTTCCTAGCAGGTCCAAGGAGACAATGAATAGAGTTGCTCCTACTTTGTTTGAGTGGCCGTCAAAAATAGCTTTTATGTAATTGTTGTTGTAAAGATCCTAAATCCAGTACTTGCATACTATTAAGTAAACCCCTTGTATTTACAGGGGAACATTTTGATTTTCTGGAATGCATTGCTTATTTTATGTAGTAAGAAGTTATATTGTAGCACTTACCTTCTTATTTCTGAGAAGAAAACAACAACGCTTGACTAGAAGAAGCTTATGGAAGAAAAGGGTTTATTTTGCCTTTTAGTTTCAAGGGTAATCAGAGGGTAAGCATGGCAGAACAGGCAGCTGGGGCTTCATATCTTCTCAACACAACTGGGAGAGCATAGAGTGAGGGAGCTAGTCTGGACACCCACTGGGTTGAACTAATAACCTTTAATGTTCATCCTCAGTGACATACCTGCTTCAGCAAGGGTCCACCTCTCAAAGGATCCACCAGCTGTGCATCAAGTAGGGGGCTTAGTCACCAACACTGGAGTCTTGGGGAATATTTTATAATTTTATTCACCAGGAAGACCTAGGATAGTTTTGTCTTGTGGAAATTTAAGGAAAAAAAAAGGGAGAGTTGCTGTTCTAAGAGAAATAACCCAGCAAATCATAGCATTTGCTTTGTCCAGTTCTCTTGTCATGAAAACAATAAAAGTAATATTAAGAAAATGTAGAAAGTTGGGGCTGGCTGGAGAGATGGATCAGTGGGAGAAAGGAACTTACTTGCAAAGCCTGATGGCCTGGGTCCAAATCCCCAGTATCCATGGAAAGCCAGATGCACAAAGTGGCTAATGTATTTGGAGTTCACTTGCAATGTGGCAGGAGGCCCTGGTGCCCATTCTCTTTTTCTTCTCTTTGAAAATAAATAAAATATTGTTTTAATAAAATAAGATGTAGAAAACTATTTACTTTGATATAGTTAGAAATCTCATGTGAGATAAATTTCATAACAAATGGTAAGAATATGTAGCTTATATTGCAGATGGTGAGACATAACTATGTTAAGATACACACATTTGCAACATTTCTCTTAACATATATAATTTTTGGCTCCAGATACTAATTTTTAATATTTTATTTATTTATTTGAGAGAAAGAAGCAGAGAAAGTGAGAGAAGGAATGGGTGCACAGGGCCTCTAGCCACTACATATGAACTCCAGGTAAATGTACCACCTTGTACATCTAGCTTTACATGGGTATTTAGGATTGAACCAGGGTCCTTAGGCTTCGTAAGCAAGCACCTTAAGCACTGAGCAATCTCTCCAGCCATCCAGATCCTATTTTATTTTCTCTGTAACCTATGTGATTTGTTGACCATCTCTACTTTTACACTTTATAAGATTTTTGAAGAAATACTGTTTGCTTTATTACTATAAATTGTGTCTGTGACTTTCATAAATCTTTCCTTTCTTACAAAATGAAACTCTAGTTCAATATATCCAGCTAACTGAAATTGGTGGTTAAAAGATAAGTGCAAATAAGATGAAGAAAAACAAAACAGGTTTAGGAGAAACATTCTTTAAATGGCCAACTAAGGCATTATTAGATTTTAATGCTGCATCGGATATTACAAAGAATTTTAAGCAATATTTTTATTTCACAAATGTAGAAACTGAAACTCAGGCATTTTAAAGAACTTCCCCTGAGCTTTTGGATCAAAGTACAGATAGCTGTGAGGTGTTTGAGCTGTGACTTGGTTGTACAAGGCTTAACTTAGGAAGTCCAAAACAGAACTCACTGTACCATACACTTGAACTCCTGGTCCAAAGCTGATGAATCAGGACTGCATCGTGTCAAGGTTCCAAATAGGAAGTAAAGCCAAAACACTTCTTCCTGCAGTTACAAAATTGTTATATGTACATGTCCAATCTTATTTCCTTTGTTTGCATGAAAATACAATGAGTAAAAATGAGAAAGGTAGAACCCAATTTCTCCTTTATTGTTAGAAATCGCAGTCTCCCAAGACCTACTTAAGCGATCCATCATTCAGAAAGTTTTGAATGTTTCTTCCCAGGACTGTCCTTCCATGAGCTTACCATCTTTACACTCATGGTAGATAGTAATAACAGGAGAACATTTATTTAAAATGGAAAAAAACAGTGGCACAAAATACTTAAAGAAGAGGGTCATGTTCTTATGTTTTCCGAGCCTTGTTCCACTCACAAGTCCGCAATGCCTACTTCAAGCTTTTTAATGTATGCATTTATTATTTTCCTATTTTCCTTTTGTTATGTACTTTTCTTGGCAGAAAGCAAATTGTGTTTACATGTACATGAAAACCGACACCCTAGCTTGTATTTAAATACAAATGAACCTTTGAAAGGATGTGGGAAAAGCTGAATATGTGAGGATCAATTAGCCTCCAAGGGTTTATTCTGCTTTCCTGTGTAGATGTCCTTTCCCCCTCAGGATATCATCTACCATAATTGTTTTTTCAATAGCTCTAGTGATTTTAACAACCTTGCCTTGTAGTTTCTCGTTTTGTTTGTCCCTTTTGCTTAAATTTTTTATGACAAGATAATCTCTGACATTTGCTCCTTCCATGTAAGTTCCATTGATGCCCTTGTTCTCTTGTTTCTGGGAAGTGGGAAATGGAAACTTTGTATACAGTCAAGGATACTCATGAGTACAGGCCTCTCATGATTTTTTTATTTTTTTCCTAGTTTTCTGGGTGGAAGCTTCAGCGTGAGAAAATAAAGGAACAGTGTTAATATTTACCAGGGGACATTGTTCTTTGTTCTTAGTGAGCTTCAGTACACTAGAGAGAGTGGCTATCATCCTGATGTGCCCTGGATAAGAATGCTCATCATTTTCTTGTATAAACTTTAAGTGTAAAAGAGTACTGGAAACATAGTAACAGGCAATGACTCAACTCCAAATCTATCCAGGATAAAAATGAAAACAAATAGGATATATATATTTGTTTGATTTTTGAGTTAGATAATTGAGTATCGTCTATCATTATAGGCACCAGGAATTCAACTGGAATTTGTTAAGCTTTGGGTCAAGATCTTTGAGTTCATGGGTTATTTAAAGCATCTGCAATTCATAAACATCATGATTGGGTATTTTTAGCCAGGTAGAACAAGCAAGTATTTTCTAAGGATGATATGAAATGTATCAGAACAGGAACTACACATTCAAGCACCCATCTCAATGAATACCTCATCATGACATGTTCTAAAGAAAAGGCCAGCTTAGAATAAATATTTTAAAAATATTTTTTAATCTGCTATATTATAACAGCATATCACCTTTTAGGCTTAAAATTTTCAGGAGGTCTAAAATCTTTAAGCCTAAAATTTCATTCTGCACATGGCTATTTCTCTGTGCAAGTGGTCCCCTTGGTCCCTGGAAACTCAGCTAGAAAACAAGAGCTGAGCATCAATCTGGAGTGAGAACTCAGTGCCAGGCACCTGATTCGGGTGGAGACTCAATCTAAGAAAGGAGGAAGCAACAAAACTGCCAGTGTTCTCTTTCATTTCTCACCCCAGACAGAAATAATACTTTGCAGGTTTTTTTTTTATATGGCTAAAAGTCAAATTAAACACACATACGGAAATATATATATATATATATATATATATATATATATATATATAGAGAGAGAGAGAGAGAGAGAGAGAGAGAGAGAGAGAGAGAGAGAGAGAAACCATACAGCTGAATTATCTTGTAATTAGTTTTTGTCAAGAAAATTATCTATTCCTAGGAACCTTATATGCTGCATTCCTCTTCTTTTTAAGGTAACCATTCTCTGCACTTCCATAGTAATCACTTTTTTTACATTTATTTATAATTGTGCTACTTAACTGTTATAAAAACTAGAGCAAAGCATTGAAAATAGCATTCATTCAGTAGCCTCAAGCTATTGATAATGCATTTTAAGTGGACATACCTAATCTCGATTGCACTCATATTTATTTTTTAGTTAATATTTTTCATGGATTATTGATGTCTCTCATGTCACTGCCATGGTGAATTTTCACTGTCAACCTGACTGGGTTTGGAATAATCTAGTAGATATTACTTTGTGTCTGTGTGAATGTTTCCAGAAAGGTTGAACTGAGGAGGGAAGACATATACTGATTGTGGGTGGTATCATCCCATGAGCTGGGGTCCTGGTTCTGAACACTCATTCTCCCCACCACCCAGCCCCACCCTACTTTATTCTCTTTCCTGATCGTCTCAGATAGAAACAAGCCACCCACTGCCATGCTTTCCTTTCCATGCTGGGCTGCATTCCTTTCAACTATGAACTAAAATAGTATGTTGATACACACTACTATTGATGACACCAGATATGTTTTATTCTTTATTTTATTTCCTACTCTCATAATAACAAATTTGTCCCAGAACACTTTCTGAAAGTAACCATTTTTTTGAAGCACTAAGAATTCACATGTATGAATGATGGAGTTAAACCGATTGCTTCCATTAACCTTTGTGGAATCTAAATTGTCTAATACTTGGCCAGTGAGACCTGCGCTCTTGTGTACGGCCCCTTCTGTAGAAAATGTAGACTGAGGCATGCGCCTGTCGGCTCCAGCAGGCTGGCCCAGACCTCAGCACAGTGGTTTCAGAGCTCCAGACACCAGTCAGAGAGGGCAAGCCTTAATGAACAGATAATCATGAATTATGCGTAGTAATCCATCTGTTTTTTGCTACAATAGCCAAAGCAAGTTACACAGCCAAACCTAGGCTCAGTGCTGAAGAGTGACATATGGTGACATTTGTCCAATATACCACATGTCAATTTTCTTTCTCTATTATTGCCCTAAAACACTTTTGTCTTTTCTTTAAAATCTAGTGATTTTGATACATTATGTTTAGATGCTGGTCATTCTAGCTCAATATTTATGCAAAATTATGTAGTTTTTTTAATGCAGTTTTTAAAATTTGGGGAAAGTTTCATTATAATTTTAGATTATTTTTTCCTTTTTCTTTGATTTCAGTTTCTGAAGGCATCATTATTATCCAAACGCTTAATTTTTTAAAGTCTATCTTCAATGTATGCTGTTTTCTCTTCAGTATTTTATATTTATTTTTTTCATGTTCCAATAAAAATTATTTATAGAGTTGGGCAGTGGGGTATATTTTTAATTTATTTTTTATTAATTAGTTTTGTACTCAGTGAATACAGACACATGGTACCATTGTTAGCCTCCTCCATGTCCTGCCCCCTCCCCTTGGCCCCTCCTTGTTGAGGTATATGGGTCATGCATTGTGGAGTTAGCCCAGCATTATGGATAGAAGGAAATCTCTCTGTATATCATGGCCCAACATGTGGCTCTGACATTCTTTCCACACCCTCTTCCACAAAATGTCCCTGAGCCCTGTTGGCTTCATTTTGGGTCTGCTTCAGTGATGAGTTATTGGGAGCCTCTGTGTCTCTGGATATCTGATTTGGTAGGAGTTGGTTGTTCTCTGTGTCTATCTCCTTCACTGTTGTGCTGGTACCAGGTTCACCAAGAAAATAGCACCCTGGCTTGTTTTGCCAATTATTCTTAGTTTTAGCTGGGGCCCTTTTGAGGTATGATGGGCTGATTCTCTCCTTCAGGTCTACCTCTATCTGAAAAAGAGAAGCACATTCTCCAGTGGAGAGTAAAGTTAGTACCAGATAAATGGGACAATCCTTTTTTTATATAGAGAGATTTTAATAGGTGTAGGCCGTCTTATAGCCCATGATTGGCAGTAGCTTGATAATGGAGAGTGGACTCATGTTTGGATATGGTTCTGACTTGTTTTCCAGCTATGGGTCCCATTCCACTGAGTGGATCAGTTAGCCAATAAACAGCAGTTAGTTCCCCACCATGGCTGTGTGGCACTATTGTACTTGTGTGAGCATCAAGGCAGGTTATTTGCTGTTAAGTATTTTAGACCATGAGTTGCTTGGACGGATATTGGTCATTTTTTTGTTGTTGTTGTTTATTTTTACTTATTTGAGAGCGACAGAGAGAGAGAGAGAGAAAGAGGCAGATAGAGAAAGAGAATGGGCGCGCCAGGGCCGCCAGCCACTGCAAACCAAACTCCAGAGGCGTGTGCCCCCTTGTGTATCTGGCTAACGTGGGTCCTGGAGAATCGAGCCTGGAACTGGGGTCCTCAGGCTTCACAGGCAAGCGCTTAACCGCTAAGCCATCTCTCCAGCCCAATATTGGTCATTTTCCCCTAGTTGCCCAGGTAGCACTATCAGGCACTAGACACACTGCCTGGGGACTGACTCTCTCCCAGCTTCCAGCCAAGTCACTCCATGTTACATGTCACACACAAATGGTGTCTTCAGCAGTAGGGTCTTACCACTAACCTTTGGTGGGTCATCAAGTATTCTGGTAGAAATCTGTCATTCTTTTTGGAAACCTTGTAGGTCTCTCTGATTAAAAGCTTACTGTGGATGATAGCCACCTGCTGGTACTGGGAGTTACAGGTAAGTGTCCACTAAGAGAAGGAATAAAAAGATAACTAATATAAAAGAGAGAGAAAGGCTGTAGAAGATAAAGGTCAGTCTTCATCACACTTTCCAGTGCCTTGTGACACAAATGTTCCCTCTAAGGGCCTGGTGAAGATTCAATCATTTGGTCTGCCTTTTAGGATGTAGAATTTTATGGTACCATTGCCATTTGGGTCTAAATTTGTGTTCCCCACCCTCTCCCTTGCCCTACTCTCCCTTCCCACCAATGCTATTGTCTAGTCCTGGTGATGCTTGCTGGGTATCTCAGCATTTTGGGTAGATTCAGGTTAGGTGCTGTAAATGAGTGATACTATGCAGTGATTATCTTTCTGTGATTGGGTAAGTTCATTGAGAATGATCTGTTCTAGGTTCAACCATTTTTCTTCATATTTCATTGTGTTATTTTTTTCTTATTGCTGTGTAGAATTCCATTGTCTAGATATACCACATCTTAGTTATCCATTCTTCTAGTGATGGACACCTGGGTTGATTCCAGCTCTTAGATATTATGAATTGAGCAACTAAACATGGTTTAGAAAAGCTCTCTGGACTGAGGCTTGAAAGTTTTAGGGCACATGCCCAGTAAGGGAATAGCTGGATCAGTTGGTAACTGTATAAACAGCTTTTCTAGGAGTCACCATATTGCTTTCCAATGTGGTTGTACCATCTTACATTCCCACCAACAGTGGATGAGGGTTCCTATTTCTCCACATCCTCTCCAGCATTTATTTTCATTTGATTTTTTTTTGTTTTTTGATGTTTGCTATCCTTACTGGGGTAAGGTGGAATCTTATAATTGTTTTAATTTGCATTTCCCTGAAAATTAGGGATGATAAACATTTTCTTAAGTGTGTCTTTGCCAGTTGTATTTCTTCCTCTGTGAGCTTCCTTTCCAGGTTATTGACCCATTTTGTGAGTGGGTTGTTTGACTTTTTATTCTTTAGGTTTTTGGGTTCTTTGTAGATTCTAGAGATTAGACCTCTGTCAGTTGGATATTCAGTTTCTGGTCTTACATTGAGGTATTTGATCCATTTGGACTTGAGTGTTGTTCATGGAAAGATGTGTGGATCAAGTTTCAATTTCCCTCATGTGGTTTTCAAGTTTGTCCAGCACCATTTGTTGAAGATCCTGTCTTTTTTTCCAGCCTATATTGTTAGTTTCTTTGTCAAATATCACATAGCTGTAGTTGCTTGACCCAAAGTCCAGGCCCTCAATTCTGTTCCATTGGCCTATGCTCTTGTTTTTATGCCCCTACCATGTTGTTTTTATTACTATAGCTTTGTAACATAACTTTAGATCAGGTATGGTGATGCCTCCAGAGGTATTTCTTTTGCTGAGGATATGCTTGGATATCCAAGGTCTTCTGCCTTTCCATATGAACTTTGAGATCATTTTTTCTATCTCTGTGAAGAACAATGTTGGGATTTTAATTGGAATCGCATTAAATCTCTATATTGCCTTTGGTAGGATTGTCATTTTCACAATGTTAATTCTTCCTATCCAGGTGCATGGGAGGTCTTTCCATTTTTTCAAGTCCTCCTCAATTTCATTTTTGAGTGTTGTTATGTTTTCATTGTATAGGTTTTTCATTTCCTTGGTTAACATTATTCAAAGGTATTTAAATTTTTGGTGCTATGGAAAATGGGGCAATGTCCCTTATTTCTTTCTCTGTATCTTTGTCATTTGCATATAGAAAGGCTACTGATTTTTGTGCATTGATTTTGTATCCTGATACTTTGCTAGAATTTGCAAGAGTTTGGGGATGGAGTTTCTTGGGACTCTTATGTATAGAATTATGTCATTAGTGAATAGAGCTAACTTAACTTCTTCCTTTCCATATTGTATCCCTTTTATTTCTTTCTCCTAATTTATTGCTTGAGCTAGGACTTCCAGTACTATATTGAAGAACAGAGGTGAGAGTGAACAACCCTGTCTTGTTTCTGATCTTAATGGGAATTCATCCAGTCTCTTTCCATTATGTATTATTTGGGCCTTAGGAGTTTTGTATATTGCCTTTATTATATTAAGATATGAAACAACCATGCCAATTCTCTCCAATGGTTTGATCATGAAGTGATGTTATATTTTATCAAAGGCCTTTTCTGCATCTATTGAAATGATCATGTGGTTTTTGTGTTTAACCTTGTTTATGTGGTTTATAACATTGACAGGTATCCATATGTTGAGCCACCCCTGCATTCCTGGGATTAATCCCACTTGACCAAGATGGATAATGCTTTTGATGTGTTTTTGAATTCAGTTTGCAAGGATTTCATTCGGAACCTTTGTGTCTAAGTTCATTAGGGAAATAGGCCGGTAGTTTTATTTTCTTGTGGCATCTCTGCCTGGTTTTGAAATTAGGGTAATACTAGCTTCATAGAAGGAGTTGGGGAGCTTGCCCTGTTCTCCAGTTGCGAGGCATAGTTTGAGAAGTATTGATTTGAGTTCTTCCATGATGGTTTGATAGAACTCAGCTGTAAGCCATCTGGTCCTGGACTTTTCTTTGGAGAGAGGTTTCTTTTTATTACTTTTTCAATCTCGGTGAGTGTGATAGGTTTGTTTAGGAGATTAGTCTGCTCTGAGTTTAGCTTTGGTAGATGGGGTATGTCCAGGAATTTATCCATTTCCTCCATATTATCCAGTTTTGTGGAGTAGAGGTTTTTGAAATAAGTCCAGATGATTCTCCCAATTTCACTTATGTATGTTGTGATCTCTCATTTTTCATTTTTAATTTTGTTAACTTGAAGTTCCTCTTTTTTTTTTTCACTTAATCAAATTGGCTATGGGTTTGTCAATCTTGTTTTTTTTTTTTTTTTTTTTTTTCCAAGAAACAGCTCTTTGTTTTGTCAATTTTCTTAATTGGTTTCTTAGTTTCCAATTCATTAATTTCTGCTCTGATCTTAATTATTTCTTTCCTTCTGGAGCCTTTTGGGTTGGATTCTTCTTTCTTTTCCAGTGCCTTTAGGTGGATGGTTAGGTTATTGATTTGGGATCTCTCTGTCTCTGTTATGAAGGCATTTAGTGTTATGAATTTTCCCCTGAGGACCGCCTTCATTGTGTCCCATAAGTTTTGGTACAATGTGTTCTCATCGTCATTCATTTCTGGAATTTTTGCAATTTCATTTTTTATTTCATCCACTCCCCATTTATTGTTTAAAAGTATGCTGTTCAGTTTCCAGGAGCTGATGGATTTCTTGCTGGTCTTTTTTGTTATTTTCTACCAATATAGAGAATTGTGATCTGATATCATTCAGGGAATTATGTCAATCTTCCTAAATATATGGATGCAGGCTTTGTGACCCAATATATGATCTACTTTAGAAAATGTTCCATGGGCTGCTGAGAAGAATGTGTAGTCTGTGGATTTGGGATGGAATGTTCTGTAGATGTCTGTTAGGTGCAAGTGATCTATAGTTTTGTTTAGCTCTCTTACTTCCCTGTTGAATTTCTGTTTGGGTAATCTATCTATTACTGAAAATGGTGTACTGAAGACCCCAACTATGATGGTGTTGGTGGTTATTTCTGTGTTATTGTCAAGTAGGTTTTATTTTATGGACTGTGGTGCCTGTGTGTTTGGTGCATACAGATTTATGATTGTAATTTCCTTTTGATGGATCTTTCCCTAGATAAGTAGGAAGTGGCCTTATTTGTCTTTTTTGATAATTTTTGGTTTGAAGTCTATTTTATCTGATATTAATATAGCTATGTCTGCTTGTTTCTTATTCCTGTTTGCTTGGAATATTGTTTTCTACCCTTTCACCCTGAGGAGGTATCTGTCTTTAGTGGTGAGGCGGGTTTCTTGAAGACAACAGATTGAAGGGTATAATTTTGTGATCCATTCTGTTGGCTTGTGTCTCTTGATGGATGAATTAAGGCCATCAATATTTAGGGTAATGACGGTGTGGGTTGATTTGATCCTTGCCATATTGTGTTGGTATATGTGGTTTGTGGTTTGGTGTTTTCATGGACTTTGATGTTTTCTGTACCTTCTCTGAGTTTGGTTACTGTGATCTACTTTTTATAGGCATTTGAGATTGATTAATTGATTCTTCTGTGTGGAGAATTTCCTGAAATACTCTCTGTAGGTTTGGTTTTGTGTTCATATAATTGTAAAGCTGAGTTTTGTCATGGGAAGTTTTTCTTTCACCATCTATTATGAGGATACTTTTGCTGATAAAGTAGTTTGTATTGGAAGCCATAGGTTCATAGACTTTACAGTGTTCCATTCCAGGCACTTTCACAGTTTCCATTGAGAAATTGGAAGTAATTCTGATGGGGTTAGCTTTAAAAGTGATATGCTGTTTTTCCCTAGCTGCTTTTAGGAATTTCTCTTTGGTGTCAATGTTTAGAGTCTTAATGCAATATGTTTGGGAGAGTTTCTCCTTTGGTCCATTCTGTTTGGAGTTCTGTTAGTTTCTTGTGTCTTGATGGACCTGTCTTTTGACAGAGTGGGAAAGTTTTCTTCAATTATTTTGTTAAATAAGATTTTCATGCCTTTGATCTGAATTTCTTCCCTTTCTGGTATTCCCATGATCCAGATGTTAGGAAGTTTAAGGGTATTCCACCATTCCCTCATGTTCTGTTCACACAAAGTTTTGAACTTATTGAAACTTTTGAACTCTCAAACTGCTTCTTCTGTCTTGTCTTCCAGATCGGAATTTCTATCCTCCACATGGCTGACTCTATTCTTGAGAGCTTCTAAAGGGTTTGGGGCTTGTTCAATTAGGTTTGCATTTTCTGCTACTTTTCTATGTATAGTTTCCATCCCTCTGTCAAGCTCCCTTTTCACACCATTTTCTGATTTTCTGATGCTTCTTGGAATTCATCATTGCAATTCTTTATGTCTTCATTTAGCATTGACAGCTAATTTTGGAGGTACTCTTTTTTTAACCCCCACTCTCCTTCATATCTCTTAACTGTCTTTGAACTCCTTCCTCCTTCCATTTTGTTATCTATTAGGTCCAGTCTAGTGATGGGTGCATCCACATGATTATTGGTCCTTTGTTGCTTTTTTGAAAGTTCTGCCAGTAGCTTGGTCAGGGCTGCTATGCTCATAGCTTCATTTTGGTGTTCTGATCCTGTCTCTTCTATGTTTTGATTAGAGACATTCATTGTAGGACTGTGTGATCTTACTGGATATACTTGCATTTGATTTTTCATGTTATTTCTTTTGTGCTGTGGTCTGCCTATTACAATGTATGGAAAGGGAGAATAGGACTGTGGTCTCGATGGGCGGGGGAAGTGGTGCCTCTTGGGGGAGCTGGCCTGAGCTAGCAGGCAGACCAGCAGATGGGCAGAGTGGTCCTAAGCTAACACGTGGGTAGGTGGGTGGGTAGATCAGCTTGAACTCAGGAGCAGGGGGAAGCTGAAGCAGCCTGAGGCCTCATGCTGAAGCAGCCTGAGCTCTCATTGGGTGGAATGCCAAAGCAGCCTATATGCATCTCCTGATGCTGAAGCATCAAGCACCAAAGCAGCCTAAACTCATGTGTGGCAGGACATTGGGACACTGAAGCAGCCTGAGCGACCATGTAGCAGGACACCTGCTGCAGGCAGATGAGCGGGCAGGGCAAGGTGATCACCCCTGTGCAGTGAGGCAACTGGAGCTATGCTGGCCTGGGTCTTCATTTCTACAGTAAGTACTGGAGCATCCTGATGCTGAGACTATGGGTAAGGCGGTTGCTTAGGGGAACTGGGGGATTGATGAGCTACCCATGAGCTAGGAAATCAGTTATTCCCTTTGTGCCCTCCCCACTGGCTATCTATTAGAGATTGCTCTCCACTAAAAGACCCAGTGAACCCTTAATAACTTGCCTTTCTTTCCCCATGAGGTGCGGCGTAGTTAGGAGGTCATCATCTTGACCAGAAGTCGGTCCATCGATATTTAATTATTTATTGCTTTAAGATTTTGTTACTTTTATTTTACTACTTAAAATTTGCTGTCCACTTATGTAGTTTCCATTTTTTAATAGATCCCCAATTTATGACTCAAATTTTATTAATTCTTACTTTTCTAATTTTAATTTATGTTCTTTTATATTTTATATTGTTTCTTAATGTCTTATCTCATTTTGAAAGTCATTAGGATATTATCTCATTTTGTGGTTGGGTTCTTTATTTTCTTTATTATTATAGTAAATGTATATATTAATTGACTTCATATTCTTTAATTTCTGCACAGTTTTAAATAAAATGTAGTTTTTAATCCTTGAGCTTTTATTTCTTTCTGAGATATTCTTTTCTTTTAACTAAATATTTTTCTTTCTTCTTTTCTATTATCTTCATTTGTCTGAATTCTAGTCATACTTGGAAATCTTCCTTGCTGGTTTCAACCCTGCCAAGAGAGTGGGCCTGGGTTTGTCACCCTCAAAGGCTTACAACAAGGCCTGGGCTGAGCCACATGTCACCATTTGCAGGAAGCTACTGGGCCTGTGCAAGGCCTTCTGGTTGAACCTATTGTTCTTAGTTTGCTGTGATGTGTTTTTCTATTCAGGTTTGGTAGCCATTATGGACTTCTCCTTTATAGGACCCTCATAGACTTGTCCTTCTTCCCAAATAGATGTTAACAACACAAACATCCTGGCCTTGTGGCTATTGGTGATTTTTCTTTTTCTTTTTAATTTGTATTTTGGAGTTGTAGTTGGTATCATGCCACCAGGTAGATGTTAATATTGTATACTGGTTTGAGAGTTGTACTACTTTATTAATATGTTTCTATTACAGGATTTGGAATAATTCACAAACTATGTAGCTATATAGCCCAGCTACTAATCTCTTTCCTGATTCACTCACTTCCTTAATTGTTCTTTTATTTTTTCAACTTTTCTCATTTCCTCTAAAGTCACTCAAAACATCTTTGTTCTTCCTGAAAAGTTAATTCCTTAAGTTAGCATCACAAATTGCATCTTTGAGGTTACATTCTATTATCTTGAATTTTTTTTAAATAGATGTGAATTTACTGGCTACAGATACATTAATTATAGATATTTTCTTCACACGAACCTAAGACATTATGTATTATGTCCAGCAAGAATTTCTATTTAATGTTTTCAGTGTAGATACATGTTCCTCACAGGCTCATGTTTCTGAACCCTTAGTCCTTAGCTTGTGGAGTTATTTTAAGATGTAAAACTTTTGGGACTGTGGTCTAGGTAGCAAAAATGAGTCATTGGAGGCAGACGTTGTAGTTAATGTTTGCTTTTGCTTCTGTCTGAGCTTTCTGCTTCAAGATCCACCAAGATGTGAGTAAGCCACACATCCCTACCTACATGGAGCAAATCTTCAGCTTGTATGCCATTCTCATCACAATGAACTCATATTCCCTGAAATCATGAACTGAAAGAAATCCATCCTCCTGGCATTGCTTATGTCAAGGAATCTGTCATAAAGTCAAAAACAGTAACTATCTGGTTGTGGTGGCACATGCCTTTAATCATAGCACTCAGGAGGCAGAGGTTAGGAGGATCGCCGTGAGTTCAAGGCCAGCCTGAGACTAGACAGTGAATTCCAGGTCAGCCTGCACTAGAGTGAGATCCTACCTCAAAAAAAAAAAAAAAAAAAAAAAGAAAGAAAGAAAGAAAGAAAAGTAACTAATACCATCCCTCTTCAGCATTTGGAAGTATGATAAAAAGAGAGAAAAAGTTGGTCTGCCTTACAGCACCTCAGGAAATCATGATTACTGTATATCCCAAATGGCAGGTGGGACATGGTTTTATGTGACCTAACTCCACCTGTTGCTTAGTTTTAATAGATTACACCCAAGGAAGAGAAAACCTTCTCTCCAAATGTAGCACTTCACAATGTTCTCTCACCTAGACTCCCATTCTAGTACCCCAGGAGAAAACATTGCAAGGCCTGAAGAGGGTGTTCTTTTTTATAACATTTCCATTGACAACTTTCATACATACACATATTGCATGTTGCTCCTAATCTCCTATTGCCCTTTTTTTTTTTTTTTTTTTTTTTTTTGCCTCTATGCCCTCCTTCCATTGAACTCCTTCTTTTTAGCAGGATGAGACCTTTCTCTGTGCCAGGATATGAACTGATTTTTCCATAGGGGACTTTATTATTTTAGCCTTTCAGAGAGGTAATTTTGCACTGACTGAAATATACAAAGTTATTTCCTGCTCCTCTTTAGGACCACTCATAATTTTTTGTAATCAACAATCAGGTTTAGACGAGCTGTCAGTGGCCACAGACTAAAGAGAACTAACTGGCTCTTACTCAGGCTCAGTCTCATCAGCACCAGCTTTTAGCCAAATGAACATGTGATGTATGAGCAATCTTTAAGGCATAATTAGTATGTTTTCTTTAATGTGAGAAATAAATTGGCAATGTAATGCTTATTTATTTAAAAGTGAGTGACATGACAGTTCTTTACATGTATCAAAAGAAAAGTGGCCAAATGCTAAATTCAAACTAAGTTTTGCAGGTCTCATGTTTATAGATATATTTTTAATTTCAAAAGTTTCCAGTAACCAGTCTTTGATCTAAAAGCTGCCAGGTTACATTGGATTACAATGCAATTGTCTTCATTTTACACAAAATGACAAATTTTGTGCTATAATTGGGCTATAATACAATCTCATTATTGTGTGATCTGGAGTGCCTCATAAAATAAAATGTGGTTTATTTGGCAAGCAGATGAAAAACTATTTAGGATTCCTCCTACCTGGGATGAAGACCTAAAATGTCTTCCTGTTGACCAAGTTGGTGCACACACACACACACACACACACACACACACACACACATATGCTACTCTCTCAATATATATTCCTATGCTTTTCTATCATTTATGTATTTGTGTGTGTGTGTGTGTGTGTGTGTGTGTGTGTTTATAGCAAATGAATTTTATACCAAAGTAATTTCTGGAAAGAAGAAACAAAGGCTCAAAGATGACAACAAAACCATGATGATAGTTCTATAAGAACCAAACACTAGACAATATACTCAATTCTGGATTTCATTTATTTAATTATTATTTATTAATTTTTATTCATTTATGAGAGAACGAGAGAGAGAGAGAGAGAGAGAGAGAGAGAGAGAGAGAGAGAGAGAGAATGGGCATGCTAGGGCCTCTAGCCACTGCAAACGAACTCCAGATGCATGTTCCACCATGCGCATCTGGCTTACGTGGGACCTGGGTAACTGAACCTGGGTTCTTAGGCTTCACAGGCATATGCCTTCACCACTGAGCAAGCTCTCCAGTCCCTCCTTCTGAATTTCATTTGAAAGATACATTGATTAACCATTTTCAACTCGGATTTTATCTCAATGTGATTATGGCATAATGGATTTTTCTTTCTAACATTAGATGTATGCATATGTATGTTTGGAAGAAAAAAAGATTATAAATGTGTAGTCACGTTGTCATAATAGAATAAAAATAAAAATAAAAAACTGGCACTTTCCCTAATGTCACTTATTTTGACCACCCAAGACAATATATATTGTGAGTTCAATGATTTATTTCTCAGTAGCAACAAAGATACTGGATTTTACCCAGAATGCGTGGAACTGTGGATTATGAAAACGCTGCCAAAGCTCATTTTTCCTGACAGCAAGTAGGGCTCATGACTCATTGCAAAGCCCAAGTATATTGATAAGAAAACAGTGCAAAAAGGTATGGGTATGTTAGTATACATTTACTTAAGCCATTTTAGTACAGTTTATATGCTATCAGTCATATGCACCCTTCTTATGTATACAGAACTTTTTGTAAACCTAAATTGGCCAAATTCTATTGTATGCTTTGTTCTTCTGAAATAACCAAGATATTCGAATAGCTTCATTCAAATCACAGTAATAGGTACTTTTCTCTCTTTATTAAAGAAAAAAACAATAAGTTGAATATTTCTACTTGTATACAGTGGAAAAATTCCTCTACGATTGTGGCAAGACTCTAGTAATTTTAGCTTAATATCTTTATTTTATTTAATAAATTTTACAATGAAGAAAGGTATGTAAAGATATTTTCCCACAGAAAAATATTTCCTCAAATATGAAACATTCAAGATGCTTGGATGTTTGTTTACCTTGCTGTTAATATGCTGCTATTATACATATAATATTCTAGTATGAAAAGAGATATATTATAATTTTAAGCAAACTAGTAAGTTTTTTTTTTATAAATTATATCTAAAATGGGTTATTTGGCATTCTCAAAATTGCAAACTCCTCCTCCATGCCTCTTGGAACATGTTTTACCAAATACCCTCAATCTCTCCTACTTTCTTCCCCTATTACATCACTGCCTTCTGTGATGTCATCAAAGACAAGTAGTCAGTCAAAAACAAGGCTTCTTTCCATTTCACCTTTCATATCAATTCACAGCAATAATAACCTTCCTTTGTTCATTCATTGCTACAAATATCTTTAGTACTATGTCTATGACAAACATAATTCTAGGAATGAGTGACAAAGTGGTGATCCATTTAAGAAATACTCTGCCATAAAGTTAATTAAAGTTGAGCAGATGTAAAAAAGTAATCCATAATAGAATTCAGATATTGAAAAATGCTCTGGAGGAAATTAAAGCAGACTAAGGGGAGAGTGAGAGGATAGAGATGGCATTCTAAAAATTAGAGAGGCAGTTAATTTGGTAAGGTACTTGCCTACTAGACACAGTGCTCTGGAGTAGGTATGGGGATGCACACCTGTAATCTAATATTCAAGATGGAAGCAGGAGATTCAGAAATTCAGCATCATCCTTTTCTGAATAGCAATTTTGAATCCAGAGACCATGATATAAAGAAAAAAAAAAGGAAGAAAGAAAGAAGAAAGATGCAGAGAAAAGAGAGAGAGAGAGAGAGAGGTTAGGATAGAAAGAGAGAAAAGAAAAAAAGAGAAAAGATAGTGGTGGT
The DNA here is from genome assembly GCF_020740685.1 of Jaculus jaculus. Lineage (NCBI taxonomy): Eukaryota > Metazoa > Chordata > Mammalia > Rodentia > Dipodidae > Jaculus > Jaculus jaculus. The sequence continues at coordinate 86,980,500 of NC_059111.1, read as the reverse complement.
ATTCTAGGAAGATAGCAAACATTATTCTGATCTTCTGATGGGAGTTTGGAAGAACAGAATGCCAGAAAGCTGGACAGTAAAGATTATGCTCATGAGGTTTTAGATAGGAACAAAAACTATATTAAGATATGGACTATAGTAAGCAGCTTCAGGTCACTAGGATGAACTTCCAAATCAGGCACAGTTATGGAGGAAGGGATTTTTCTTTGAAGCTTACAGATCCAGGGGAAGGAAGCTCTGTAATGGCAGAAGAAGTTGTCATCACAGGTCCAAGCAGAGTGAGAAACCAACACCATCACCAGCACAAGCAAGCGCACTTCAAGAACTCTAGGCAGAGTTCAAGCACTCTGCACACATCTTTAGACTGGAATTCCAGATCCACCCCCACAGCTTAGGGCTGGACCCTGGGATACCTCACATAGTGACACCTCCTCCAGCCAGGTGGCTACAGATCTAAATTACAAACTAAATCCTGAATATATTGGTGGCCATCCATCCAAACTATCACATGAACAACAGATGATTCCTATTCTATTCTGAAAAAAAGAGTTTAGTTACATTCTTCCAATGTCTTGAAAATTTGAGTGACACTTAATTCAAAACTAACTGATGAATTTGGCAATGAATATCTGAAAATTGCAAAGCAGTGGGCTTGAGGCGTACTTGTTCTCTTCTTTTAGACATGCTCATAATGACATTTGAGAGAGGAAATGGTGAAGAAATTTGTGAAATATTCTTAAACAAGAAAAGAGGCTGCAGACAAACAAGCATTAACCATGTAGCTTTAGTTATTGAAGAGATTAATGCCATTAGAAAGAAACCACACACTGAGAAACTAGGATGACTACCCTAAGGGTATTTCTGAAAATGTTGAGACTCTAGCCATCAGATTTTTAAAGACAGAAACTATAAACTCACTTAAAATACTTTATATGAAAAGATTACTACTGAGTGGCCCAGTTGCAAAGGGATGTCCAGGAGGTGTCATTCATGTCACATCCCTTAGGTCCCAGGAAATATGGCAAAGGAAGTAGCAAATTAAATATGCACTACTAGTCAGAGAACCTTCTTCAGGAAGATGGCCTAGGCCATAAGTAGAATCAAAACTCATCAAAACAGAAAATAAGAGACTCTTGAATGCACAACACTAAAAGAGACTTTTAACATGCCCTCCAAGGCTCAAGCAATATTGCTGAAGAAGGAGAGGAAAGAATGTAAGAGTCACAGGGTAGAAATGCATACATTGAGGCATTGTTCTTTTCATATCAACTGACTGCATTCATGAACCCACAGTGATTATAGATATCCCCAGCTATGAATGCCCTTAATAGAGTGGATGCAGTGAGAGAGGACAAAAGAGGATCACCAGATGGGTATATGATAATTTGAAGTGTGTTTATATATGTTAAAGCTCCCAATAAAAAACATTTTTAAAAATTTGCAAAGTTTTTTGTGCCCTAGTGTCTACCAAGATAAATGTTTTCTTTGAAATTTTTATTCAATATGTGTTTAAATTATTTCTATTTTAAGCTATGCAGAACTTGTCCTTCTGGAATTGGAGATGAGTTACAATCTGTTGGAAATAAAGACACGATAGGAATGAGTTCTGGGTGTACTGATTATGACTTTGATGTGATACAGTAGAACCACTGAGTTTGATAAGTTCTTTTCATCATAAACCTTCATTTTCATTTAAAGAGTCACTTGCGAAATTATGCTACAAATATAGTTTGGTGTCAGAATGGAGAAGTCAGTTTGCATATTCATCAGCTTCAGCAAATGCTACCATGAATGCCTTAAAAATTGTATTAAAAATGATTAGCGTGGTAGTAGATGAAGCATTAGTACCAATAGGGCTTCAGGGCAATGGAGCTTGTGACTTGAATCCATGCCTTTAACCAAAAGAAGAATATTTCAGGATGTAGCAAATAAAAGGACTTAAGATTCTCTAGGTCCTTTTCACATAAGACTATATTAAAAGTAAAGATTACTAAAGCATTCTCAAAATAAATTTGTGTAATAAGTAGTTAGCTGTTTTATAAAAGTGACTTTTGAGTATCATCTCATTTATCTATGAAAGTCTACCAGACGAAAGCCAGAAGACAACCACTCAGGGAAGTGAGAACTGACAAATGTCATCCAGAGAACCTTTCCGACTTTGCATCCGGAATCATCGTGATATCCATAAGTCATGTTGCTCATTCTCATGGGAACCCACACACACATTTACTTTGGAATCATACACTCCAATTGCCAAGTATTTAAGGCTAGATAGAATTACTAGCTAAACCATCTGAATAGCATCATGCACATGCCAGTAAATAATGGACATTAGTACTGGATGTCTTCAGAGGTATTTCAAACTTTGATCAGCAGATTATAACTCACTCACTGGTATATCTCATTATCTTGACCAAGAGACATTACCAGACGTCTACACACTCTAGACACCAGCATAGTTGTGATATTATTTACTATAATAAGAACATTGTTACACCATCAAGATGATTCTACAAGTCTTTGATGATAAGTTTTGAATATTAATTAAGTTGAGTTTATTCCCTGGTAAATTTTGTAGTTAGTGTCTTGTTTTTTTTTTTTTTACTATAATATTATTTTACTTCTCAGGGGAAACTAGTATTATAATGTGAAGACATTTTTAACACTTCCTTGTCATTCTGTAAATTTATATTTTAGCATCATGAATATGTTTACTTTTCACCTAGAATCCCCATCTGTGGATTTTATGAAGTAGAAGTCAAAGTTCACATTTTCCATATGGCTAACTGGTTATCACATTTTTTATTGACATATTAAAATATTTTTACTATCCTTTAAATTGCTGAGGTTTAGTGGTGACAATTAGTTGACAATGGACTATTTCTGGATTTCCTATTATGTTATTTTATTTTTATGCACTATTACCATTTGATCTTGACTTTGTCCAGTTAAGTAGGTCCTGAGATGAATCTGAAGCTTTGCTCTTTAAAGGGTTGTTTTGTCTATCCATATTTCCATGTAAACTTAGATATCAGCTTTTTATTTCTCCCTTTGTCAAACACAGGCTATTGGGATTATAATGAAAATGTAGAATAATTTTAAGAAATGAATATCTTAACAATATTGAATCTACCCATCAATTAATAAGTTGATTTATCATTTTTGCAAGTTTTTTGTTTACTTTATATTTTTTCAAAAGAATATTAAAAGTACAGACCATGTGGGATTATAATTAAAGTTCTTTATGATAATTTTATTTTTGATAGTGTCATGCTTTCACTTTAAAGTAATTTATTGATAGTTTATGCAGATACAATAGGTATATAAACAAAGAATAATGGATGGTAACCAGGGACAGAGGAAATGAAGAAATGGGGTATCACTGTACAACTCATGTGAAAGTTCACTGTTGCAAATTACATTAATGCCAGTGGTCAAATATACAACAGTTAGCTTATAGAAAATAATAGTAAGTGATGCAGTTTAAGTGGTGGGGAGTTTCCTTTCCAGAGCTGATATAACCATGGGGTGGAGGGAGCTTGTGAATCTTTTAAATTTCAGGCACTTCATGAGAATGTGTGAGTTATTTATTTCTTGACTTTTATAAGTTTTCTTTACTTGCTGAGTCTTACAAGCCTCTCTTTAGAGTCAAATGTTTCCATTCAGGTGAAATTGCTACAAGTGTACATTTTCCGTGTTTCTCTGTTTAAAAGAGGAAACATGAAATTGACTTGTGTACACTGATCTTACACTTGGCACACTATTTAAACCACGTGTTTAAATAAGCCACTGTAAGTGGCTTACTGGGAGCATGTTAGGATTATTTAGATGTACAGCCTTATTATTTATGACAGCAATGTCCCAGAAGGAAGCTTTCCCTGGTTTTTGATAAAATGAGAGGGTAGGAAGCAGTGAATACTATCGAGACTCAAGATCCTTTAGTATGTCAAAAGAAAGTCAACTTCCTAGCACAAGGTGTGTCATCTCTATCATCATAGTCAGGTCCAGGGGACATCACAGAGGAAGTGATACATTAAACACCAGTGCTCCTCCTAATGCAAGTCTGAAAACTCCTTCAGGAGATAGCAGTAGACACTGAGGAGACTCAAAATTTGTGAAAGCAGAAAATCAGAGTTTTCAGAGAGATCAACACCAATGATAAAAAATTCAAAGCCAGGTATTTTGCTAAACATAATTGTTGTCAAGACTCTTCATTATAAAAGGGGTCCTGAGAAATAGATAGTAGAGGCTGAAACCTGGCACATGCTTTTTGCTTATTGACCCTAACCTCAGTGGAGTGAAAATATATTTCAACTCATGGAAGTAATCTTTAGAGACAATAGTCATATGGTACCCAAAATTAAGTTTGGGTTTTTTTAAATTAATTAATTAATTTATTTGAGAGCAACAGACACAGAGAGAAAGATAGATAGAGGGGGAGAGAGAGAGAGAATAGGCTAGGGCCTCCAGCCACTGCAAATGAACTCCAGACGTGTGCACCCCCTTGTGCATCTGGCTAACGTGGGACCTGGGGAACTGAGCCTCGAACCGGGGTCCTTAGGCTTCACAGGCAAGCGCTTAACTGCTAAGCCATCTCTCCAGCCCAAAATAAAGTTTTAATGGGAAGATAGAAGTATGAAGAAAACTAAAGTTATTCATAGAACAATGAGAAGAAAATTGTGGGAAATGGACATGCAGAAAAATAATGGAAAACATGATGAGTAAATATTTTAGGCTTGCTTATTAGTAATATCAATGGTTATGATTATCATTCATGTTTTCCTTTAGTGTGGTTTACATGTTAAAGTATAAGCATCTAAGGGGCTACAACTCTTCTATCCTTTCAATTTTTGTTTAACATCTATAAATACTAGGGAGGTGTAAAATGACTGAGATTTCAGGGTGCCATTATGTTAGGCCTGGGTTTCCTTCGTACAACTTTTGTTTCCCTCAGATCACATGGTGTTTGGCTATCATGTCACATCTCCCTCATGGACCAAGAGGGCCCTGGACCAATGAGGAGGATTCAATCAGGAGTCCAGAAATTGTGTGTGAACAGAGCCTGCACTCCTTAAACATCAATCCAAGGACGAGGAAGAGAAATGGAAGGGACTGTCCAAAACAAATAAAAACTAGTCTGATTCCTTTCCTACTCCTAAGGGAGCTTTTCTGCCAACAAAAACCTTATTTCTACTTTGCTATAGCTTTTGGCTTCTTTTCTATAAATTCCTTACTAGATGAAAAAGAATGCACTTGTTATCCAATATTACCAGCCATGATGTTAGTGTGGATCTAACCTTAGTTATCTCCATTATTTACACTGACAGAACCCACCCCATAGTTGAATCACAGCAATTGTTTTAGGTATAGGCAGGTGATCCAGATGGAGTAAAACTGTATCTCTTTTTAGACATTATCTGGATATTTGGCTAATGCAGCCTTCATTTCTGAAGCAGCCTTGGGATGTTTCTCTTTGGATAGAATGTTACTATGTACTAAAAGTAGAGCTAACTAAGTTTAATTGGAATACAGAAGATGCACATATAGATGTGTGTTTTTGTGGCAGACTGGGAACAAAGTAAAGCTAGAAAACAAGTCATAGGCTAAAAATTTGTCTAATTTTGATTTTTACTGACAGTTTTTGGCTTTGTCCTATAAGTATTTTTGAGATATGTATGATTATTTTTTGTGAGGCACAAATATTTTTATGACAAATGTCACATTACACACTCCTGCGATTGGAGGTAAAAGAGACCTAAATTTTGAATTAAACACATCCTTCAAAGTATAATATGCAATATAATTTCAGGGTAAGCATAATAAAAAATATAATTTAATTGAACATCATCAAGGTTAATTGGAATCTGAATGGTCTAGGATTCCATCATTCATGTTAAAATTAATTTGAATCTTTTTAAAAGGTAGTTCTGATTTTTTAGTTGCTTTGAAGTCTCCCCAAAGCATGCTTTCCACTTGACATATTTTCATTGTGAACAAGAATAAAGTGATGCACTTGACACAGATAGATGAAACATGTCACCATTGTATCTGACAGTTAAGAAATTTAAACTGAGTTTAAAAGAGTTATAGAAATAGTGGACTTCGAGCTAAGAGTGTAGCCAGTAGATATAGGTGTGGCCTTGGGAATAATGAGAGAAGTATTTTTCTTTTCTACGCATCTCTTTTTTTCTTTATGTTTATCTAAGAAATTACGTTTTGTTTTGTTTTGTTTTGTTTTCTCTTAGAGAGCTCATGGTATTCAAACTACTAAAAATAGATGCAATGAACTGAAAATGTGCATAATAGTGTGTGGTAGTTTGAATGGACGTTCCTCAATAGATTCAGGAGTTTTATTCAGACTTATAACTTGGTGTCACTGTGGGTGGATCCTAGAGTCCAGCTTGAAGGTATGGGGGCCGATCTGGAATTCAAGACTAAAGACATGCAGAGTGAGCTTGAGCACTGCCTGGGGTTTCTGGGGCGTGCTTCCTTGTGTGCTGGTGGATCCTGGATCTGTGTAAAGAGGGCCAGCTTCTTCTGCATTACGGAACTCTCCCTGGATCAGTAAGCTTCAAATAAATGCCATTCTTTCCATAAACCGTGCCTGGTTTGGAAGTTCATCCCAGCAAAGTGAAGCCGACTGGCATAGTATATCCCATTATGGTAGTACCACTCTCTAGAATTAATAATGAATTGGGGATGTGTTCATATGGTAAAAATGCTTGCTTAGTATGAGCAAAACCTTAGACCTGAGCCCCAGTTTCATATAAGCAAGCATGAGGTACATACTCTTAATCCCAGCACCCTGAAGGTTTAAAGAGGAGGATCTGAAGTTGAAGGTCCTTCTAGGCAAGTTTGTACCTTTTCAATGCTAGGATAAAATACCCAAACAGTAGTAACATAGGGAAGGAAGAGGTTTATTTTGGATTACAGTTTCAAGGTGGGAAAAGTACACCAGGAGCAGACAGATGGCATCATACCTGTACATCATCAGAGAACGAGAGAGCACGAAAATGGGAAGTAGTGATGGGCCATTAAAACTTCAGTGTCTTCCCCCCACAGTGATACATTTCTTCCATCTAGGATCTAGGACCTACTGCCTAAAGGTTCCTCATTTTTCCCAAACATTGCCACAAACTGAATACTAAATATTCAAACACATGAGTGTATATAAGGGACATTTTACACCCCAACCACCAGAGTTTGTTACCAGACTGGAATACAAAAAACTTAAATAAATAAATAAAATAGAATTGAATATCCTTTTTTCCTGATGAATAAAAATAAAACCAGGAATAAGACTATTGCATACACTATTTAAACTTCATTTTCTATATTTAAATATGAAGTTGATTCTTCCCCTTTCCTTAATAAGAATGAAACTTCCATCTCCCTACCTGCGTTAGTTAGCTTTCTATCATCGTGAAAAACACCTGAGGTAACTTGAAAGAGGGGCATTTTAATTTGTGCATAGTTTCAGAGTCTTACCCTATAGTTATTAGTTTTATTGATTTTTGTCTATAGTAAGCTATAATATCATGGGGAGGAGTCCATGGTAGGTCAAAATATTTACTTCTTGGCAGGAAGTTAGGAAAGAAGTTCAGAAAAAGAGACTGACAGGGGCCAGCAGGGTCCCAATGACAGGGAGTATGGAAAAGAAACTAGCGAGGTAGTTAGTTACCTAAAGACCTTGACAGTCAGCTGTCCTGCTCTGTGGACTTGGATACAATTCTACAACTCCTTGAAAATTAGCAGTTTTCTCCTTTTCCCTTGTCTTGGGCGTGTAGTGATTTAAGTTAATGTTAGAGCTAAAGTGGTAAGTTGAAAACTCTAGGGAAGAAGGACAAGAGAACAGCTGGATATGGGAAAGTTGAGATGACGAGACACAAAGGAAATGCAAGGTTCAGAGAAACAGCAAAACCAATCTCACCATGCCTCAGCAGGCCCTCATGGAAGTGTCTCCTTCATTTTGTCCTTGATTAGACTTTTCATCTTCTTTGCAAAGTTGGAAGGTATGCTTGACTCCTCACCAGCCAAGTCACAGACACAAAGAGGAATGTGACTAGTTTAATGATCGGGAATAAGACACATTGACATCTCTGGAGAATTGGTGATAATCAGAAGTTCAATTTTCCACATCTCATTTCAGTCATTTTAGAGAGCAACTTATTTCTCTAGCCAAAAAGTCTCATAAACTCCTCCAAGATGAAGATATTCAGTGGCAACCCACTTTCTAGTACCCTTTTCCTTTGTAGAGACCTTTATCCTCGGCACCTATCATCTTTCAATGAGAAACCTGTCTTTGTTCTTTTCATATGTAATCTCACCTCTGCTCTCTCCTTTTTCTATACAACAGTATTTGCTTCCTCTCTGAAATAAGCATTAAAAACTCATACATCTTCTCTGTGAGATTCATTCTTCAAGTTTCTTGAGAAAGAGAACCTGGGCCTCTGACTCAGTAGAGCTTTAGTGACTCTTGTTAATTCTAGGACTTTAGTTTTCATGTTAAGTCCACCTAAGAGGTAAGATAAGACTTCATTCAATGCTCTCAAAGAGAGCAGTTACTGCAACATCCCCTTAAGAATCCGACAGCTTACTTATTTTCACTAGGCTCCATACCACACTTGTTCTAAAATGTCTCAATAATGCATTGATCTAGTAATCTGGCCTTTAGTATGTAGCTTTTAGCAGATAGACATTCAACACTCAAATAATACATTCACCTGAGTTAGTCAGGTGACTAACTCAGTAGCTAAGAAGATAAAAGTTTAAAGGGGAAACAGTCTTTTGTGCACTCTGTGGCCAGGATTCACCACAAAATTTAAAACCTTGTGAGAATAATATGTAAAAATACTAATAACTGCATAATACATAACTTCCCTGTGAAATCTAATTAAAAGAGAAAAAATAAATTTAGAAATCTATGGCAGCAAGATCAATCAAATGTCATGACTTAACTGAGGATATCCTAGGATATTCCTTTCTATTCATTATGGGTCATTCATCAAGTTAACAAAAAATATAATAATAGTATGATACTTTAAGAGGTATGGATAAATATTAGATAAGTTTCATCATCCATTCACCATGCAAATGTTTGTTCATTTATAAAGACAAGGAATTCCTCCACTCATCAACTTATATTGAACAACAAAATTTACTTTACTATTAAAATCTTTCTCAGTCAAGGACCTATTACCTTTACTGCAATATAATAGGAATAGAAAAATAAATTGTATTTTTACCTATTCACAACAGTGACCACTCTTGTATTAGCAGAATCATGAACTTGTTACCCCGTATTGGCTGATGAAAACTGATTCATCTTGTGATCTTATATGGGTCACATATTGTGTCACCTGATCTCAAATCATGTAAAATATAAAAATGGAATAGCTGGGTTGGAGAAATGGCTTAGTGGTTGAAGGTACTTGCTTCCAAAGCCTGATGACCTTTGTTGATTTCCTAGTACTCACAGCTAGATGCACAAAGGGGTACATAGGTTTGAAGTTCATTTGCAGGCTGGAGGCCTCGCACACTCAGACACAGACACACACACACAGACACACATGCTCTCTCTCTCTGCTTCTTTGTCTCTCAAATAAATAAGTAAAATATTTTTAATGCAATAATTGTTTAGCAAAGCCATATCAGGTAATTTTCAAGGTGGCTTTTGGCTGGAGGGAACTAACCTGGAGTCATCCATCGCATACTTTTCTTTATTTTTATTTTCATGAATAAACCAACTTGAAGGTTTCAAAGTGCTTTCATAGATAATCCATACATATTTCCGTGTAACCAGTAAAAAGCTACAGTCATCTCCAACAAAGCTATTTTTTCTTCTTCTTAAAAATATATTTTATTTTTATTTATATATTTGACAGAGAAAGAGGGAGAGAGACAGAATAGGTGCACCAGGGCCTCCGGCCACTGCAAATGAACTCCAGGCACATGGGCCCCCTTGTGCATCTGGCTAATGTGGGTCCTGGGGAATCAAACCTGGGTCCTTTGGCTTTGCAGGCAAATGTCTTAACTGCTAAATTATCTCTACAGCCCTAGTTTTTTTTTTTTCACGTTTTAAACATATATAGACTATTTTTTTTTATAGATCCAATTAAAATAGTAAATCAACATATGTGTAACTGTCATTTAATATATTCTCCTTGAAACTCTGACTTATAGATCTGGCAGAAAAAAAAAAAAAAAGACTTGTTTCTGTTTGAACATTGAATGAAAACTTCAACTATTTGCCCTCCAAAATATCTTTCTTCTTGCCCAGTCTGTGCAAGACACTGTTCAGACTGGAAAGAGCAGTCTGTTCAATATGATTCATCCTTGGAATGAATTCTCTTTTACTCAGAAGACCTCCAAGATGAAACTCCAAAGGTCAGGATTTTGTCCACACTCAGCAGTTTCAGAGTAGAATGAGAACAAACACTAACAATCACCAATTATTTTGAAACCATTGTTATAAAACTTTAAAATAAATCCCGACTGTCTGCTTTTTATTTAAAACTAGCTTTTGTCTACCAGTTTGTAAACTCAAATCTCTTCGTATAAAAATGAATGTGGCTTATATTTTAATTCCACTTCAGCCAAAAATTTAGGCATAAGAATAAATTATTAGCACGGAAACAAAATACACACTCAAGTTTTACACTCACAAGATTTATAAAATTAGGTTTCCACCATGTCTCGACTTCCATCCCATTCCTTGTCTTCCAAAGGGTTTAAAGCCCATGTCACAGCTTCTTGTCATCACTTTGGAGCCCTGCAACTGATTTTCTTGCTTCATTTACCTGCTTATCTTTGTCCCCATTTATCATTATTTTTAACTGTTGTCAGCATTCGATGTAATCTGCCACATCAGCCCCCTTGGCCAGCGAATGTACATCCTTCTGAATCGCTTTTGCCTTCCCCACACTTCAGCTCTGCTTTGTCAGCGCCGTGTGATGCTCTGCCTTCAGGGGCCGGGCTTCCTGTCCTTTGCCGAGGTTTTAGAGAACAGGGAGATGAAAACAAGTGTGCGCAACTGCATATAGAGCTTGGCTTACCCACATGAAAAAAACTTATTCGCAAAACCAACGGGCCAGCTCAGTGTGACCGCGCTGTGCTGTTACAGGCTGCTACAAGGCACTTGGAATCTTCCATCTCACTTGGGGAGACCAGCGCAAGGAGAACAGCTACGCGTACCCCTTTAGATTTTCCTCAGGCAGCTCCATGACAACACTGAACTTTGGGCTTGACTTTTCGCTTATGATGGCTTGCTTTTAGTTTTGAAATGGACAGTAAAGATTAGGGATGTCTGGATGCTTCTTTGTCACTATCCAAACATGTCGTTATTTAGAATTTTAGCTTTTTAGACTATTTCTTGGTGCCATATTTAGCTTTTTAAGACTTATAAGTTAACTATTTATAAATTTCTTTGAGCATTGAAATAAAGTTGTTTTATTTTCTTTGTAAATCACAGTTATATGGGTTCATACAGACATACTTTAATTGTATCGTATCACTGATCAAATTCTCTCATTGTGAGAAGCTTGAGAAGGAAGTGAATGGCTCCGCTGCATTTGGCTCAAACAGAGCATGACTCACTGCCTGCTTCCAGGTGCATTATTTTCAAAGGCAAAGTTGGATTCTTTTCACAATAAATAAATAACTAAATAATAAAGTGGCTACATGATGTGTATAATATATGTTTCTCACCTTCGTTTTCTTCTAATGAAAACTAAAGATGAAGAATTTACCTTTGTTTTCTTCCTTTTTCATGCTGGAGAAAATAGGAATGAGTATTAAGTTTAAAAGCATCAGTAGCCCAGGCGTGGTGGCACATGCCTTTAATCTCAGCACTTGAGAGGCAGAGGTAGGAAGATTGCCATGAGTTCGAGGCCACTCTGAGACTGGCCAGCCTGGGCTAGAGCAAGACCCTACCTTGAAAAATCAAAAAAAAAAAAAAACCAAAAATCAAAAAAATAAGATTATATCATAAAAACCTCTGGCTTAGAGTTTCCCATGGAATTGGGTGAATAATCTGAACAATATATATCTGTTCTAAAATTTATACAATTGCCATTCTAGGATTTCTTGAACTTGGGGTAAATAAAAAGTCCCTTACAACATGTGTGTTAAAATTCTTGGGAGGATGAGGCAGAGTAGGGAGTGGAGGTTAGAGAAAGTACAAAAGAAACAGAGGAAGAGAATGGGGGAGGAGGAGGACTATAAGAATGGCCTAGCTAGAGATGTGACTGACGTGTACAAGCCCAGTGAATACTAGAACAGACCAGAACCAGGAGAAAGCATGGAATAGATATTATCCTGGCACCTCATTGTGTAACTTTTCCTGGAGAGATGTGAACACACACCTATTCTTTCCCGGTAGGGCATCAATGACAGACAAAAGGAACAATTCAATCCATGTCTAGCTTAACAAACCAGTGACTTTATATAGGTTATATAAAGGAGCACAGGCGATGAGGGTACTTACAGGACCATGAGTGACTCAAAGGCAGCATCACCTCTGAACAGCACAGCCCAGGATGCGCCATGACTTATGAATGCTGCATCTTTGGAGTTCCCTGCCTAACTTACCATCAGCTTGATGGGGTAGAGTTTCCTCTTGCCAGCAGTGGTTACTACTGATTGAACTTTTAGTCACGTGCTTGGGAACCTTCCAAATTTCAGGAGCTTCTTAAGCCAATTTGTTTACCTACTTCCTGAATCTTATGAGCTTCTTTCCTTCCTCTGGAAAAGAATGTTCCAGCTCAGAGGAAATTCCTCCACAACAAACCTCCAAGGGGTTACTGCTCTGAGGGTATCTGGGTTTCTCCATCCAGTGTCCAGTGACAATCATTTCAGACTCTTCTGAAGTGATACTTCAGTCCTTCCAAATCTGAGAGGATAAATTTCTGTTGTTTCAAATGATCCAGTTTCTGATTTTTCATTAGGAAGTCTTATGGAATAAAATTCTGTTGTCTCAAACTACCAAGCCTATGATCTTTGGATAGGAGTGATTTGCCAGTGTAATCCTTGTGGACATATGATATACTTCAAAGCTAGTCCCTGCCCTTAGCCTGGGATAGGAGCAACCACCTCTGCGCCCAAGCGTCCACCTGCCATATCTCATTTCTAATATTTCTAGAGAGAGAAAAAATGTTCTGTGAAGATATTTCCTTAAGCCCAAGCTTTGAGGAGTCATATTTTTGCTCCATCCATTGAAATGGCTTTCAACAAACTGAAAACATTTCTAGTTTTAAGTGTTTACCTTGACTTTGTTGAATTTGAAAAGACATATCTCTTCCTCCATCATAAAATATTTTCCTTGCTTTCACACACTACTCTAAAAGATTTTCTTCTATCACTTGCAAATATTTGGCTGTTTTCAGAAATGTTTTTCCTTCCTACTCAACCTGTAATGTCATTTATCATGTGTTCTTTCTGCTCTACAGTTCCTGTTGTAGATTCTCTCTATACGCATGGAAACAACCTGAATTGAGTTAGGTATATTTATGTAGAGTCATGTCAAAATTGTGCTACATTAGAAAGAAATAGTCATTAGCTTTTCTTTTTATTTCATTATTTCTCACTTTCCATAGGGGAAAATTGTTTCCATTTTACTGAAGATATGCAGTGTCTTTATGAGGTTATGCTTCTAGTAAGGAAAACAAAATTTTATAAGGCATATACTTTCTTAAGAAAATAAACATTAGGCTAGTAGGGCAGTTAATTTAGGTGAATAAGGGTTTGTTACCATTTATGCAACCTTGTATTGACAAAGAGTAGTAAGAAGTGGTTAAGGAAGGACTCCTGAGAGTCAGAAATCTTTTCCTGTGTCCTTGGCTACAATTCAGTCACTCCATGGCAACAGATTTGATTTTTATTCTGGCCTTGGTAATGTAGTGTAGTTAAAGTGAATATTAGGACTAAACAGTAAAACCAGGAGCACCAGAGAAAAAGAACAAGACGGCTGGCATCTAAGTAAGAGATAACCAAGCTAACCAGATAAGAAAGACAAAGCACTGAGGGAAAAAAAAAAAAAAAAAAGCCGGTTTCAGCAGGCAGGCTCCTACTGTTTGAAGCCCACATTATTTTTCATCCTTGATTCTGTTCTCTCCCTTGCAAAGCTTGCAGGTATGCACCTAATTTCCCCCTTGCCTACTCACTCAGACAAAAAGGAATGTGACCAGGAGTGATTGGAAAAGAGATATATGGACACCTCATGGGGTTGATACTTGAACCAAAATCACATTTCTCCATATCGCAGTCCAGTAATTTTAAACATCAATTTATTTCTTGAGTCAAAAGCCTTATAAAAACTAAGACTAACAAACTTGTTTTTGGGTCCCCTTATATATAATCTACCCATATCTGCTTTTTCTAGTAAACAGAGTTTGCGTCCTCTCTGAGACAAGGTTTTCCTTTAAATTAGCTTTTTGTTATAATAAAATTTCTCCTTTTGAACCCATTCTTTGTTACCTGTGAGGTTCCCTCTTCATTTCCTTTAAGACAGCACATCTGGTGCCATTGACTCATCAGCTCTTTGCTGGCAGTAGAGTCAGGCACCCCGGTTTCCGAGTTAATTCCCCCTAAGAGCTGAGATAAGGCTCCTCCACTCTCAGGGACCTATTTCAGTATATTAAATTCATTTCTGAAATGTTTACAGCAGTAGAATATACACTTTATCTATACATGTTTCCCTCATTTCACAAATGAAGAAAACAAGAAATGTTTTCAATACTTGATATATTTAAATATATTTTTATGATATATAAAAATTGTACTTGTAGTGAAATTATTTTATGCAATAATATCAGAAAACAGTGTTTATATAAAAAGTTACAGGAATGAGATTGACTTCAGATGCATAGAAAACACATACCTTTAACTGCTAAGCCATCTCTACAGTGCCAAACAGCCCCAAAGTCCTCAACTTTGGCAACCAAAGTCCAAGTAGCCACTGGGGCCAGACACTTGAAATCTCCTCTTTGGATTCCAGTGGATCAGTGCTGGGGAGTTGACTATAGGACTTTTGTTTAGCCCTTCCTCCTCCTCCTCCTCCTCTTCCTCTTCTTCTTCTTCTTTTTTCTGTTTCTTGAGGCAGAGTCTCACTCTAGCCCCGGCTGACCTAGAATTCACTATGTATTCTCAGGGTGGCCTTGAACTCATGCCAATCCTCCTACCTCAGCCTCCCAAGTGCTGGGACTAAAGGCCAGTGCCACCACACATGGCTAACTTTTCTAGACATGTGTGGGCACTGATTGGTACAGGCAATTGAGAGGCATACAAATACAATGAAATCATGGATACCATCAGAAGATTCAGTGAACCCTCTGAAAACCAGAAGTTCTCAGGAAGCACTCCGTCTTCCTGGTGCCATGGCCACAGCCAAGTACCTGAGGCCAGTTTTCAAAATGTTTAGTAGCATGGATCTGCAATGGGAGTCCTCTGCGTGCTCCAGTTAACTACTGGGATGGAACCATTGCTCTCAGACTGTCACAGCAGAGAGCTGTGGGGACTAACACTCAGGTCCAGAAGTCCATAGACTGTGGTTTGAGGTCGCCCCACCCTTGAGTTAGCGGTTTCACTCACAGCTCGCAGATGGCGACCCCCTTCCAATATATAAATCCGTACATATTGATTTGGTCTTAAAAGGTAACCGTGTATTCTGCCTTGGAGATAATTTTATTTTAGTAGAATGGTTGTTTTAAACATGTTTGACAATTTTAATGCTATTTACTCTTAAGTGTGTGTGGAAGGAGAAATAGTTATAAGAACTATTTTATTCTGATGTGTACATTTATATAATCTTATAAGGAAAGGAAAAAATATTTGAAAGGTGAAAATTTAAAATGAGCATATAGTTTACCTCCAGTGTGAAGAATGTATTAAATTTTCCATTATCTGTAAATCAGGGAAGCAGTTTGGATACTTTATTACTCTGAGAATCTAAAACTTTGCCCAGTGAAACTCTCCCCTGACTAAAAGTCAAACACTTCAGACAGAAAATTGCTGAAAAGGCTCAGAATCAATGGAATATTAGACACGGGTTTATAGGTTGTTCCAGCAACAGGAGGACTGTGGAGGACATAGCTCTATTTCCAAGGGGATTGGACCACTGTAGAGCACTAGTTGAAGGTAAGAAAGGAATGATGCTAAGAATTAAAGCATTTGCATAGTAAAGAGAACCATTACTAATGCTAATGAGAGGAGAACCTACTGAGAGAATGTTAGAAGTATTTTCTAGAAGATTCTTAACATATTTGGGCATCTGAAAATAGGTGAGAAGACAGAAGAGAGATGAGAGAAACAAGAGTATTTTGTCTTTTGTAGTCCTGGGTATAAACTCTGGACCTTGTGCCTGCCAGGAAAGTCCATATGGAACCCATATGTACTTAAAAAAAGGGGCACAGCTATTGAATAGATTATCTCAGGAATTCTCCAAAGGGAGGGAAGTGAATCAAGTGATTCATATGATTTTACAAATAATTGTTGATAAAATTTCATGTGGTAAACCATTTTGGATACTGAAAACGCCTTTAACATGCTTAAAAATAAGACAATTTATGAGCAACATCTAGAATAATATATATATATATATATTTAAATTATATTTAAAATAATTATTTTGAGAACATTGTTCATGATGTTGGCTTTTATGCGCTTCTGAGCACATCTTCTCTGCAGATATATTTTTTCAGCAAATGTGGAATTCACTGTATCATCCAAAGTAAAGATGTATATCAATATCAAATACAGATGTGAATCTCAAATATTACAGTCAACTTATTGTAATTAATTATCTGAACAGGAATGGAGTTCATTCCAACTCCCATTTTGCTACAGAATGAGACAGCCAATCTATTTAAAACTCTATGATGATTGAGTGGTTATAGTTGAGAGAACTGATCAGGAAACTACTTCAACATGGAAAATGAAGAACTCATTAGCTTAATTTTTTAACAAAAGGTCTTCTGGGCTGTTTTAACCAACACTAAGTTGTCATGGTGATGGTAAAAGTTAATAGAGGATTGGGTGAAAATTCTGACCTCACTTTTTCAAGCAGATAAAAAGGTTATTCTGCCACAGAATTGAATCCAGACTTTTTTTTGGAGTCTGCAAGAACACGAAAAAAAAAAAAAATAAATAACAATATTATAAGTTTAAAATAGAAGCCTCTGTTTAGCCTTTATAAACACATGATTTGTCTTTTAGTGATCTTTGATAATTGGGCCTTTTATTTATTTGAGCAATTTCCTTTGCTTATTTTGTTGAGGATTATGTTGATCTTTGAAGAAAATCATTTCGATGTCTCCCCATGTGTTAACAAAACCTGAGACAACTGCTGCTTCTTTTACTCTCTCTCCCTCTGTGTATGTGCATGTGTGCCAATGTGTAAGTTCCATGCATAATGGCGTGGAGGCCAGAGGAGAAGGTCATGCACTCTCTGTCACTCATGCACATGTTTCCTTGAAATCATCTCTCACTGAATCCAGGGTTCCTATTTTGGGCAGACTGGCTGACCAGCAACCCTTAGTGATTCTCCAGTCTCTGTTCTCCAAAAAGAACTGGTATTAGAGGGGTATTTGGACAATGACAGCTTGTTTATTTACTTTTTTAATGTGGGTGCTGGGAAATCTAACTCAGGCCCTCTCATGCCTTCATGCTTCATTGATAAGCCCTATTTAAATTTTTTTATTTTTATTTTTATTTTTTATTTGGGAGAGAGAAAGAGAGCACAAGAGAGAGCACATGCCTATGCCAGGACCTCCAGCTGTTGCAAATGAACTCCAAATGCAGGCATTACCATGTGTCTCTGGCTTACGTGGGTCCTGGAGAATTGACCCTTGGTCCTTTGCATCTGCAGGCAAGTGCCTTAACCTCTAAGTCATCTCTCCAGCTCTCTTTTAATTTTTTAATCCCATTCTTTGTCTGCATTTTACATGCATGTAATGTAAACATGATTGATTATTTTTCTTTCTTCTTTTTTGGCTTATAGTAAAAATATGGCACTATATCATACAACAGGCTCAAATCTGAATTATGTGAGACTAAGCATTATTGTTTGTTCAATTGGAATTTATTATATTAGATTAATTAACTTTCAAAATAATATGGAGAAGTGAGTGATTAAGATGTACCTTTATTGTGATTCATACAGTCTGTGTGTGGACATGAATGGTAGATGTGGTTTGTATAATTTACTGAGAATGCCTCAGAGACTGACTTTTTTCTTACAAGATGACTGAAGTAAATGAGATCAAGGGGGTTAACGTGAAATCTCAAAGAATCTTCCCTAGAAAATAGACATTACTGTTTACCTAAGAAAAATCAGAAAGATGTATCCTAATATAGGCAATCTCCCCATCCCAGTGTTCGGGTTAAGCTGTAGGGCACTGCAGAACGTTTGTATGTACAAAATATGTATTTTTTTTCATGGCAACCTCTCACTGAATTTTTGATCTTTGACTGATATCATAAGCACAATTGAAGAAATTTACTGAAAGTAAAATACTACTACTTTTATTTAATCCCTGGTTTATTGAGTTTTGAAATATTGGATATGTAATTTGTATAGGAAGTAGGTATGCCTGTATATATTTACATGAAAAAAATGTGCTTATGCCCAGGTCTAAAGGAAGTTTTTTTTAAATATATTTTATTTTTATTTATTTATTAGACAGAGAAAGAGGGAGAGAGAGAGAAAGAGAGAGAGAAGGAGAGAGAGAATGGGTGCTCCAGGGCCTCCAGCCACTGCAAATGAACTCCAGACACATGTGCCCCCTTGTGCATCTGGCTATCGTGGGTCCTGGGGAATTGAACCTGGGTCCTTTGGCTTTGCAGGCAAAGGCCTTAACCGCTAAGCTATCTCTCCAGCCCCTAAAGGAAGTTTCCAAGTCTAAGTAATTTTAAATACTCCATGAGTGATCACTTTCTTAAAAGCTCTCAGAGTTTGTCAAGACTCCCCACCCCCTGCACTAGAGCCTTCGTAGGTGGTAATAAGTTCTTATAAGAGTGATTGCTACCTGCTTCCTCTGTACAAGGCTTCAAAAATTTCAACTAGGTGTTCCCTTCCATTGTACTCACTTTTCTATGCCTCTAAGGGGTCTTGGCAGGTCCAAGTGATGTCCTTTTTCTGCTGGGTTCATCAGTGCCTTTTGTAATCTTCAATAATATTCTCCATACTTGGGGTGGATCTTTCCTTTTCTATTTGCCTCTGAAAAATCAGAATAGCATTTTACTCATCAGAGTTAGCACAACCAGCAAAATGGCTAGCAAAATGGTCCATAAAAATTGTCTATTCAAGACTCACAAATGTTATATTCACTTAAGGTTGAATTCATGACACCTTGAAATTCTCCTGAGTTGAAATTCTGTGATTTTTAACTATTATGGTATATATATTTATATGACCTGTATTTCATTACCATATCATTGTTCACATATTATTATTTTGCAAGTGTTTTCTTAGTACTTCATTGACATAAACCTACAAATTATACAACAAAGTTGCTTTAAAACTTGTTCAACTATGAAAGATGTGATCATTACCAATGATGGATCCTATTAAATTTTCATCTTCCCAACTGAAAGGAGACCGTTAAACTTTAACAATCAATTTATGGCTTTGAAACATATAGAGTATACAGTTTTATAAGTCTTTTGGTAAATAAAAACAAGAATAAACACTTGTTTTTGCACATTACTGATTATCATTGTGTTTCTAGGATCTTAATATTGCAAAGATATATGTAATTTTGAGAACAGAAAGCTGTAGAGGATAAAAATTAGTTGTATTATTTTCCAAAACATAACAAATAGAAAAAATACTCAAAAGAAAAGAAAGGTAAACTAAATAAGAGATTCTATGAAATTTGTGCCTACTATTGATTGATATTTTGCAATGTGATATATATACAGACTGATAAGTGGCTTATCCTACACACTAATGCATGAATGTACCACATACTTTTAGAAATACATTTATTGAGTTCTATAAAGTACTAAATGCTGAATCAGACTGCCAATGGGCCTGACATGGCTCAGGGAACTTTGTGGAAAAGAAGGCAGAAATATTGTAAGAGTCACAGAGTTAGTAGGTATACCCTGAGGTACAGTTCCTGCTATCCCAGTGACTGACTGAGGCCTTAAAGACCCCACAGTGACTACCATAACCCCACTAAGGAAGGTTCCCAGAGTAATGAGAATTGAGGTGAGGGGACGATAGTGTATAATCTGTTATAGCATATATATGTGTATATATACATATATACACATATATATGTACATATATGTATGTATGTATGTTTAAATATTTGTATAAACTTAAAAATACTTTCATTATTTGTAAGCAAAGAAAGAGAGAATGGGTATGATGCTAGGGCCTCTTGCTAAAACCAACTCCAATGCATGTGCCACTTTCCACATCTAGGTTTATATGGGTACTGAGGAATTGAAGCTGGGCTGGCAGGCTTTGCAAGCAAGCCCCTTTAAACACTGAGAAATATCTTCAGCACAATATGCCATGTATTGACACACAGATATTTATAATTTTTTTAAAATTTTTTTAAAAATTTATTTGAGAGCGACAGACACAGACAGAAAGACAGATAGAGGGCGAGAGAGAGAATGGGCACGCCAGGGCTTCCAGCCTCTGCAAACGAACTCCAGACGTGTGCGCCCCCTTGTGCATCTGGCTAACGTGGGACCTGGGGAACCGAGCCTCGAACCGGGGTCCTTAGGCTTCACAGGCAAGTGCTTAACCGCTAAGCCATCTCTCCAGCCCAGGCATTTATAATTTTAATGACCATACATTTCATCATATGGCTATCATATTAGTAATGTAATACCTTATTCACCTGGTGCTATTCAGTTTGATTCTATTTCAAATAAATTGGAATATATACATTAATGTTCATGTGATATCATTGCTGTGAAGATGTATATGCACAAGGTTTCCTTGATAAGTAAGTCTGCTCATATTTTAGTATTTTAATTTTACTTTTATTTATTTGGGAGAAAGAGAGAGATGGGGTGAGAGAGAAGAGAGAGAATGGGCACATCAGGGCCACCAGCCATTTCAAATGAATTCCAGATAATTGTGCCACCTCGTGCATCTGGCTTATGTGGATCCTAGAGAATCAAAACTGGGATTTTTGGCTTTGCAGACAAGTGCCTTAACTGCTAAGCAATCTCTTTAGCCTGTATTTTAGTTTTTGGTATATATTCTAAAACATATATTACAAAAGTGGTCTAATAATACACTTCACAAAGAAATATTTTTGTATCCATTTTCTCATACATTTAACATGCTATTTTTCTGACTACTAAGATGGCTCGAAGTTAAATTATATATTTTATCTTTTCAACATGTACTCATTACATAAATTAAGATCTTTTGAAACCTCATTTTTGTATTAATTCTTTGCTATCTAGTGTATATTTCCTATATCTACGTATCTCAATTCAGACATTATATCTTGATTCAATATACTTGCTTCAAGCCTGTTGTGTAAAATTATAATTGGAAACTTATTCACAAACCCAGCTGGCTTAAACATTCATAAAAGACTCCCAATAATGACATCAAATATCAAGTTTTAAATTTAATTAAAGTTAAACAAAATTTAAAATTCAGCCACTCTTGTCATATTTCAAGAGCTCAGTAGCTATGACTGTCTAGTGACCACAGCACTCTATGGTGCAGGGATGGGGTCCTTAGCATGTTCAAGTCCCTATGTGATCTGTGGAACCCAGCAGCTTTGGCAGCACCCTGGTTTTGGCAGCTATATTCCTAGAATGCCATATCCTCTACCATCCCCGTGGATTGCCAGTGTCACCTTATAACTCTTCTTAAGTGTCCCCTACAGCACTAGGAACTTCCCTGGTCATTGCTATCCACTTTTTATTTCATAGAATGATCTTTTCTTATGTTTCTCCAAACACTAACTGTTCTTTTATTCCCACACTAGACAATAAGCATTCTGAGGGTAGGGATGTATGCTCACTGCTTAATTCTCAGGGCTGTACAAACAGCTGATACCTCAGATATTTGCTTACCATGAAATGTCATTTATTGTTCCCAAGTATTAATGGGCCCTGCATGTATGTGCACACCTACTTATGTTCCCTCTTCACATTTTTAATTTACTTTTCATTATAATTATTCATCCATGCAGGCCAGAGAGATGGTTCAGTTAAGGCATTTGCCTGCAAAGCCTAAGGACCTGAGTCTGATTTCCCCATACCCACGTAAAGTCAGATGCACAAGGTAACACACGCATCTGAACTTGTTTGCAGTGGCTAGAGGCCAAGTGCCCATTCTCTCTCTCTCCCTCTCTCCCTCCCTCTTTCTTTCTTTCTCTTTCTCAAATAAATAAATAAGTAAAATTATTAATCTATGAACCACTTCCCCCTATCCAAATTCTTATCTTGTACCCCATTAGCACTCCAACAAATTTTAACTTTCACTGAAGGTTCAATGGATGAGAGTTTTTTTTTTTTGTTGTTGTTGTTGTTAAATATAAACTTATGTTAGACTTAGATATCCATGGAAATATGCATAGGGGTTAAAAGATATTATCGAAAATTATTTAGCATTAGGATTAATCAACAGTATGGTCTGCAAATAGTGTTTACCAAATTATACTTTATTTAAACAACAAATTATACCTCATTCCTTCTGATACTTATTTCCAAAATAGAGTTTCTCTATGATTTTGTAAATGACAGTAATTATAATCTCATACATATATGTTATCTATAAATATTTGCATAATGAATAGCTGCCTATAGAGAGATCACAAGCTCAGAAAATCATATCCATAGTGTTAAATTAGGAATAAAAAAATCAAAAAGTGTATCAATTACTTATCAATCAAAAACATGCATCACATTACCAAATATTTATTGTAAACACTACTGATAAACATAAGACAAATTTGTTATAAAGTACCCAAAATTAAGGAAGGACCAATCACTTATGTCTTCCAATTCTTGTTGTGAAGTTGCAAAATTAAAGCCCTCAGAAGTAACTTTCTCATTTGCCCCTTTGCTTACTAGCACCTGCAGTGAGTCTCCAAAGTTCTCAAAAGGGTAATGCTTTCCTATGGCTACCACTGCCTTTGTTATTTCAGGATGGGTTTTTCTAATGCTTTCTAATTAAATCTCTATTTGAAGACTCTCAAGGGAGTCAGGTTGTAAAGCTGCTCATTTGTAGTGAAATTGAGCATACAGAATGCATAATGCTGGACTTTCTATCCCTGGAATAGCTCACTATTTGAATTCACGACAGCTAAACCTAATTTTAACATAGCTCATGGATAACCAGATTAAATAGAAACCTAGAATTGCATAGGGAGCTGGTAGCTGGCTTTATGGCCCTTGGCATTACTCCTTTGATTTTTCATGTACTCTTCCTGCACCTCTCTATGGGAAGCTTCTGGTGTTTCTTCAAGACCTCAGGATATGTCTCTCTCTCTCTCTTTCTCTCTCTCTCTCTTTTAAACTGGTAAACAATTTTCACAGGCAGTTGATTGCTTCCTATTACAGGATACCAGTCTTTTCATTATAGGTAAATGGAAATAACATTTTACACATGAATAATGAACCACTTACTTAATTTTAAAAGCTACCCACCTAGGAATCCTTATTTTGTTAAATCATTAACTCAGGTTTCTCTTTTTTCAATTAATCTGTCATCAAATCCTATCCATTTCATCCTTAGTATATGTGATAGATGAAATAAAGTTTTCTTAAAGATCATTATGCACTAATTCCTACTCTTTGACCTTGGACAGATTTTGCAACCCCTTGCACTTTAAGATCATGTATTAAATGTGGATTATAGATTCATAGATACTTTAAAAGTATCTGAGGATTAACAGAAAATGTAAAAACAGAAGAGTGCCTGGTAGGTGGTAACCACTCAGAAGCATAATTACTAAACTATAGTTATTTACCTGCATTTTCTCATTTGGACCTTACAAAATTCTAAGGTTAATATTTTTTCCTTCTATTTTAGATAAATAAAATGAGGTTTCAAAAAGATAAACAGTTGTGTGTGGAGTTTGCTCATAAACTAGATTCCCAATATTCTGACCCCAAAACCTGTTGCTGCCCAGTACTTAAATTGGGTGATATTTTTATTTAATCAACATAGATTTTTTTTTTTTTTTGCAAAATTTAAATTCCCATGTAACAATGTATATGTAAATCTTTACAGATGTCACAACCCTCAATCTGTTAAATAACTGAGGAGATCTGGAGGGCACTCCAAGTTCCCTGCATGATAATGATGCCAAGACATTAGCATTGAAGGAGGGTTGGATTCAAAGTGAAACATTCTTGTTGGGAGCCACAGAACACAAGCCTCTCCATTTTGCCTGGGCCTGCTCATAAGCTGACTCATTACTCAGAAAGCTGGTCCATCCAGCTTTCTGTTAGGTGCTTCTGGAACGTCTGTCAGCAGACTGCTTACAGAACCTTATCTTTTGCAAAACGCCAGTTGATGGTCAGGATGGGAAGCCTGGTGCAGTCAGGATGTTAAGCCATTGGGGCAAGATTAGATGAACACCTAATTACATCCCCTTTAGGTTTCCTGACAATACCAAATCCCTAAATCACGTCAGCCAGCTTATTCCCCCACTTTCCTTCCCCTATATAACCACTGTGTAAAAAATAAAGACCCTGAGGCCTTGACAAACATCTAGCATGGTCTCCTTCTTGTGTCTGTTTGCCTTTTCTCATTCAGGTTAATTTCCCCTTGTGTCCTTGTTCAACTCCCAGCTGGTTGGGACATGTTCTAAGTCTTATATTCATCTTCAAGCCTTTCTTTGATTTATAGTACTAAAGAATTAAAAATTAAGCAACCTATTGCTTATATATTTTATGTTTTGCTTACACATATTTTATGTATTTATTTTCAAGCAGAGCAAGATAGAGAGAAGGGAGATGGAGAGAATGGGTGTGCCAGGGCCTGCAGCCACACAAACTCCAGATGTATGCACCACTTTGTAAGAAACATAGGAAAGTGTTTAAGTTAAGTAAGAAAGAGTTAAGTGGAATTTAGGTTAAGACACTGATAAGGAAGTTAAATTATTCCAAGAAAAAAAGAGAAGATGGCCTAATTACCTCAGGCTGATTGCCTCTCAGGCCTTGAATTTATTCTAGAATAAGACATTTTATGCTCACTTCATGAACTTTAATTTGAACACATTTACACAAAACATAAACTTTGAACTACTGGGTGGGTTAATTCTAATACGAGAGTCAAGAGGCCAAGCTCCTTAAGCCGTGGCTTTTCCCCACTCTCATGCTGCCTTGTCCACAGACTTACTCGGCAGATGCTTACAAGAAGCCAGGAACTGGCCCGAGGTTCCTTGGTGCAAAAGATACCAACACAAAAAGTAGAGTTTAGCTTCAGGGAAGGGAAAAATAAACATGAAATGTAAATAAACACATTGGTACATGATGCCACTTAGATCTATCTGAAATATAAAATTGCCAAATCAATGCTTGAAAAAAGAAACTGTAGATAAGATTCTGAATTTTCTCCTAGGCTCATCTGTGTACTTCTTATAAAACCCAGTTTTAGCAAAGAACTCTGATAATTTAGAATAGAACCACTTCCCCCACCAAAACACACACACAGAAAAAAATCCCTTTATATCCGTTGCCTATGTCTAGTTATTCTTTTTTTTTTTTTTCGAGGTAGGGTCTCACTCTGATCCAGGCTGACCTGGAATTTACTCTGTCATCTCAGGGTGGCCTTAAACTCATGGCAATCCTCCTACCTCTGCCTCCTGAGTGCTGGGATTAAAGGCGTGCACCACCACGCCCGGCTAGTTATTCTTTGTATCTAGACACGTTCATCATCCTTCTAGGGTACCCTACTTGATATCTAATTGTTTTAAGCAAGAATTTTGTTAGTACTTTGTATCATGAATCCCTCTTGGGCTAGAGAGATGACTTAATGGTTAAGATGCTTGCTGGGGAAGCCTAAGGGCCCACATTTGACTTTCCAGGTCCCACGGTTAAGACAGACTCTAAAGGTGACAGAGCGTGCAAGGTCGCACGTGCGCACGTATGGCAAATGTGTCTGGGGTTCAATTGCAATGACTGGAGGCCCTGGAGTGTCAAATCCCTTTCTCTCACTCTCTCTCATTAAAAAAAAAAAAAAAATTAATAATCAAAGAAAAAGAATCCCTAGTATCCGTGGCATTTTCTCCCAGTAATTTTTAATCTGCTTGACTGACTCCACACTGCCCTGTAGTTATACATTGCCACTTGCCCATATTATTTTCAGAGTTGAATCCAATCTCTCTTTCCTCGTGTAAGAAGAACCTGTGGTGAGGATCCTCATTGTGCATTAACAAGTATTGTTGTCTCAACTTCTTTTCAGTAGCACTTCTTTCTCATATACGTATACATGTGTGTGGGGCTGGAGATCAAACCCAGAACCTGTGCAGGCCAGACCAGTTCTCGCCCATTGAGCTCCATTCCCATTCCTCCTTCTCCTCCTCCTCCTCCTTCTTCTTTTTTTTTTTTTTTCAGAGGTAGGGTCTCTCTAGGCCAGGCTGTCCTGGAATTCACTCTGTATTCTTGGGGTGGCCTCAAACTCACAGCGATCCTCCTACCTCTGCCTCCCAACGGCTGGGATTAAAGGCGTGCGCCACCACACCCGGCTCCCATTCCTTCTTTAGAACTAATCCTAGGCTCTAATCGCTATGCATTTTTTACCTCATAGATTAAACAGTCATCCTTAATTTATACTGCTATTTTCTACTAAAACTGGAATAAAATATGTATTTCCAGATTATTCAGTTCAGCTCTCATCCAATTTTATGACAATTAGTTAAATTATATTTCATGTGAAATTCACTATTATACACCTATAAAACCCCAACTTCAGTATGCTATATAATTTTACATATAGACTAGAATTCAAATTTACTTACATATTTTGCTCTTGCTTGTGATTTTCTTCCAGGATAATCACATGTCTAAAGCCACGCTCAAATTCCACTTTTTAAATATTATAATAGTCTAGGAGCAAAGTGTAATTTAAATAATAGTCATGTTATCAATGACAAGAAATTATGTCTGCCTATGCATATGCATCATATAGGATACGTTTTATTTCCTTACCAGCACAATTATTTTTATTAAAGACCTTTAATCAAATTACATGTTAAATGTTATCAAGCTAACAAAATTTTATGTTGAGGGCTAGAGAGATGGATTAGTGGTTAAGGCACTTGCCTGTAAAGCCAAAGGACCTCAGTTTGATTCCCTAGGATCCATGTAAACCAGATGCACAAGGTGACACATGCCTCTGCAGTTTGTTTGTAGTGGCTGGATGCCCTAGCACTCCCATATTCTCTCTCTCAATCTCACTCTCTCTCTTTCTGTCTTTGTTAAATATATAAATAAAACAAAAAATATATTTTAAAAAACCTTTGTTTGAACTCCAATATGAAATAAATAAACATCACCCATCACCTAGATCTTTAGCATAACCATAGGCCAAGGAATACAGGGAGTTTTGCTAAATTACTGATGAAGGTCTTTGGACAATAAAATCTGTGGTCTGCCTACTTTTCATCCATTAATAAGGAATATTATTTTTCTATTAAATGGGAAATGTTTCCATGCTGGCCTTATTTACTGTTATGTGAGGTCATTTTAATTCTGTCCGAACTTCTTGCCCCAGTTGGTGGGGACTGCATCTCATAGAGATACTCCAGTAAGGTCTAGAAGAGCTTCAGGAGATGGAGATGCCAAGTACCAGAATTGGGATAGGACTGGCAATGAATCCAAGGAAATGACTTATTCAGCGGAAAGAAAGAAAGCAAAACAATATCAACTTCTGTGTCCTCTCAGTTGGCAAATATTAAGTAAGATTAAAATCCCATGGGAGGCCTGGTATGGCGGTGCACACCTTTAATCCCAGCACTTGGGAAGCAGAGGTAGGAGGATCGCTGTGAGTTCAAGGCCACCCTGAGATTACAGAGTGAATTCCAGGTCAGACTGAGCTACAGTGAGAACTTACCTCGATAAACCAACAAAAATAAAAACAAAATCCCATGGGACTGGGCAGATGGCTGTTTGGATAAAGCACTTGTAGGTCCACTCTCAACTCAAGCTGGAGTTCCCAAGTGAGATCTGCTACTCTCAATTTTGGTTTGAGAAGCTTCTCTTTCCAGATGGCATTGACCACTGAGGTGACTCAAAAATCACCATAATGCTGAAAAGAAGTGACAGTGGAGTGTTCAGCACTGAGACATGCCTATCACATATTCATGCAACAAACAGACAAATATTTCAAGTTGGAATCCATTTAAAACTGGTTCCTAATTAATGAAGATGCGGTATCCATGAATCTAGAACATAAACACATAGAAATAGAACTACTTAGATAAAATATCATGGGAGGATCATTAAAAAAAGTCTCATGATAAGACATACATTTGAAAAGAGTGAGGCAATAAGAACATGATGAAAAACAAAACAAAAACCCTAAGATGAATTGAAATGAAATCTTAACTGGCAGCTAGCTATAAGCAATAGAAATGTTTCAAGAAAGAAGCTCATGGGGTTGAGGTGGCTCAGTGCTTAAAAACATTTGCTTAAAAAAATCTGCTTGGCCTGGGTTCCATTCCTAAGTACTAATGTAAAGCCAGCATGCACAAAGTGGTGCATGATTCTGGGGTTAGTTTGCAGTGGCAAGAGGCCCAGTTGTATTCTCTCTCTCTCTCTCTCTCTCTCTCTCTCTCTCTCTCTCTCTCTCAATCTCTCTCTCTCTCCCCAGTCACAAACACATAAAAGCAGTAAGACAGGAAAAAGAAGTAATAGGGATACACATTGGAAATGGAGAGGTCAAATTAGCCCTATTTACAAATGACATGATGCTATACATAAGTGACCTGAAAGTCTCCACCTCAAAACTTCTCAAGGTAATTAATTCCTCCAGCAATGTGGCAGGATACAAAATCGACACACAGCAATCTGTAGCCTTTCTATATGCCAAGCTAATGCACTAGAAAGGCTAAAACATTATGTGAGTATTTGTGCTTCAGTCACTTTATTTGCTATGTTGATTCCATACATTTTGGCTGTCTGGGAGTTTGTTGGTAATGTTAACCTTCCCTGATCATGTTCACCTGTCTATAGGAGACTGGGTCAGTGGTTGCTGCTTGCCTCAGACATTAGACAGTGGAAGATTGGTGGCTGACAGACCAGTTTCCCCTTATTAGGCACATGGAGAAGGAAACGGGTAGAAGGAAGGGCAGGAGCTAAAAGACAAATAAAGAACATATAATAAGGAGAATGCCTGCAATAGAAGACATGGTAGCAGAACCAATGAGATAGAGAAAAGGTACTGAGCCATCCAGGGAGGGAGTTAGGATCAGACCCAGACTATAGCTGATGGCACTTCCCAAGAGCCTGTGCTATAGGAGGTACAGGAGGGATGCAGCAAGGGGCAGTAGGCTGAAGAGTAAACTCTGGGTCACTAATCCTCTCTCCATCTAATTATCTAGTAATTCCCATCTTAGATTGTTGACTGCCTTAAACTGGTAATCCAGGAAATCATTGGTATAATTCATATAAGTAAAATCAGCCTCCTAAGGTCAGCACAGGGAAAACTAAAGCAGACCAAAATGCTGCTATAGTCTAACAGAAGCAAGGTAGAAACATCTAAAACTTGGCATTTAAATATTTAAGGAGATAAAGGACATTTCCTATATGGATCTGAAATCAGTTTCATGTGACCTTTAAGGATATCTTTTAAAGGAATTCTTAACTTGAGGGTTAATGCATTGGTTTCAGGCAGTTCTAAAACTACATGAGGTCAGGTAAAATTTTGCTACTATTTTGAATAGAGGAAGACTTGTTTTCTATGTAGAGGTCCACATCTTTCACTGAATTCTTAATGATACTTAAAAGCAAAGAGATTCGAAGCTATAGTTCAGTATAAGTTCAAGATAAAATGATTATGAGAAAAGAATTTTATATGCCCCAGAATTGCTTTCATATATGATAGAAATAGAAGACACTCTTGGGCATAAAGTATTTCAGAAATATGTAACTTCAATGACCTTGGAAAAACTTACCTCAGCCATTGAGAAAAGTGAACACATCAAGATTAAAAATACCCAACTTGGAAAAGTATGAAATAAAAGGCAGATAGATGATTTTGAAATTGATGAAAGATAGGGTTAAAATGATTGTAATCAATATGAATATTAAATAAGATAATTAAAAACATAATTGAATATAATATGATCACAATTTATGAAAAATTGTCAATCTATTATAACAAACACTAAGTTTGGGTTGTAGGAGGTTTACAGGTTGGGAGGAAAGTAAGAGTTAAAAACAGGGGTTCTGAGATGGTTTAGCGGTTAAGGCATTTCCTGCAAAGCCAAAGGATCCCAGTTCTATTCTCCCGTACCCACGTAATCCAGATGCACAAGGGGGCACATGCATCTGGAATTTATTTACAGTGGCTAGATGCCCTGGCGCACCCATTCTCCCCCCCCCGCCTCTTTTTTTTCTCTCAAATAAATAAATAAAATATTAGAAAAAATAGGGGTTCTAATCTGTGAGTCTTGTATAGAGAATAGGGAAAAGATAAATTAATAAATCATCTTTTCCATGATATAGGAAAAGATGACTTATTAATTTATGTTTATATTACATAATGTTTTTGTGTTAAAGGTGATCATTGAAAATTTAAAAGAGAAAGAGAGAAACAGAACAAGGAAGGGACTTTATTACCTCTAGGCCCACCCTCAGTGACCCACTTTCTCCAGCAAGGCTCTGTCTCTTAAAGATTCCATAAACTAATAGTGGCATGTCTGTTATGGGGGAAACCAATTGCTCTCTAATTGGATTGGAGTTCCACTCCATAGGAAGAATGCCTGATACTGAAAACCTATGACAGGGGAAGTCATGAGCCCTAGGAGTGTAACACCTGCTGCTGTCTGGCTAAATGCATACATTATGCTGACCAAACTGCCCAGTAAGCACTTCTCTTAATGGTCATACCCATACATTAATGCTACTCTCACTTTTGGTTAGAGAAGCTTCTATTTTCAGATGGTAAAAAACCATAGTGCTAAGAAGAGACAGAGAAGTGCTCAGCACTAGAAGATTTCCATCACACCTTTCAAGGCTCAGGGTCCATTGAAGAAGAGGTGTGAAAAAGAATATAAGAGCCAAAGGAAGGGTAGGATTCCCTACAATGCATTCTTCCAGACAAAAAATGGCCTGGATAACCATGACCTCACAGTGCCTGGCACTAACTACACAAGACCATCATAATAGGAGGAAAAGATGATGACATCAAAATAAAAGAGAGACTGATGGAGAGGGGGAGGGGATATGATGGAGAGTGGAGTTGTAAAGAGGAAAGTGGGGGGAGGGAGGGAATTATCATGGGCTATTGTCTATAATTATGGAAGTTGACAATAACAAAAAATAAATAAAAAAATAGTAATAAAAAAATACTCAAAATAAAAAGTCTCCATAAACTTCCTAAACAGCACTATTTTGTGTTTTCTAGTACTGAATGATCAATATTTATTTTGGTTAAACATTTGATTCCATATATTTATTTCTAAAATTAAAATGTGAGATAAAACTTTATATGTTTTTATGCCTTTAAACATGCAAGTGCACTATAAATAACAATAAAATAGTATAATTCATAAAACCACAAACTTTGAAAACAATATGTTGTGAAGCGTTTTTAAAACTCTCCCATTGTGTACCTTACAGATTTCTCTGTCATCTCTCATCCACGCCTACTCCAATCTAGAAGGAAAATGACTATACTGATTTGGCTTGCAACATTTCCATGTTCATGCATTTATTACAAAGATTTATATATTGTATTTTTAATCTACATTTTAAAATTTCAAAAATAGAACATCATGCTGTGTGTAGTTTGCTGGTTGCTTAATCCCCAATTATCATTTCTTTTGAGATTAATCCATGCTGGTATTATTAGCTTATTTATTTTTACAGAGATATAGAAATGCTTAATGGCTGATATAATTCATTCAATTATCTATTTTCTTTTTGATGGTCACTTACATTACTTCTATTATTTTCATATCAAAATCAATGCTATCATGATCAGTCCTGTGTGTACTTGTGTGTGTGTGTGTGTGTGTGTGTGTGTGTGCAAATGACAGTGTGGTTAGAGCAGAGCCACTGATGGAAACATCATGTCATAGTACATCTGTGTGTACTCACTTAGTTTTTGTCAAATGGCATTGCCAAGTTAAACATTCAGCAATTCCATGTAAACATACTAAGACCAACTTAGAAAATTCACCAAGTTATTGAGATTGAAATAAAGGGCTGGAGAGATGGCTCAGTGATTAAAGCTTTTGTCTAAAAACACTGAGAATCCAGGTTAGATTCTCCCAGTACTCAACGTAAAGATAGATGCACAAAGTGGCACATATATCTGGGGTTGTTTGCAGCAGCTGGAGACCCTGGCCTGTCTATTCTCTATCTTTTCTCTTTTCTCTTTTCTCTCCATTCTCTCTTCTCTCTGTTTCTTTCTGCTTGCAAATACACATTTTTTTTTTTTTAAGGTGCGTTCTCACTCTAGCCCAGGCTGACCTGGAATTCATTATAGAGTCTTAGGGTGGCCTTGAACTCATTGCAATTACCCTACTTCTGCTTCCTAAGTGCTAGGATTAAAGATGTAAATATGGGGCTGGAGAGATGGCTTAGCGGTTAAGCGCTTGCCTGTGAAGCCTAAGGACCCCGGTTCGAGGCTCGGTTCTCCAGGTCCCACGTTAGCCAGATGCACAAGGGGGCGCACGCGTCTGGAGTTCGTTTGCAGAGGCTGGAAGCCCTGGCGCGCCCATTCTCTCTCTCTCCCTCTATCTGTCTTTCTCTCTGTGTCTGTTGCTCTCAAATAAATAAATTAAAAAAAAAGATGTAAATATGCTTTTTACTCTTTATTTGTTTCTGTTTTTGTTTTCATTAATAGCATGGCTAAGATTTTCCTGTACTTCAAAGCCAATTAGAATTTCACATCTGTGAATAGCCCTTAACATCTTTGCCTGATTATGTATGCAATTATTTGTTACTGTCATAATAATTTGTTGGATGAGACTGCATTTTAAGAAAAAAAAAATTCTCCAACTAATTTTAAGTAATCTAATCCTGTCAAAAGAACTTTCATTTACACATCAGTGGTATATATCAAATATGGACATTTGGGTCTGTGAGTGACAGCTCTAAGTACATTTCTTTACTTCTGCCTCTGCACTCTCTCATTCCTGACTGGAGGGTCTACCAGCGCAGAGCCTGACAAGGATAATGCCAACAGAATGAGCAATCTCCCCCTCCTTTTTATTTCTCTCTTGAGGGTGATTGAAAGGCTAGCTTCTAGCCAGGCTTTTGTTGGATTGCTGACATAAAAATACAGAGACCTTAGCTGCAGTAAAGGTCAGTGAGACAACCCCTGCTCTCTGTGTCTTGTGCGGGTGGCTACGCCTCAGCCGCTGGTCCAGGCTCCTCCACCATGGGTCTCCTGCTCACGCCCCTGGGGTGTAACTCACCTACCATGTTGTTCATCCACTACCAGGATTCACAGTCCTGGTCTATGAAATCCCTCTTCTTCTACTCCTATTTATGTTTCACAAGGAGGTTTTGGCTTAACAGTTAAACATTTAGGTTTTGTACAAATTACATGATTCCAAATCCAAAAGGACCACAGAGAAAATTAGAAAAATGTCCTTCTCTTGTTCCAGAATTCTTTGCTTCAAATTCCAATATGCACCAGTCTCATGTAATTCTGGCCATAGAATGTGTGTGTTTGTGATCAAAACACTACTCTCATTTTTTAAAGGACTCCAATCATTATATTCACATTGATATGCCTTGTGGCAGAATAATACTCCCAAAGAGGTAAGTGCCCTAATCCTCAGAACCTGTGAACATGTGAAACTATGTGATAAAGGGGCTGTACAGATGTGACCAACAGTCATAATGCATGGACACTTAATGATGGAGTACCTTAACATTGATCAGAGAAAGACATGATTAGAGGAAGAAGGTCAGAAAACACCTTGGTGTTGCTGGCTTTGAAGATAAAGGAAGGAAACCATGAATGAAGGGATAGGTACATACTCCAGAAACAGGAAAAGGCAAGAAGGAGACCCTCTTTACTTCCCAGAAGGGAATGCAACCCTTACCATCACCTGTGTTGGTTCATGAAACCCTGATCACTCATTTCATCTACAGAATTTTAAGTAAATTTGTGTTGCTTGAACCTATAAGCTCATAATCATGTATGACAGTACCAACAATAGAATTATTTTTCATGTTAACATGATACATGTACTTTTTCCAATTCCTTAATAAAATAATTTCTTGTCAGTGTATAAAGGACTCACTGAAGCTTTTTCTTCATAATTACTTTAAAAAAGTATATCATGTTTTCTGTTATAATTTAAACCATAATTACACTTACTTTTTGATACTTTTATTTATTTATTTTATTTATTTATTTACATTTTATTACATATTATTTATTTTATTTATTTATTTACATTTTATTTATTTATTTGGGAGGGAGAAAGAGAGAGAGAATGGGCACTCCAGGGCCTCTAGCCACTGCAAACGAACTCTAGATGCATGTACCCATTTGTGCATTGGCTTATGTGGGTCCTGGAGAATCGAACCAGGATCCTATGGCTTTGCAGACAAACGCCTTAACTGCTAAGCCATCTCTCCAGCCCCTTATTTATTTTTTTGAAAGCAAAGAGAGAGATAGACAGGAGACAGAGAGAGAAAGTGAGAGAGAGAGAGAGAGAGAGAAAGAGAGAGAGGGAAGGAGAGAGAATGGGTGCACCAGGGCCTCCAGATGTAAACTAACTCCAGATGCATGTTCCACTGTGCATCTGGCTCTAGTTGGGTAGTGGGGATTCTAACCTGGGTCATTAGGCTTTACAGGCAAGTACCTTAACCATTGAACCATCTCTCCAGCCCCCAAAATCACATTTTCCAAGTGATGATGTCCCCAAAGTCACATTTGAAATTTCATCTCTGGTGTGATAGTATTTACATGAATGTATTTTGAGAAGTGGTTAGATCATAAAAGCAGAGATTTAATGAATGGGATCAGAATCCAGTAGAATAGATGTCTGTGGCCTCTGGGTGAGTTTATGGTCATGTGACTCATCTATGGCCCTGACTGGACACCACATCTCCCTACCAGCACCTTTTCCTTATGCTTCTTGGCCTTAGACCTATGAGAAATACATTTCTGCTGGTTATACCCACATGTTTTGTGGTATTCAGTTATACAAGTCCAAATGGCCCAAGGCCAAACTGATGCTCAGTGAAGTCTTTTTCCTGCTGTTCCATTCAAGTCCTAACCAGGCCTGACCCTGCTTAGCTTTTGAGATCAGACAAGATCAGGTGTATTCAGGGTGATATAGCAGTAGACTCTTCTGCTATTCCAAATAAATAGGAGTCAATGCATATGTTTCTAAATATGTTATTTAACATACAGGGGAAATATTAAGAATATTAACTGACCAGTCTGTGGGAATACACATTTTGTAATTTAAATGGTATTTCCAAATTATACTCCAAAGAGGTTGTGCCAATTAATATTTTGTGACTGAAAGTCTGATTTTTCTCTCTTTTTTGCTAATGCAGTATGTATTGGGCATTATCTTTATCTACGTAACAGCAAGAAAAAATAATATTAGTTTCACTTTACAAATTGTTTTGGAGACTGTACTGAAGGAAAATCTGTATGTTTAATAGTTATTTTTCTTACTGTGAACTTTCTCTTTCCCCTTCCTATGATTTTTCACTTCCTTCCTCCCTTCCTCCTTTCCTTCTCTCCTTTCTTCCTCTCTCTTTCTCTCTCCCTCTTCCTTCCTTCCTTCCTTTCTTTTTTCTTTGCCAGTGGTTTATTTGGGAATTTTTTGAATTGGTAGACACTTATATTAATTTTTCAATACATTATATCTCTAAGAGTAATAACCTTTTTTTATTTTCCTTTGTTTTCAGAATTTTATTAATGTATATTTGAAACAAAATATATATACATGTAGTCAAATTTGCAATATTTTACTACTGTTTTGCATTAAAAAGTCTTCACTATGTCCTCATCTACAGATTATCAATATGTTTATGATTTCAAGATAAATACCTTTTATCCTTGATCAGTATTCCATTAATATAACAGATACTTGAGTTAGATTCATATTTTTCTGTGGAAAGTTTTCCTAAAGGGCTGCCTAATTGTCCTAGCACCAGGTATTGAATATTCCAACTCTACTTTTGGTGGAAATTTAAAATAAGTTCTTTTAGGGATCTGTACTAATTATTTCACTATGGACACATTGTACACATTTAAAATACTTTAACATAAACACATTTCAATTGTACTTATATTTAAACTCTTACTAAGTAACTCACATCCATCCTAAACTTTTGTAAAAGGTACGTAACTAGGTATAGAATGTATTCCCACTATTCTGGCCTTTCTTTAGGGAAACTATTCTCTCCCTGCTATTCTAGGCATTGATTACACTGTTATTCGTAGCATGCCACCTCACAGACACCATATGCAAAATATAATTTTGAGCGACCCCCATCATGAAGAACAATCTCTTCTCCTGGCAAGACACATCTAAGTTTGTTTCTGTTCCCTTGTTATGTGTTTGCATAGTTATTTGAATGCTGCTAGAAGAAAACAACCTTTGTGCACTTAGGTTATGATATGGAGAAAACGATCACATGGAAGCTGCCAGAATGACTTGTTCCCAATAGAAGTAATAATGTTGCCTGAGAGAAGAAAGTTGACTACCCTAAAAAAGACTAGGAAGGAAAATGTCCTGGATGATTTTAAATCTATTCTTTACATTGCAGAATCCCAGGTTCTTGGTCTACCAAAAATATGCTTGTTGTTTTTGTGCTGCATTGATATCATATCAGAGCCAAGTCCAAATGCTCTTTTATGGCCAGAACATTTTCTTTATCAAATTCATATGGATTTATACATATTTGAGTAGCATACAAGATTCCTATAATATAAACAGAGAGTATTATGTCAAATTACCACAATAGACTCATGAACAGCTAGCTTGAGTCCCATCTTGTGAAATTATTTTGAAACTAAACTTCTTCAACTGGAAATGTATGTGATTATAAATAATAAATCACAAAATATACTTTCATGTTTGTATATTGCATTTCATTTAAGTAACCAGCAAATTGAAATCCAAAAATTTGAGACCCCAGGAATTTGAGACCTTGATAATACCACAGATGTTCATGGTCTCACCATTATAGCCCAAAAGTTGACTTCTCTGACATCAGTATGTTAAAGATGACCTAGTCACCAATGTGAGTATATTACAGATATGTCCCATAGTGTGTGAGAAAGAGTAAATAAAGTTGTAATGTGGGCTCTGTTTATATGGGATGAAAATACTTATAAGGAGTGACATCAAAGTTTCCTCTCTATTTCTCTACCCTATGAGGACATGTGGAAAATGAGGTGCCTCTGAGGAAAAGAACCTACACCAGAAATCCCAGTAGCATATTGATCTAGCATCCAGAGCTTGGGAAAATAAATGTTTATTGTTTGAGTCTACTTTTTTTTTTTTTAATGACAGAACCTGGGTTGGTTAAAATACTTGTTTTTTCTCAACTACAAAGTAAAGGAAAATTACTTTCAAGTTAATACTGAATTTAGAGACTTTGCTAACACCTCAGGTATTTTCAGATTCATAGTAACTGAAAGATGCATGTATGTCCCAGATGTGTTCACTCCTTCTGTTATGCCCCCTCTTTGGTTCTTTTACTACCTAATTTGACTCTAAGGCATGAGTTCAAAATCCCTTCTTGTTGCTTAGGACTATGGAGACTGTTTTCCTGCAACTACTTTGCTCAGAGTCAATACCATGACCAGGATGGGAGGTATTTCCGCTCTTGTGGGTGGATGTTGCATGGGTGAAGCCATCCTCAGATGATCTATCCTCAAACCACCATCTTGCTTATCATGTCCTGCCAAACTACTGAACTCAGTTCTTCTTGGAATTCTCCCATAAAAAGGAGAGAGAGAGAGGGATTGAGGGAGAAAGGAAGAGAGGAGGAAGGAAGAGAAGGAGAAGAAAGGAGAGGAAAGAGTCAAAAAACAAAACAAAACAAGGAAACACCCATCATTTAGATTCTTCTTTTGTTTTACTTTGTCTTTAGTGTGTATGTGTGTGTGTGTTTGTGTGTGTGCAATGTGTGGGGTATGTATTCAGGTTTATGTGCCCATGAGGTTTCTGATACCTTTGTTTCAGAATGTCTGATGTTCCATTACATCTCTCTTCTGCCCATGCTTTCTTAACTGGAGCCTCTTACTGACTTAGAGTCTTCCCTCCAAAAATACAAGGCTCCCCACTGTCCTGAAGTTACAGATTTGTATGGCCACATCCATCTCTTTATGTGGGTCAGGATGCCAAACTTGAGTAGTGTCTCAGACCTCCTTAGACACCCCTGCTTTCACAAGTAGGCTCTTAATTTTGGAACCATTTCTCCATTTTTCTCTTCATTTCTTATAGCACAAAACCTTAGTCACCCAGGTTGAGTAACAGAATATCTTTCATACTGGTTGGGAGTGTGAATTATTTTGTTACTTCATGATATGTTTCCATCTCTAAACAATGGCCAAGGGAGCTTTCACTCAAAGTGATAATACTTTTTTAAAAATCAGCAATTCAGGGATGGAGAGATGGTTCAGCAGTTATGATGTTTGCCTGAAAAGCCTAATGGCCCTTGTTTGATTCCTCAGTACCCACATAAAGCCAGATGCACAAAGTGTTGCATCTATCTAAACTTCGTTTGTAGTGGCTAGAAGCTCTGGCATGCTCATTCTCTCTTCTCTCTCTCTCTCTCTTTCTTCTCTTTCTCCTTGCAAATAGATAAATAAATCTTTTGAAAATCAGTAATTCAAAAGAAGATGGCCATATTCAAATTTCAATTTATGTTCACTTTCCCAAATTAGCTTTCTCTAAAAATCAGGCTAATTAACCAACCATGCCTCCTAGAGGCTAGTACAAGTACAGATAAATTGGGAAAGGTGTGTTTAAGAAATGAACAAGCATGTTCATTTCTTGGGTGTGAATGTTTCCCCTGGGAGAAACTATTAGGCCTAGCCTTGTGCCTTTTGCTATGTAACTGTCCTTTGCAATTAGCAGTACATCTCTGGAGATTTCAAACACATGGCTCACTCTGAAGACTGTCCCTGTCTCTCTATTGCTCAAGGCATTAGCAGGCATCCTAGATCATGTGATTGTAGTCATCCTTGGCCATTTGAATTGACAGAACTGCTCCAGAAGGAAATGCCATGAAGTCAAAAGCAACAGATCAGGCTACCACAAAGTGTGCCATTCTGGCATTATCGTAATCTTGAGCTTTTGCTTCAAAGAAAGGGATGCACTTCCCACTTGCACGATACCTTCCTATACCCAAGTCAAGCAATGTTTATATCAAGGGTAAGAACCTGAAGCTAAGACCATTTAAAAAATTTGATAAAAATCATTCTTATCACCTGTTAGTTATACCACATAATTTACTTTTCTAAAATTAGCTCTAAGTTTCCAACAAACTATATAAAGATATATGTTCTTCTATTTCACAAACTTGTGTAAATTTATTTGCTATCTCCTTCTATCAGTCTCACATAAATTTAGTGTTCATCCCCCTCCCAACTACTAATTACCACTAGTCAACATTCCTGACTTCATTCATTCATTTTCCCTCCTACAAGTTTCCTATCTAAATGCAAGTCCCTTAACTTCTATGACCCTAATAACCCGAAGAAAGTAATTCCTTTTTGCCCAACTGTTTTTGAAGATGAACTGTCATAAAGTAACTACATTACATAGTCTGGGCACCCTATATGAGTAAATCATCATGATAAAGACCAATATTGTAACCCTGTTTCCAGGTAGCAGATGAAAGATGTGCCAATTCATTACGATGGAGGAGAGGAAAAGGTGTCTTCTAGAGAAAGGGAGAGCCGAATCTACTTTGAAATATTTTGTTCTGGAAAAGCTCATTTGGACAAAAGATGGTCTTAGAATGAAAGCAAATAAAATATAGGCTAAGTTCCTGGAAAGAGCTATCAAATGACCCAATGACATTCAAGTTAATTCTTTTCCTAAGCTTATAAATAAGTACTGAAGTTACCTTTCTCCATTTAAAGTGCTTTCAGCCAAGACAAACAGCTGAAATCCTTTTATTTTCCCCTAGTAGCCATTAAATGAACACCTTAGTTGTTTCTGGCATCTCTAATCCAACTTGGAGTCCTCCATACATTCTAGGGCTGCTATTAATTTTCCCCACAGTCTAATAGTTCCTGTCTAAAAGATGAATTCAGAAGTTCCTTCCAGATTCCTCACCCATGACAGCTTCTGTAGAATTTACTTCAAAACCCATTATGGCACAAGAAGTAGGGCCCCAGGCCCTTCATTTATGAAAAGAATATGAAACTGGAAATAAAATTTGCCTCAATATTATATAACTAAAGGAAGAAACAACAATTATAGAACACATACCGAGTCATGCATTACATATTTTGGGCTGCCAGCCCAAAGGCTCCACTTCACATCTCATAGAAAGTACTGTATGTCTTCAGAGGAAATACAGATTAAGAGTCAGCAAGTGTCCCTAGCCACGGAAATCTATGTGCTTAATCCTGTGAATGCATCTCAGATTAGGAATCATTTGGCTAGCAGTGTAGCCTATTAAGAGGGATTCTTGAAATAGTAGGGTGCAACAAGTGTCTCATTCTTCTTTAAAAAAAAATAGGTGGAGAGAGAGAGAGAGAGAGAGAGAGCATGCACCAGGACTTTTAGCCATTGCAAATGAACTCCAGATGCATGCACACCACCTTATGTATGTGTCTTATATGGGTCCTGAGGAATCAAACCTGGGTCCTTTGGCTTTGCAGGCAAACACTTTAACTACTAAGCCATCTGTGGTGGTTTGATTCAGGTGTCCCCCATAAACTTAGGTGTTCTGAATGCTAGGTTCCCAGCTGATGGAGATTTGGGAATTAATACCTCCTGGAGGGAGTGTATTGTTGGGGGCCGGCTTATGGGTGTTATAGCCAGTTTCCCCATGCCAGTGTTTGGCACACCCTCCTGTTGCTGTGGTCCACCTTCTGTTGGCCAGGGGGTGATGTCCACCCTCTGCTCATGCCATTGTCTTCCCCTGCCATCGTGGAGCTTCCCCTAGAGCCTGTAAGCCAAACTAAATCTCTTTTTTCCAGAAGCTGTTCTTGGTTGGGTGATTTCTACCAGCAATGCGAACTGGACTACAACACCATCTCTCCAGCTCTACCCCCTTCTTCTTAAAATCTCATGGTGCTTTCAGTACAGTGCTGTATCAATTATTTGGCAATGCATTCAGTACAGATGCAGATAGATAGACACTTACAACTGATAAAGACTATACATATGCTAGGCAAGAAATGCAAATAACATGGGTTCAATTCCCTAGTAACCACATAAAGCCAGATACACAAAGTTGTACATGTATCTGGAGTTCCTTTGCAGCAGCTAGAGGCATTGGTGTGCCCATACTCATTCTCACTCTCTCTATGTTTTCAAACAAATAAATAAAATATGTTTTTAAAAGGTAGATAGGATGATGGCATGTGTGGTTAATAGGAAGCCATTGTTCAATGAAACTATTTTGTTGTACCATGAAGTTATGGTTTATGGCACATGAGGAATACAGTGCAAGGCTAAGGGAGAAATAGAACCAAATGTCATTTTTAGTTAAAGAGCTTAATAATTTCTAACTAATGAAAAATTTAATATATGCTATATAATAGCTCTAATTTTTTTCTGTATATATCTATTCTATATAATCATTTCTAATTTTTTATCATATTCTCCAGTTTGTGTTCAGATATTACAGATTACACATTGACTTTAAAATTTCCTCATGCCCTCCAAATAAATTGCCTAAGTATTGGCTACATGTTAAAAATAGAATAAGGGCAGGAGAGATGGCTTAGCGGTTAAGCGCTTGCCTGTGAAGCCTAAGGACCCTGGTTCGAGGCTTGGTTCCCCAGGTCCCACGTTAGCCAGATGCACAAGGGGGCGCACGCATCTGAAGTGCGTTTGCAGAGGCTGGAAGCCCTGGCGTGCCCATTCCCTCTCTCTCCCTCTGTCTTTCTCTCTGTGTCTGTCGCTCTCAAATAAATAAATTAAAAAATAAATAAATAAAAAATTAGAATAAACTCCTGTTTATATTTTATATTGTAAAAACTCCTATTCTTACCACAAGTATCTCAAATATGCTTCTCTATTGAATGCAAACTTTAATCTCTTAAAATTTTCTTAGCATTTAAAGTTAAGAGCAATATGTCATAAATTCATATTAATTTTACTTGCTTTTTTATTTTATGGTATAAGCCATGGATTTTTCTAGATACAGAGGAATTCAAATATTGATAAAATGAAAACATAAACCTCTTACCTGATGAAGCAAATACTCTACCTTGGACACAGACACAAAGGTAATAAGATTTAAAGAGTAAACTAAAAGGAAGGAAGAAGACATGAACTTTACAACATGGTATTGAGGGCTATCAACTATAAGAATTCTCAAGGATGGATAGCTTGGACAATACACAGAAGGGACCTTCTTGGCAGAGTCTAGAGGGGTTAGAATAAAGGGGTGTTTTTAGCATGCTCTGGGGATAACAAACAGGCAGTGCGGGGAGCTCCATCCTAGGACAATCATGGGAGAATGTGGGAGACAATCTCAGGGGGTGTTCACGTTACAGTATGGACTGTGACCCAAGGGAGACGCTTACAGTGTATGTTCCAAATGGCCTATGGCTTTTCCACTGAGAATAAGAATGTGTGGTACCTAAAGAAGGCTATTCATTCATTTAGATCCAGTGTCTTTTATTAACATTCCTGATGGTACTACAAACAGAGTCAAAACAAACAAACAAGCAAAAAAATCATTTTACCATCCCCAGTTCTTCAGTTCTTGTCCCTTGAAAACATCTCCCTCTATACTTCTGTTTCCTTCTCTTAATGAAGGTTTCTCAACTTTCTCAGTTTATAAAGGTTAAGCATTATCCTTTCACTTCCTGTCTCAGGAAAAGAGGGTAGATCACCTCATGACTTTATGTTAACAAACTCTCATATGTCAGGATCAGAGCTCTTGCTTTTGGAGTGATTTTGATTATTTACCATCCATATTACATCAATATTCAATATATGTACAGTATACTTTCAGCTATCAGAGTTCTAGAAACTGTTATGAAAGACACTTTTCCAGAAATTAGACAGGAGAGCTGAACACTACTGATTCAATTCCAGAGTTTTACCCTACATACCTGACACCCCTGACCATGGGGCAGCTCCTCATTAACTCTTCTAGAGAATAAGACATAAACCCATTATATGGTTTTGCCTGGAAACACGGTGTTGCGGGGGTAACCACCTGTATACAGCATTGCATGGGTCAATTTTCATAGGGTGAGCTTCTTGTCATTATTGATGAGGCTTATGATTCTAAGACTATTCTGCTGAGCCAACCATTATTATACAATCCTCTTTTTTCCTAAGTGCATACAGTTCCTATTATTTTCCTTCCTAAAGGTTAAACATGTCCCAAATAAATTCACTCTCACATAAGTGAAGTTTCTGTGAGGAAAAGATAAAAGAGTGTGTCCAGTTGTAAGAATTAATTTTAGATATCAACTTTGCCAGGTTATGGTGCCAAGGGATTTAGTCAAATATTATTCTGGATATTTTTATGAAGGTATTTTGTTGTGTGAGATGAATATTTAAACCTGTAGACTTGGGCAAACAAACAAACAAAAACTACTTCTTTCTGTACTATGTATAGGCATAGTTCAATGTGTTCAATATGCTTAGTAGGCCAAGATGGAATTCCACCAGCAGAAATTCTTCTGCTTCTGGCTACATTTCTTCCCAACACTCTCTGACTGATCTTCTCTGCGGATTATGGATTTATCAAAGCTTCTTAATTTTGTCAACTGCTTCAAATCTCCCCCGTCACTTCCTCAACTTGTGAGAGTTACAACTCAATAAATCCATTGTAAGCAGAAAAGACAGTAAGTAAAAAATGCATTTAAAGCACCTAAGCTACTAAACATCACAGTTTGGACACAGTCTGGTAATGAAAAACCATTATTTCCCCTTGTGAACACTTGGTTGGCAGGGAACAGCTATCTTCTATTGACCAGCAACATAATAGAGTGTTTTACCACATATCCTCAACCTGGGAAAAGATTAAAATTAAAAGCATGGGGCTGGAGAGATGGCTTAGCGGTTAAGTGCTTGCCTTGAAGCCTAAGGACCCTAGTTTGAGGCTCGATTCCCCAGGACCCACGTTAGCCAGATGCACGTGTCTGGAGTTTGTTTGCAGTGGCTGGAAGCCCTGGTGTGCCCATTCTCTCTCTATCTGTCTCTTTCTCTCCCCCTCTCTCTGTCACTCTCAAATAAATAAATAAAATGAACAAAGAATATTAAAAAAATTAAAAGTATGGACATTGGATAACATATCCTTGCACCATTATAAAATTGAAAAAACATAAATTGAGCATTGATTGAGAG
Source organism: Jaculus jaculus (assembly GCF_020740685.1). Classification (NCBI taxonomy): domain Eukaryota; kingdom Metazoa; phylum Chordata; class Mammalia; order Rodentia; family Dipodidae; genus Jaculus; species Jaculus jaculus. Next base: position 86,935,852 of record NC_059111.1, on the reverse strand, counting down.
GTATCTGAATGTATATATATTCCTGATTATGTGGTCCTTTTAGAAAACCCTGACTCATATTCCAACTCATCCTTTTAACTATATATGCGAGAACATCTCCTTTTCATCCCATTTTCTCCCTTTACAGATATTTCTATACTTCCTACTTGTAAACACTCATTTCTGATACTTTCCATATAATGTGAACTCAGGAAGACTCCAAACATCTGAAGGAGAGGCTGAGTTGTTACAATTAGACAATTAAGAAAGCAATTTAACCATCCTAATTGTTCCTTAATAAGGTATATTCCTCACTGTTTTGCCAGATATGACAATGACATTTCATACTGTAGGCTAATGAGACCTTAACAGTCTAGTATTTTAAAATTCTCCACCCACTAGAAATATTATGGTAGTTCATATATATTAACTTAATTAACTATTTATTTGTTGAAAGGACCAAGTATACAAGTTCATTAAATACATTCTGCATTTGAGGCATTTTGATTTCTAAATGAATAACCATAATATTTTATGTTGAATTAGTAAATGGCTGCTAGTAAAATTTGCTTTTATTTTCTGGTAAATCAGACATGCTTATTGTCTTTTGTTAAGATGTCTAAACCAAAGTAGAAAAGCTATGCTTAAGGTTAAAGATTTTTTTTTAATGTGTAATACCATCATCATTTCCATATGTACATTATCATGTGTCAAGCCATTGAAAACCTCCTGGAATAGATGAAAAAACACAGTGTGTTGCAAGGAAGTCTGATAATATCCATAACAGAGAAAAATGTATTATTATCTATTCAGAGTGAACCACGAAATAGAATGATATGTTAGAAAAGGTATGGTGGTTTGATTCAGGTGTACCACATAAGCTTACATGTTCTGAGTGTTAGGTCCCCAGTTGAAGGCAATTTGGGAATTGGAGCCTCCTGGAGGTGGTATATTGTTGGAGGGACAGTTATGTGTGTTATAGCCAGCTTTCCCTTGCCAGTGTTTGGCACACTCTTGTATTGATGATATCATCCACCTGATGCTGGTGAGGAGGTGATGTCCACTCTCTAACTCATGTCATCATTTTTCCCTGCCATCATGGAGCTTCCCTTCAAGTCTGTGAACCAGAATAAACCATTTCCTCACACAAGCTGCTCTTGGTTGGGTGTTTTCTGCCAGTGATGCAAAGTTGACTGCAATAGAAGGGAAACCTAAACTCTGGAATGATGAATGCTTACCAGGCTAGGAACTTGGAGGGTGCATGCTACATATCGTGTATGAAAACTCAGAGTGATTTGTTTAATGCTATGCTGCCTGTCAGGAAAATTATAGTTGTTCTATTGGACTTTGAAACAAAGAGCTCATGAAAGCTAAGAACTTGACAGTAAAGGAAAACTGACTTCTCAGGGACAAATAGTTTTAAAACTTCAACATTCACATAACTGGACTCTAATAGCAGATACTGCTGGCCATCTGCTCAAGTGTGCTCCCCTATACACTGAAAGGATGCCAACTGCCAGCACCAAGAGTTGTTCACTGGTGGGATTTCTTTCTTGTCTGAAGCCCACTTTGCCAATGAATACAGCAGGCCAAAAAGTCTGGGGAATTTCTCCTCCAGGGTGGGTTCATCCTTTAACTATTGCTCTGAAGACTGGTGTTTAATTAAATACTCCTGTTTCCTTGTACAGTTACTCCCAACACTGAAAATGGTAAGCATACATGCTTATGGCATACCACACATGGAAAATGCTCACCTGTGCTGCTTGTGTTGGGGTATATGTATAAAGAAGATAGAAGGGAATGCATTGATTATGTAATGTCTCTAGTGTTTTATAGGTCTAAGACTGAATATTCTGCTGGTCGTTTTAATTGTCCTCAGGGCACTGAAGGAAAAGCAAATGAATCTCATGTCAGTCTGCTGCCAACCTGAGGCAACCGTGTGGAAGCCAGAAGCTCTGTGGGTAGCATTTAAAATGACCCTTATCTTTCTAAACAGAGGTAACAAACACAGGCAAAAAAAAAAAGGGGGGGGGGGCTTCATGCAGGATTTTGAGATTAGTGGACTTGGAAATTGGTTAGGTTTCTGTACTGAGATCAATGCTATGAGACACCAGGGAACATTTGCTGGGTGTGATCTGGTACAAGCAGTACTGTTAAGTTTGGGTCTCCAGAATCTCTACTGCATTCCCTGACAGAAGCATTTCCATAATATTCTGTCTCATAAAATCCAAAATTGTGGGAAAGGAAAATTGCTGACAATGGAAGTGTTATTTCTCCCACTTCCACTCCTCCTTTGTCGGTGTGTGTCTTCTAGTTTATATAGACACAGAATCTCTTCACCATCAGCATCATCCTAGCCGATTTTTCTGCCACTATAATGGAATACTACTTGTGGAATAATTTAGATGGTCAAGGGATTTACTGAACTCACAATTCTATAAGTTTGGAAGTGTAAGAGTAGCAATGGCATCTGGAAATGGCTCTTATGCAATGCCATAACATGGCAGAAATGAGAAGAGAGAGAATCTAGCTGTGTTTATCTTTTAATATTCTGATTTTAACTGCATAAAGAACAAAAAAGTATACATGTGTATGGTACACCATATGATGTATTGATGCATATATGTATATATATATCGGGTAATATACAAATCATGATCCTATCTATCTCTCAAACATTTATTATTATTTTATGGTGAACACATTAAAAATTCCTTTTTGGTAGCTTTTTTTTTTAAATAAATAAGCAGTAATTATCATTATCTACTCTACTGTGCAATAGTAGCCAAGATTTTTCTCTTATACTAACTAGCCATTGACCAGTCTTTCACAGTCTCCTCTCTCTGGAATCAAATCATAGGTTAATTCAACTACTATGATAATGTCACATGACTATAGAGTTGTGATGACATATTTACCTATTAGAAATCCAGCCTCTTAGTGCTATTTCAATAGTTTTAAAATATTTTTATTAATTTATTTCAGAGAGAGAGAGACATGGAGAAAAAGGCAGACAGAAAGAGACTGAGTATAGATACATTAGCACCTCCTGATACTGCAAACATATTCCAGATGCATGTACCCCACTTTGTGCATCTTGCTTTATGTGGGTACTGGAAATTGAACTCTGGCCATCAGGCTTTGCAAACAAGTTCCTTTTACCTCTGTGCCATTTCAACAGTCCATTTTCTTTCTTTTTAATAAAATATTTATTTCAGAGGGAGAGAGAGACACACACACACACACACACACACACAGAGAGAGAGAGAGAGAGAGAGAGAGAGAGGGTGCACTAGACCTCCAGCCTCTGCAAGCAAACTCCAGATGCATGCACCACCTTATGGATATGGCTCATGAGGCTCCTAGAGAATCAAACATGGGTCCTTTGACTTTGCAGGCAAGTACCTTAGCCACTGAGAAATCCTTCCAGCCCTCCTCTTCCCCCTTTCCTTCCTTCCTTCTTTTCTTCTTTTCTTTTCTTTTTTTTTTTTTTTTTTTTTGAGGCAGGGTCTCACTCTAGCCCAGGCTGACCTGCAACTCATTCTTTGGTCACTGACTCATGTCAAACTCATATCAATCCCCCTCACTCTGCTTCCGAGTGCTAGGATGAAAGGCTTGCACCACAACACCCTGCCCTGTTTAAATAGTTTTCAAATTGTATCAGTTATCTTCCTTCCATAGTAATCATTATTAAGTTGTCTTTCTTTCCATAAATTCTCATGAAAAATCTTAGTGATCTACTGTTAGCAGTAATTAGTCAGTTTTGTTTGCTACCACCTATGAGAACAAGACACACAGTGGATCAGTCTGTGACTTCTATCCTCCATGTGGCCTCTATTAGGTAGCAGCAAGTATGTCTCATAAATATTAGTCAGTTACTACTGCCAGTGATCCCTTTCTACTGACACAATGATAAGAATGATGGTTTTGCTTTAGGATCAACTTGCTTTGTATATCTCCCATTTTGTGCTATGATTATGTAGTTTATAGAGGTTCATTTTCTTTCACTTAATTTACGTTTGTGATTTTGTAAGTGCCCTTCTGTCACTCCTCAGTACACACTGCAGTTAAATGATGCTGGAGACTTTTGTGCTCAGAAAAACATGGCTTGAGTTAATTCTGGAGGGTACTTGGAAAGCAATCTGTGAAGGAATATACAGTTCCTATAGTGAGCAACAGGATGCCCTTGAACAATTGTTGGGCACTAGAGTGATGGGTCTAGAAAGCTAATTAAAATGTCCTGGAAGACTGAGACTGGAATGAAATGGTCCAAAGGATGTCTGTGATCAAGCTGAAGACTTGTGGAACAGCAGGGGCAATTGAATTAAATAGGACAGGGCAGATTTAAGAAATATAATTCCAGCAAGAGATGTTCAACTTTGATAACTAATTGGATACAAGGGCTGAATGTAGAGAGTCCTAATTAAATTTGGTTTGCTCATATCTTTCAGTTTCTTATCTGAGACTTGTCTCTCAACCTTATCTTTTTGTTTCTGCTGCCTGCCACTCATTAAGCAGTTAAAAAGTCAGAAAAGGACTAAGACATCAAAGAAATGTGAAAAATATGCTTATAAAACAGGACATGGAAGAATGTTAAAGGTAATATTGAAGTAATAAGACTCAATCAATAGCATTCTCCACAAGAGTGCCAAAGTCTTCCAAATGGATGTGTTTGGTGTCTTAATATTGGTGATGGTCCCATATGTATATTCAATCTTACAAAATAGCACATTAGCAATTACACCAAAATACTGAATTTAAAAAGTGCTTAAACCGCGTATCATTCAAGGCTCTGACTGAAAGTGGTTTTGATATTTTCTTGAACATATTCTCCATGTCTCAGATGTAAAAAGCTTCAGACAATTTTGGAAGGGAATATATGTATCTTTTATTTTTATTATAATACTTATTATTGTATTAAAAAGTTGTATTTAGGGTCTGAAGAGATGGCTTAGGAGTTAAGGTGTTTGTCTGCAAAGCCAAAGGACCTTGGTTCAATTTCCCAGGACCCACATAAACCCAAATTCCCAGGACCCACATATGCACAAAGGGGCACATGTATCTGGAGTTTGTTCACAGTGGTTGGAGCCCTGGTGTGCCCATTCTCTCTCTCCCTCTATTTCTCTCTTTGTCTGCCTCTTTCTTTCTATCAAATAAATAAATACAATATATTTTTTAAAATGTATTACTTTTTTGGGAAAAACAGGCAGAGAGAGGGAAAGGAAAAAGAAGAAAGGAGAGAGAAAAAGAGAGAGACAGAGAGAGGGCATACCAGGGCCTTCTGCTGCTGCTTCAAAAAAATTCCAGACACATGTACTATATTTGTGCAAGTACCTTTAATCCTAGCACTGTCTTTCCCAGTCCAGGAATAAAGGTTTTGAAGATAATTTGTAAAATATGGTATAACCTCACTCCAACATCACGTCTCCTAAGGAGGGGGAATGTATGTATGGTATGTGTTGAGTTTTAGGGACTTGCTTCAATTCTCTTGAGTTGTACCCATCCTGAAAGTGGTAGATTCAATACACATAATATTCTTACTAATATAAGTAAATAATATATAACATATATCTTCATATGTATATGTGTTTATATTATATGTGAGATATACATTGTATATATTTCTTATATATGATAATGAAAACATTGTGTATAGATTATATATGTAGTTAAATTCGGCTTCTATTTGATACTATATAACCTTATACACACACACACACACACACACACACACACACACACTGTCTAAAAGCTGAAAGATAAGATACTATGGCTAGCTTTAGCAAACAATACAGTGGAGAAATTGCTGAGTTGGGATTGAGCTATCAGCTTCTGGAATTTGTCAGGACAAAAGATCTCAGTGTTTTCTATAAGGAAGATTAGAATCACACAAAAGAGGATATGTAAGGTTTGTTTTTTTTTGGTTTTTTTTGTTTTTTTTTTGCAGAGCAAAAGGGAGACAATTGGAGTTTCATGAGTGATTTGAGTTCATTAAAATGGCCAGAATGAATGAAATTAGCCCTAATGACTTTGTGATAACCTAATGAGCATCAGCAGGGAAGTGAGTACGGAGGACTCCTTCAGCAGTAAAGAGAAGGGAGATTGAGCTCTCAGTGGTTACGTTAGCAGTCTCTCAGATTCTTCTCTTGACTTCTCTTCACAGAGGCATTTTTTAAAATTTTTTATTTATTTATTTGAGAGTGACAGACACACAGAGAAAGACAGATAGAGGGAGAGAGAGAGAATGGGCGCGCCAGGGCTTCCAGCCTCTGCAAACGAACTCCAGACGCGTGCGCCCCCTTGTGCATCTGGCTAACGTGGGACCTGGGGAACTGAGCCTCGAAACAGGGTCCTTAGGCTTCACAGGCAAGCGCTTAACCGCTAAGCCATCTCTCCAGCCCTAGAGGCATATTTTTAATAGAGCTGCCTAGGGCCTGCAGTAGAGCTCAGGAGAGCCTTTGCCTAATCTGGATGGAGGCCCTGGGTTTGATTCCAAGTACCAACCACTAGCAAAAACATTTTTGTAGTTGGATTCTCTTTTTATTAATTATTCTCTCCTCGACCTTCCCCTATCAGACATTCTTTAACACCATTCTCTGAGTCTCAGTGAAGACCAATGATATGTGGAGAGTTGGTCCTCTGATCTTGTGTGCTCTTATATCTGGGTTCCAAGTCCATGGGTTCAACCAAAATCACACCAAAATTATATGGTGAAAAACAAGAACCCTATGACCATCACATATATTGGTCATATCCCCATCGAGTTACGCTCTTATGTTGCCTCTCCCACAACCATCTTTCTACCGAGGGCCCTTCTCACTACCTGTATTCACTCTGGAGTCATGGATGTACCAGTCAGTCTCTATGAAATGAGGGCAATGCACCAGAATATATCTCCCCACCCTGAGACCCTTATATTCTTACTACCTCTCCTTCCACATTGTTCCATGAGCTCTTGTGGGTGCATTATTATTGTCTTCTTGTGCTGCGCTCTCAGCAGCCTCTGTTTTTCTGCCTTGATGAGTTTTGAGTCTCCTCAATATCTTCCGCATTTCCTTGGAGGTGGCTCTCAGGCTAACAGTGAGAGCAGAACTTACATTTGATTCCTCTGTAGCGTTTCCTGGGCCCCAGCAGGTGATAGAGATGACTCGTTTTGTACTAGGCAGTAGGGTTTCGTTTCTTGCTAGTCTGGTGGGTTGTGGTTCTCCCTGGCATGTGTTGCCATCTGTAAAGAGCAGATTTTCTGATCAAGAGTGACAACTGCTGGGTCATGATATGTAGAAACCTTTGTCTTACCCATAACTGTGGACTAACTCCACAATGCACGACCCATATACCTCAACAAGGAGGGGCCAATAGGGAGGGGGTAGGTCACAGATGAGCCAAATAATGGTACCAAACTGACTGTATTTGCTGAATACGAAACTAATTAATAAAAAAAATTAAAAATAAAGAGTGACAGTAGCATGGATCAAAGGGGGAAATATGGATGTTTAGAGGACTTTCTACAGGCATGTCCTCACCTTGTAACCAAAGAACAGTGGAAACTATCTTCTGGGGTTTGTGACCTTCCAAGCTAGAGGCTTGGCTTTTAGTACCACGTATCAATTCCTCCCACTGTGTGGGCCTCATAGAGCTAATCAGAGACCAGTTGATTACACCCAAAGCCTGTGTGCACCATTGCACCAGAGTGCACATCCTGCCTGGCTAGTTGATTTTGGAGCTTGGCAGGACCTGTTGCTTGTTCATCCTGTTGGTGGCTGTTGTCTTCCTGCAGTTCACACAGCACTTTCCAGCACTGAGAGCCAGCCATCAGGGACCCGGCCTTCATCTCAGCTCTAGCATGATCTTTCAATGTCCATTGACCACAGTCTATGATGTCTTTAGCAGTAGGTTATTACCATTTAGATCTGGAGGGTAATTAAGTAAGTTGGCAATGGCCTGCATTGTTTTGGGGACTTCATGGGCTTGCCTGACAAACAGGTCACTGTGGAAGTTAACCCACTCTGGCACTGGGATTTATCAGCAATAGCTGGTGCTCTATCACAGAATATAGATAGATAGATAGATAGATAGATAGATAGATAGATAGATAGATAGATAGATACAGATAGATATCGATATTATTTTGAGCAGAGAATCCTTTAAGCACCATTCTCTGTTCAGATATTTTCCTTTATGAAATAGAAAGAGAGAGAAAGAGAGAGAGAAGTGGACAATTGGTGTGCCAGGGCCTCCAGCCACTGCAATCAAACTCCAGATGCACACACTACCTCATGTGCATGCATGACCTTGAGCATCTGGCTTAAGTGGGATCTGGGGAGTTGAACATGGATCCTTAGGCTTTGTAGGTAAGTGCATGAACCACTAAGCCATCTCTCTAGCCTCTCTGTGTAATTTTTATTCCTATATAATATCCTTAGTTAATTCCTTGGATTTAACTGGTTTTTTTTTTTTTTTTTTTTAACGTGCTGGTGACTACTCAATTCTATCTGTTCATTTTTTTCTCTCTCTCTCTTATACTTTTTATCCTCCATTTTTTACTCATTTTATTCTTCTTCCTACAATTGCTATTTTAAAACTTATCTTGTATTAGGAGGTGCCATGAGATAAACACAAGAATTTGAATAAAAAAGGAAGATATTACAAGATATTACAACAGGGATGAAAAATTACATGTATGCCAAGTAAATTAGTAGCAGCATCCTTAATGGGTTCAATATAGCCACTTTATTACACACACACACACACACACACACACACACACACACACACGTGTGCACAAAAGATTTTCTTATAGACAAAGGGTTTCTTGGAAATGTGGAATATATCTCACAGAATCTACAGATCTACAGGCTGGCTAGATCAAAAAAAGTTCCAGGCAAGGTAGAGTCAGCACAACACAGATATTATCAATAACCCTCGGTTCTATACTCCTTTCAGTGTCCCTGGGCTCTGATCTTAGCTATCCACAGAATCACTGGCTCTTCCCTTTGCTGCACTCTCAAACACAGAGAGGGTTCTCTACCAGGTGAGACTCAGACCACCTAGCAGAGGAACATCTAACATGTGTTTTAAATGTCTGTGTAGGAATTGGAATGGCCTCATGTCTTCTTTGGATTTTCTCAAATATGCGTGAATGAGATTATCCCTAAATCAGATCTTCATTAGATGCAATTCCAGAAGTGGGAGGCTTTAGTGTATAGTGCGGATAGAAGTAATCCCCAGATCCCTGGGTTCCCATGCATAGCTCTGTGCTGAATTATTGTGTAAGTTCATGCAGAATATTCACCCTTCATGGACTGCACACACTCACTTCTCTAGAAAATGTGATTGCTTCCACATGCTTTCTCACCTATCCTGGTGTTAAGATTCTCTACTCAGCTAAAGTAATATATGAGGGAAGCAATTCATTCTCAAGTTTGTAGCACCTAATAACTTATGACCCTTCTTGCAAGTCCACAGGGGGTAACATGGGAATATCTTCACTAGGCATCACAAAGATAGAATACAAATGAGAAGTTGTAAAGGTTACTAGCCTCACTGGTCAAATGAACTGAAGCGAGACTCACAGAGGCAAGGTGCCAGTGCTGTGGTGATGTTTATGCTCCGGAAAAGAAGTGTGATGGGAGCCAGACTTCCCTCTGAGCAAACAGCTCTACAGAAATACGGAAAATATCACAGTGTAAAAGGCAATATACGTCAAGTCATCTCAAAATCAGCTAGAGGTAACAGGCTAAGTACAATTAAACTTTGTGTTCCACAGAGATGCTTGCAGAGCTGAGAGATCCTGTAAAGACCAGCATTGACTACAAATGATGTGAGCTGATTTTCGATAGTGTTATTCCTGGCCATGGAGTAATGCACCAAGAAGAATGAAAATTGAAATGCAAAGTGTGTTGTTAATAGTAACTGCTGCAAAAATAGAGCAAGATAATAAGCTAAAATTAGTTTTGGGTATTTGATAATCTAATAAATATAGTAGGAAAGTATTCATTTAAACCTGAGATAGACAATGTATTTTTTTCTTTCTTTTTTTTTTTTTTGTTGTTGTTGTTGTTGTTTTCGAGGTAGGGTCTTGTTCTAGCCCAGGCTGACCTGGAATTCACTATGTTATCTCAGGGTGGCCTTGATCTCATGGTTATCCTCCTACCTCTGCCTCCCAAGTGCTGGGATTAAAGGCATGTGCTACCATGCCCGGCTGGTAATTTAAAATTTTATCTGTTCATATTACCTGAGGAAATAATCACTCCTTTTGATTGACAAGTGAAATAAATTCAAATTGCAAGTTTGGATTTATTTAAGATCTTACTGATATTTCACAGCATAATGGATGCTGAGAAAATCCAGAGGGAATTCTTTTTTTTTTTTTTTTTCTTCTCCTGACACCAATTACTTGGGGCAGAGCATTCAGTTCAGGACTACATGAAGGTTGAGAGAACAAATCTGTCAATGACATACCAAGAGATCATCTTTCAGAGAAGCACTCCTACAACCTCAGTTCTCTTAAAAGAGAATTATTTCATTTATAGCTTGACAAGACCACTTTATATACATATAGATGAAGAAAGATTTCTTTTTTTAATTTGGAGAGATAGGTATTTAAGGTATTGTATATGTTTGTGATCTCTCCTCACTTCTTTTTTATTCATGATTTAAGACTAGCAAGTGTACTGTATATGCATTACTAACTAATATATTCTACAGTACCATATTCAAATATCAGAAGACAAGTAGATTCTCTCTTCTTAGAAAATAATAATTTATGACTGAACTAAGGCAATAGCATCTTGAGGAAATATGTTGTTATTCAAAAAAATAGAGCAAAAGCATTAGATCTAAATGGTTTTATGCCTTCCAGAAAATCTAACAACAGCAACAACAAAAACATGTGTGTACCTCTGTAATGATCCTATAATGGAAAAGAGTAACATGTGTCTAAAAACAATAGAAAGTTCATGAAGGCAAATTTCTAGAAGAGAGGTGCGTTGAAGCCGATATAGGAGAGGGGCTGTGGGGGCAATCAACATGGTTTTCTGAGAGGAGCTCACTCTTGGAATTAAGTAGATAATTCCAGGTAGAAGCAATTGTTTAATTTTATTTACTTATTTATTTGCGAGAAAGAATGAGACAGAGAGAGAGAGAACAGGCATGACAGGGCCTCCAGCCACTGCAAATGAACTCTAGATGCATGTGCCACCTTGTGCATCTGGCTAACATGGGTCCTGGAGCGTTGAACTGGGGTCCTTTGGCTTTGCAGGCAAATGCCTTAGGCACTAAGCCATCTCTCCAGCCCTAGCAGCAATTCTTAACATTTTCATTTCTCCTAACTCCCACCTCTATATTTTTCCAGGATTAAGCATATTATTGTATTAACACATACTGCAATGGCACAGACAGGTGTTTTGTAAATATTGTTAAGATAAGTGAAAAGATGAAAAGCAATTGTACAGTCAGAAAACAATGTGCTATGGAGGGCATACTGCTGAACTTAGAAATTCACTTTCTCTCTGGATGATATTGAGCATGGCATGCAGTCTCTTATTGGGTTTGCTTGCATATTTAAGGAAAGATTCCCATGAAGATTAAGTGGCATGATGCATACTGGTCTCAGAACAGCATTGGGTACATGTCAGTCATAACTGTTAGATACCCATGCCTTAGACAAATTATCAGATGTTTCTAGCATTGACAGTATTTATCGTGTTTTTCTTTTTTAAATTTTTTAAAAAAAATTTTATTTATTTATTTGAGAGCGACAGACACAGAGAGAAAGAGAGATAGAGGGAGAGAGAGAGAATGGGCGCGCCCAGGCTTCCAGCCTCTGCAAATGAGCTCCAGACGCGTGCGCCCCCTTGTGCATCTGGCTAATGTGGGACCTGGGGAACCGAGCCTCGAACCGGGGTCCTTAGGCTTCACAGGCAAGCTCTTAACCGCTAAGCCATCTCTCCAGCCCTTTATCATGTTTTTATGCTCAGATTTCAGTAATTTTATAATTAGTAACTATATGATCTGGCTGTTTATAACTAAAGTGTTGAAGGTGAGTATGTTAAGACATGGGAACTATGGAAAATAATCTGGAGGAACTTCATGATTTCTAACAATTGAGATTTGGGAGGGAATTGTTGCTGATGCATGCATTTACATATGCTGACTAATTCAACATAGGTGAGTGTTTGCAGTGGAAATCATGTACTATATTGAAAAGCCATACTAAATAATAAGTGACTTACAACTTGGTAAATTTGCCATATCATTGATGAAAACACACAAGAAAGATGAAATGTCAAGGTCAGTGTGGTCTAGAATAGCCAGAAAGATGAGTAGCTTTTATTAAGGCTGTGGTAGACATGAAAAGAGAAGATGTTCTGAATGCTGGGTTCCCAGTTGATGGAGATTTGGGAAGTAACACCTCCAGGAGCCAGTGTATTGGTGGGGATGGGCTTATGGGTGTTATAACCAGGTCCCCCTTGCTTGTGTTTGGCACATTTTCCTGTTGTCAACCTTATGTGGGTCAGGTGGTGATGTCCACCTTCAGCTCATGCCGTCATTTTCCCCTGCCATCGTGGAGCTTCCAGTCAAACCTGTAAACACAAATAAATAAATCTCTTTTTCCCAGAAGCTGCTCTTGGTTGGCTGATTTTTACCAACATTGAGATCCTGACTGCAACAGTAAAGTGTTACCGACAATTTGTCAGTGTGGCTTTGGCCTTTTGGAGCTATTTTCAAGAGGAATGTGGAAGGATTTGAAACCTTGGCCTAAGAGATATCTTGCAGTGCAGTAAGTACAGCTTGATGGACTATTCTGGTGAGAGTTGAAAGACCTGAATGCAGTAAGAACTATGGACTGTGAGGTTTGGCTTATTAAGGTGAAAAAGAGCTTTGCTTGGACTGGGCTAGCAGTTTGCTGTTAGCTCGTGTTGTGCTAGGTTGCTTTGCATAGAAATGCACTGGTGTGAGCAGAGGAATGTGGCACATAAAATAAAAAAGAAAAATTTTGGGGTGAACTGTTACCTGTTCAGATGCAATTGAGAGATTACAAACTTTGAGGTTGCACCAGCTGAGCTACACTGGGGCAATGGAAGAATGGAGACTCTTTTGAAGGGGACTGAGTGCTCAAGGAGTGTCCTGTTCTTCAAAGTCTGCTTTATTCCCCTCTAGATTAACAAATTGGCACCCTACCTGGTATCGTGGAGTATAAGAAATGCAGGAAAGAGAGGGTCATTGAGTTTGCAATGCAGTCTTGTGTTTTGGAAACAGCCATAGGCAGTGTGAAGCAGGTTTGCTGGATGCCTGCATGGAGACCCTATGGAGCCAAGAGGATGAACCTGGGTTGCAGTGGAGACCCAGTGGAGATGCTGGGACCATGAGATGGCTACTAAGGAAAGCTGCCAGAACCTGATGAAGTTTTCCAGGACTATAAGTAGGCTAGCTGGAGGGCAGAAATGGAATACCCGAGACTTGTTTCTGGTTAGAATTATCAGAATTGGAGATTTGTCATAGACTACAGTTGTTGGAATTGGAGCTACAGAGTTTGATGTTTGTCCTGTTTAAATCTTGTATTGGTTGAATATTTCTTTGCTATGCCCAGTGCCATCTTTTGTAGTGTGAATGTGTATTCTGTGCTGTTATGAGTTTTTTGAGGTTAATTTTTGGCATTATGGCTCAGTTAAAAGATCCTGGTATGGGGATGTATGAATATCATTGGAATTGATTAAAAACTATGGGGACTTTTAATGTTAGATGGATGCATATGTTATCAGTTTATGGGGGCCAGGGATTGAATGTGGTGGTTTGATTCAGGTGCTAAGTTCCCAGCTGATGGAGATACGGAAATTAATGCCTTCTGGAGGCAGTGTATTGTGGGGGATGAACTTATGGGTGTTATAGCCAGTTTCCCCATGACAGTGTTTGCCACACTCTCCTGTTCCTGTTGTCCACCTGATGTTGGCCAGGGGGTGATGTCCACCCTCTACTTATGCCATTGTTTTCCCTGCCATCATGGAGATTCCCCCTTGAGCCTGTAAGGTAAAATAAACCTTATTTTTCTCACAAGCTGCTCTTCATTGGGTGATTTCTACAAGCAATATGAACCTGACTGCAGTAGCATCTTGATTCTGGAATTGTTAGGATTAACTTTTTCCAGTCAAGACTCCCTTTTCTTCTGAGAAGTTTTATGCAGTTTTGGGTATTTAAGTATTTAAAATAGGTATATGAATAAAACATTTACTGATGATAAATTATGAAGACATTTATCTTAAAATAATTATTTGGCATACATATAATTTTACTATTTATTAAAGATGAAAGCAATTTTACAACTGAATAAAAACATTAAATGGTCACCAAAGTGATGCCACAGTCATTGGGCTTGTCTTTTTTTCTATTACTAATAAGATTAAAAAACTCAAGATTTTAGAAGAAATAAAATAATTACTCTTACAATTTGATTAAATATGCACATATAAGTAAAGTGATTGTATTCTCTAATGTTTTTCAAAAATTAGAGCTTTGCTGGTAAAACCAGGGGTGGGTCTCAGACCTATTAGAAAATATGATTAAAAATGTTTACCTTACCTGAGGCAAAATGGTGCCCATATCAATATACTTCTAAGAGTTCTTTCACTCTGATTTACAAAGTTGTATGCTGTGAGTTTCTCTATCAAAGACTAGACAGAAATTTTTAGGAAATAATCTCCCAATAATTTTCAATTGTTCTAACAGTCTGAATGTTGAGGAGACTATAATACACCATGGATACTTACATTAATGTAGCTTTATGGATGGAAAACAGTCAAAAAACATCAAATGGAAACATATTCTATGACTTAGCAATTCTCTAATAAGAATAACCCATATATGTATACTGGGAAAATAATTTCATGGTGTATGGACAGGATATTCAGTATAGTTTCTTCATGTGTAGTGTAAAAGTGCCTGGAAACTAATGACAACAAATTTGAAATAAATTTTTGTGCATTTATGCCCTTTAACTGTTAAAGGGAATGAAATCGATTGATGTTTATGTACTCATGTGGTGCAATGTCTTGTTTATTTAAATCAAGAAATAGCTGTGTTTGTTAAAGATTGGTTTGGTAATTTTTGACAAAGTTGTGTGTCTATGTGTATTCTGTATAGCCCTATAGGCCACTATTTAGCATAGCTGCCTTTGGTGAGCCATATGTCCATACATAACACATAGGAGAACTTACTAGATTTTTTTTTATTATTACTTCTGCTATCTTTGCTCCACAGTCATCATCTTTTTATAGCTCTTTGGGCATACAAGACACATGGATGAAAGTCATTACAGTAACTTTCAATCTGATTTCACTAATAAACAGATTGCTTGAGATAATCTTGGGAAATGAATGCAATAATATGCAAACAAGTTCAGATTCAAGGAAAAACTGCATAAATGCCAAAAATATGTGAGATTAAATTTGAAACAGCTCTGTCAAATGCAATAATCTCACTTGAGGCAGTGTGTGTGTGTGTGTGTGTGTGTGTGTGTGTGTTTCCCAACATGAAAACGAGTGAATCTCATAGTTCATAGAGGAAAACTTAGAGAGGCATAGCCTTTGTGACAAAAGTCTGTATAAACTCCTTTAAAGCATATTGCAAATTTGTTTACCACAATTTTGATTGATTGGCAGCTGAAAGCATTTACATCTTATTTATCAAGAACCACATGAGTAAACAGGAAATGTAATTAATAGACCATGAGGAACTCCTTTTGTCTAGATATGTAAAACCATCCCTCATGTGACTTCAACTGCTTGAACAGTAACCAGCTACATTTGGCAGTGTTGGCAGCTTTATTAAGATAGCTGTTAGTGATGCTGAGAAGGTATGCTCATTTTCAGCTGAGCTTGACAACATTTGATACATAGGCCATGTTGACAACAGTACCAGCTGGATCAAATCTGTCAAAAAAATAAATAAATAAAGCCAACTACTCAGCATGTTTCTACACAGTTGCAGGTGTGACAGACTTTTTTTTTTTTTGAAATGCTCAAATTGTACCAAATTATGTTTTTAGTACACCTAAAAAGAAATACTGTTCAAAATATCTTAAAACTCAATGCTATTTCTATGAAAATTATTACATCTTAATTATATCTGAATTCATAGCTATACAATACTTGGAATAAACTGGTTAAACTATTGTAAAATACAGAATGGTTTTCTATTTCATCTGATAAAATTTGTTTGAAAATGTATTTGTTTTTAAAGATTCAGCATCAAATTGTGACAAACTTGTAACTGAAGAGTACATGTTTTCCAAAAATGATTCTAAAGCTTCTCCGTAAATGAAATGTTTTAGGCAGCATCAAGGAGGCTAATTGAGATAGAAGTGAGGGGCTCAGACTTGGACCCTTAGCATGAGGCCTCCCAGAGCAATTATGAACCTAGGTAAGGTGCTAGGTACTGAGTGATATCCCAGTACAAGGTTAGGTGCTGGAAGCTAGGTGAGACCCAGAAAAGGTCCTGTCTCTTTTACGTAAAATTTCTACCTAGGGCTCCATTGGCTGAACGAATTTGAATATAAAACTGGTTATGAGGTTAATGCAGGAAGAAGAGCACTTTATCTTACATGGGAGCGATTTGCTGGATTGCTTTCCCACGATTGAGCTGACAGCTTTCCATATTTCATCAGTTTCCCAGGAAGTTTTAGAAGAAACTTGTGTGTCCTGTAAGCCACTGCTTGAGGATAGCTTCCTTCAGCCATCAAAGGAATGTTACCTCTCCCAGTTGAAATTCTAAAGCGAGTATTGATTTCTACTGTTTCTCCTAGAATCATGCAAAAGAACAGCACAGAACTGTGATGTAGTCTGTTATAACAGAGGAAATTCCTGACTTCCTGTGAAGGCATCACATATTTAAGAAGAGAATATCCTCCCTGAGTTGTGATCAACAGGGACTGAAACTTTAAAAGTCAATATACTTTACAGTCTCAAATGTTGTAGAGCAGCTATGATATTTCTTTCCTAGAATGGAGAAGCACCTCCTCAGGAGGGGCCCAGATGAGCTGATCTGAAAACTTCAGTTTTCCATAGTGAAATCAAAGATGTGCAGGTGACTATACCAATAGCTAACTCCTTCCCACACCTGGAAATGACTATTAATAGGCATCACTGTAATGATGCTAATACACAATGTTAAAATGGGAATAGAAATTACTGGGTTTGGTCCATCTCTCTTAGATGCCAGGAGGGGATATAAGAGGAAAGCATTTTATATCATACAAATTTTTGTGCCTATCCAGTGGAGGGTAAAATTGACATGATTCAAGGATTAATTAAGCCATCCCTTAAGTTCATTTTTAGCTGCTAATTATAGAAAAATCAACTTAATCATAGCTAACTACTCTAAAACACAGAATTATGGCATGGTAAATCACTCCTTTCGCTTAACATCCAGATACAACCTAGCAACTGTCAACATGCATTTGAATGATGAGTTCTGCTCTAAGCAAAGGATTGTATTTTTCCTAAGACAACCAGAGTACTTTAAACGTATCTTGAACAACATTCAATTTTCTCCATTCCATTTGCATATCTAGCCAAAGCTTTTGGGTGGGACCAATCTATCAAGAAGCCTGTGGAGCTTGTTCCAAGTTTTGTGAGGGTATGATATAAATAAGAGGTAAGACGTTTATATAGCCTCATTAGGAAATAAAAACTTACCTTAGGCTAACTTGGATGAGAAGCTCAGGAGTTTCACCTACAGGAGGGTCTACTGCAGAGGTAAATTTCCAAGAACCATATGATAAAGTTCAAGGGTGAGCAGCATTATTTGGGGATACCTTCAAAATAATTATTTGGAGATAATTGTATTTACAAATTTCTGGACTAGTATCATGCTTATTATAAATGTCAGGTTTTAAAGGGCACACTCAAGTTCCATTGAATCTGCATTATAATAGATGTTTTTCTTCTTTTTGGTGTGTATGTATATGTAGGCACCCAAATGTTTGTGTTTGTAAGTGCGAGCAGGCATGTGGAAGTCAGTGGAGCACCTGAGGTGTCCTGGTATGCTACCTTGTTTGAGGTAGGATATCATATTTTTCACCACTGCATTCACCAGGCTAGCTGGCTTGTGAGCTTCCTGGAGATTCGCCTGTCTCTGCCTCCCTTCTTGCCATAAGCACAGTGGGAATACTGATGCTCTGGTGCTATGTGTGGCTTTATGTGGATTCCAGGGATCCAAAGTCAGGCATCCACATTTGCATGACAAGTACTTTATCCACTGAGCCATCTCCCCTGCCCTAGATTTGCTTAGCTTGAATAAAATGTCAGTTCACACACAAATGAAAGTTTGGGCTGCGTTGTCCACATGTCAGCTGAATGCTATGTTACAACCCAATTTCCACCTCAACATGATGACATACATAGACTGGAAGTTTCACATATAGAATTTATCCATAATAGAAAATTAGTGACACTGCTACAAAGAGGAGAGACCAAAATTGGCAACATGGTAGCCATTGCTACTCTCTGACAGGAACTGATGGGACTTCAGTTCAAATGGGCTGTGGGATTCACTGACAATCCATGAGATTCTGTTCAGGGTGTAGGAAGCTTCTCAGAGGCAGCAGCTTGTACACCACACTTAAAGGGTGTTTAGAGCTCCACAAAGTACTTGGCCTAAACTGTCCATAAGCGTGAAATGACTAATTGTTCATTTGTGAATATCAGATAGAAGTGCGGAAAGAATCTTTTCCCCAGTGTGGTGGTTTGATTCAGGTATCCCCCATAAATTTAGGTTCCCAGCTGATGGAGATTGGCGAATTAATGCCTCACAGAGTGGTGTATTGTTGGGGGTGGGCTTATGGGTGTTATAGCCAGTTTCCCCATGCCAGTGTTTGGCATACTCTCCTATTGCTATGGTCCACCTAATGTTGGCCAGGGGGTGATGTCCACTCTCTGCTCATGTCATTGTTTTCTCTGGCATCATGGAGCTTCCACTCGAACCTGTATGCCAAAATAAAACTATTTTTCCTACAAGCTACTCTTGGTCAGGTGATTTTAATCAGCAATGCAAACCCAACTGCAACAGTAAAGTGGTACCAAGGAGTCAGATTGTTGCTAGACACCTGACTGTATGGCTTTAGCCTTTTGGAGCTGATTTTCAAGAGGAATGAGGAAGGATTTGAAACATTGGCCTAAGAGATGCCTTTCAGTGCTGTAAATACAGCTTGATGGACTATTCTGGTCAGAGTGGAAAGACCTGAATGCAGTAAGAACTATGGACTGAAGAGCTTTGCCTGAACTGGGCTAGCAGTTTGTGTGGGAAGCTTGCTGTTATGCCTGGGTCCTGAGAAGTTGTGCAAGGTTGCTTTGAGTAGAAATGAACTGGAGTGAGCAGAGGGATATGGCACAGAAAAAATAAAATCTTTGGACCTAGATCGCTGACCATTCACCCTGAAAATTGTTTGAGAGATTACAACCTTTTAGATTGGGCCAGCTGACCTGCAGTGGGGCAATATGAAGAATGTAGACTCTTTTGAAATGGCCTGAATGCTCAAGGAGTATCCTGTTCTTCAAAGTCGGCTTTATTCTCCCATGGATTAACAAATTGCCCCCCTAGCTAGTATTGTGGAGTATAAGAAATGCAGGAAAGAGAAGGACATTGAGTTTGCAATGCAGTCTCATGTTTTGAAAATGGTCATGGGCAGTGTGAAGCAGGTTTGCTGGTTGCCTGCATGCAGATCCAATGCGGTCATAAGAATGAACTGTGGCTTGCAGTGGAGACCCAGTGGAGATGCCAGGACCACGACATGGCTGCTGAGAAAAGCTGCCCACCCTGATGAAGTTTTCCAGGACAGGGAGTAGCCTAGCTACAGGGGTGGAATTTGAATACCAGACTTGTTGCTGGTTAGAATTATCAGACTTGGAGATTTGTCACTAGAGTTGTTGGACTTGGAGCTACAGAGTTTGGCATTTGGCCTGTTTTAAGTTGTGTATTTGTTGAATATTTCTTTGCTATGCCCAATGCCACCTTTTGCAGTGTGAATGTTTATTCTGTGCCATTATGGGGTTTTGGTGGTGATTTTTTTTGGTGTTATGGCTCATTTAAAAGATCTTGGACTAAGGGGGTGTAGGAAAATCATTTAAATTGATAAAAAAATTATGGCAACTTTTAAAGTTGGACTGAATACATTGTATTTTACATCATGTATCAATATCAGTTTATGGGGGTCAGGGGTGGAATGTGGTGGTTTGATTCAGGTGTCCCCCATAAACTTAGGTGTTCTGAATGCTAGTTTCCTAGCTAATAGAGATTTGGGAATTAATGCCTCATGGAGGTGGTATATTGTTGGAGGTGGGCTTATGGGTGTTATACCCAGTTTCCCCATGCCAGTGTTTGGCACACTCTTCTGTGGCTGTTTGTGCACCTGATGTTGGCCAGGGGGTGATGTCCACGCCTGCTCATGCCATCATTTTCCCTGCCATCATGGAGCTTCCCCTCAAGCCTGTAAGCCAAAATAAACCTCTTTTTCCTGAAGCTGCTCTTGGTTGTGTTATTTCTACCAGCGATGCAAACATAACTGCATGAAACAAATGTATGATGAAAGTTGATGAGAAATGAAAGTTAGTAAAAATGTGTCATAGTATCATTCAGAGAGTTTTCCTTGCTATTCATCAAAACACTCCTTACTGGATAGCTGGATATTTCACCAAGTCTCTCCTGCTGGATAGATGGTATCTTAGGGCCGCTAAAGTACCCATGTTCTTATCCTAAAATCATCTAACATACTTTTAAATCTTAACTCACATACTTGGGTAAGTTTCCCAGCATGTAAGAAGATATGTTTAGCAAATTGTTCATGACTCTAGTCATTGTTATAAATTATTTAGAGTAGATTGCTGTTGCAAGTCTCTTCAGGTAAATGCAGACAGTATTAATCTCTATGTAACTGATCTAAAGATCCAGAAAATTCCAAAGGAGATGCTAGAACTTGGATTAGGATGAGTTCATGTTCAGCATTATAAACTGGATTGTCTAAGATAATTGAGCATTGTTTGAACAGTAACAGCAGAGAATTCGGAATTGTGGACTCCTGTAT
This sequence comes from Jaculus jaculus, assembly GCF_020740685.1. Classification (NCBI taxonomy): domain Eukaryota; kingdom Metazoa; phylum Chordata; class Mammalia; order Rodentia; family Dipodidae; genus Jaculus; species Jaculus jaculus. Next base: position 86,914,800 of record NC_059111.1, on the reverse strand, counting down.
GTCTTTACAGTATTTCAGAGAGAAATTGTCCTGTGCATGTTTATGGTAAAACTGGCGGATGGCTTTCACTCTGCTATTGGCAACAGGGAGGTGGGGGTTCAGGGCTCTGGGAGTTGGTATTTTTCTAGAAAATAATACTATTTTTCTATTGCATGGGACATGAATTTAACCAACCACAGCAGCAGGACAAGAGAACCCTCCTGGAGGCAGTTGTGGGAGTGGAAGGATCAGACAGAGAAGCTAGAGAATAGCCTGCAAGGGGCTGGGCTTGGATAGTGAAGTGCATCCACTTGGAAAGGACTAACTTTCCTCCAAACTGGGGAGAAAAATCTCATCCATTGTAGCAGACATCTTCAGGTTCGCTGAGATAAACTTCCAGACCAGGCACAGTTATGGAGGAAGGGATTTACTGAAGCTTACAGATCCAGGGGAAGTTCCATAATGGCAGAAGAAGCTGGCCTGCCTTCACAGGCCCAAGCAGACAGAGAGAAGCACAAGCCTAAAAGCCAAAAGCCACACAGCACACTTCAGGAACTCCAGCTAGGCACACTTTGCATATCCTTAGATTGAAATCTGAAACCCACCACCACACCTTAAGATCCACCCAGTGACACTGCCTCCAGCCAGGTGACTGCAGATGCAAACTACAAAAAAATAAAAAAAAAATGCAATATGTTGGGGGCCATTTCTTCAAACCACGACATCCATTGAATATAGCAGCCTCACATCAGTGGGCGGATCCAACTCTAGGACCTCCTGTCTGTCGTCCACTACCTGTCATCCACTGCTATGGAGCCCCAGAACTCCGGAGCTCCAGTGATCAACTTGACATCACCGAACTGGAGAAATCATACTCAACACACCAGTGAACCAATTTGCAAACAATACAACAACTTCCCATAGGTCATCTGATCAATAAGTGGGCTATTGAACTGAATAACAGTTCTCCAAAGAAGAAATACATATGAAGGTGCTTGAAACTCTTTCAATTAACTCATCACGAAGGGGAGTGGCCTCCCAACACCTCTGCTGTATATAACAGAGTATTGACTGGTCCCCTCATGTGCAAGTCTTATGCAGGAAGCAGCAGCTGTTGTGAATGCATGAGTGTGGTGGACATGCCAGGTCTGGATTTCCTCAGCACCCCTCCCCAGATTCCAACTCTTTATTTCCATCTCATCTTTTGAGATGAGCCTTGACTGCTGAAGGAGTGGTGGTGTACATATCCCGTGTAGGGCTCAGCCACATATTTTCAGCACTTGAGCACTTAATGATTCCTACTCCTACCACAATGCAGGCATCACCAAGAAACCAATAACAACAAATGCTGGTTAGAATGTAAGGGGAGAGGAATCCTTACACTCTGCTGGAGGGAGTGGGAACAGCCAGGATGGACATCATATGGAGGTTTCTTGAGTAAACCTTAAACTTAGATTTACCATATGATCCGGTTACATCCCAAATGGGTGTATTCCTAAAGGAGTCAAATTGTCATAGAGATTCATAAACATCTATGTGTACTGCCGCTTTGTCTACGATACCTAGGAAATGGAATAAGCCTAGATGTCCATCAACAAGGGAATAGATAAAGAAAGTGTAACGCACATATACAATAGGATTTTATTCAGCCAAAAAGAAAAGTGAAATCATGATATTTCCAGGAAAATGGATGGAACTACAAATAATTATGTCAAGTGACTTATATATAAATGTGTGTGAGAGTATTTATATGTCATGAGACTAAACTAAAAATAAAAGGGGAGGAAGAGAGTTTAATGGAGGGAGTAAGACAGGGGTTGTTGAATACACGTGACATGAAAAGAGAAAGGGGAACTGTTAGTTGTAAGGAAGGAGAGCAGTAGCAATGCCACAGTTGAGATGGGTGAGGACAGTGGGGAAAGAGATGGATTAATTTAAGTGAAATTGTACATAGGCATGAAAGTATCATCTCGAAGCCCATTGATTTGTGTGCTAACTTAGAATTTTAAAAAGGAAAGGGAGAAATTTAAATCCCCCAAACAATTTCAATGTTTTAGAATCAAAATATCAAATTCTCTATGCTCTACTCCTCTTAATCTTCTTTCTCAATTTGTTCTTGATAAAAAAATATTTTATGTGCATAGTACAAAATGGTTAATTAAAAGCTGTAATGTCTTGTCTTTTCCGAATTGGATTATAAAATTTGGCATTTTATTTTTCCTCAGGAAAGAATGTGTTTCAGAAGCAGATAGTTGGGCAGACCTGGTGTGGAGGGGTCAACAGGGCCAGAACCAGTGTTAGAATAACCCATCCCTATGGCTCCATAAACAAACCCTCAGCATGACTCCCATGCACAATGACATTACTAAATTTGTCTGCATCCCTTCAATCTGTAAACAGAGAAAAATGATCAGCCTACCCTTATGTTAAATATTTAAGACAGTTTTATGAACATTCTTTGAAAGTATAGCTATGGTTTCCTGCTTTAGGTATAATTACTAAGTTGGAAAACTCAAGATCATTTGGTGTTGTAAATTAATACATGAATATATGCATTTAGACTTGTGGCTTTGCAAACTTGGAGAAGGTGACTCTTATCCACCACAGTTGATCTGCTCTGGAAATGACAAAGTCAGACTCCTGAGCATGGGAAAGTAATTCCAATCTTAGATTTAGGAATTATCTCCATGACAAAAGTTAATTTTAGGAGACTTTTATTAAAGTTAAACAAACTTTGACAGGACCCATTTTCTCTAATTTAGTGGCCTATTTTTATCAAAACATAACTATTATTAAAGCTTGTTCCATCCTCAACAAACAATTTTCCAATCAGAGTAGTGACTTACATTTGTCATATATTAATTTTATTTTTTTGTCAATTGATATGGATCATATCTTATACAAAATTAAGGTTAATTTTGTCGATGATATGCCTGTACTTGTTTTATTTTTAAGATTTTACTGTTATTTATTTGTTAATTAGAGACAGAGAGAGGAAGAGAGAGAGAACGTTTGTGAGAATGGACATACTAGGGCCTCCAGCCACCTCGAATGAATGCCAGACACATGAGCCACCATGGGCATCTGGCTAACGTGGGACCTGGAGAATCAAACCAGGGTCCTTGGGCTTCACAGGCATGTACCTTAACCACTAAGCCATCTCTCCAGCCCCTGCACTTGTTTTTTAAGCATGTTTGGTTGCTCGCGCCTATATTCAAGCCTTCTCTGATGTTTTCCTATAACATAATTTAAGCATGTGATTTCTTATGTTTCTCTAAGTTTTCTGTCATTCACTTTTGTAAGTGACTCTTTTATTTTTTAATTTATGATTAAAACATAAAAATATAAAAATGCACATATTAATAAGATACAATGTCATCTATTAATAGATATATGCATCATGAAATTTTTAAATCACATTAAACATGTATATCTCCTCAAATATTTGTATGTCAACACAGCAGTCCTTCCCTCTAACTATTTTGAAATGTTTATTACATTATTGTTGTTGATTGTTCTTTTTGTTTATATTTGGTCATGAGGGAAATACCTCATTAGTATATGTGAAAGTCATGCATAGTCAATGTATTTAAAATGCATTACCCCTTTATATCTATATACAACTTAGTGTCCTATTTTTTTAGTGAAGTCAGTCCTGTCTGTAGGACTGTTAAAGTAATAGGTGAAATTATAAGAGCTCTTGACAGAATAGGAATTACAATGATACAGAGAGTTGTTAGCTCAGAATTCTTAGCTTTGCTTTAAAGAGCAACAGAAACATCCATACCTAATTTGGAGATCAAGTTCATCTAAGTGTCGAAGCAAGGAGGTTTTTTTTTTTTTATGGATAGTAAACAGGAAGTAGGGTTTTTTTTTAAAAATTTTTATTTATTTATTTGAGAGCGATAGACACAGAGAGAAAGACAGATAGAGGGAGAGTGAGAGAGAATGGGCGTGCCAGGGCTTCCAGCCTCTGCAAACGAACTCCAGACGCGTGCACCCCCTTGTGCATCTGGCTAACGTGGGACCTGGGGAACCGAGCCTCGAACCGGGGTCCTTAGGTCTCACAGGCAAGCGCTTAACCACTAAGCCATCTCTACAGCCCAAGGAGGTTTTTTTTTTTTTTATATGTGACTAATTAACCCTACCTATCAACTGCACAATAATTGTTTTATCCATCTCTTCTTTGTCTTCTTCTTGAGCAGAAGAGAAAAATTCTGTGAGCTGATACAGTCTTTATACATATTTGAAAGTCTGCATTAGGTTTTTATAAAAGATCTTAATTGTTCCTATCTTAAACAACTCTAAATGTTGCCAGAAATGTTGGTTACATCTTAAGTAGAGAGGAGAAGTCCTTGTGGAAATTACCTAGTAGTATAAACTTTGTCTAGTGTTCTTATTTTATTAGTATATGGTCAGCTAGCTTTATGGAGTTTGACATGACTTTCACCCAATATTAAGCAGGTTATGCAAGCATAAAGTGATGCAGTGATGTGAATAAAGGAAGATACTTTAATGTAACTAGAGATCAGTTACTTCATTAACTCCATTTGAAAAACTAATACTCACTGTCACTTACATTGAAGGTATTAATTATCAAATCTACAAAGAATTAATAGTGGTTATAGTTCATATTTAAATTTATTTCTATGATCTCTCTGTGTTACAAACTCCACTTTGGCTAAAAGGCTAATTTCCCAAGAAAGATTCCTCTGTTTGGCAGCATATATATGGTAAGAGAGAGACAGAGAGAGACAGAGAGAGAGAGAGCCTTGTCCATTTTGTTTATAGACATTTTTATCATTATTTCCTTTCTGTAAATGGTGGCCAAACTCTGAACACACCTGTAGGCATTATATAACTTGTTTTCATGAATGTCACCTTTCCAAAGAATTGAAAGAAACTGGCCATTTGATCATACCTAGAGTAGAGGGTGGAATGACAATCCAGTCTAGGTGGGATATCAGTGTATGTCAACACAGCAGTCTCAAGGTCAGCACCACAAAGGCCAGAAGACAGTTGTTCAGGGCTCCGTGAAAAGCAGATGGAAACAAGATATGACTTTGCTCAGTAGAAACTTGGTTCTAAAATAGTATAGATTATTCAAAATGGAATTAATGATTCCAAAAAGAGTATGAATATTTTTCACTCCTGTCTTCTGTCCCTATATGGATATCACAGTGGTCAATTAAGTGTGCATTATTTATGATAGTGTGAGAAAGTACTAAATAGTGAATAGATGAGATTGTGTACACTCAGGGTAGTTATAGCTGTAGACAAGAAACATTGAAAAAAATGAAAAGGAAGGGTCCAAAATGGTAGATCTATCGTTCTTATGTTTTGAAAACAGTTAATGTAGAAACAATAGATATTAATAAAATTAATATTTTTTCAGAATTTGAGTACATCCAAGTTTTTCTTAGCATAAATATGAAAAGAAATATTTTTATTTATTTGTTTACAAGCAGAGAGACAAAGAAACAGAGAGAGTGAATGTGCTCATGAGGGCCTCCAGCCACTACAAATGAACTCCAGATGCATGCACCACTTTACTTGGGTACTGGGGAATCAAACCAGGATTGTTATGCTTTGCAGGTAAGTGCCTTAAACACTGAGCCATCTCTGCAGCCCTGAAAAATATTTTCTTGTTGCAGTCAGGTTTACATTGCTGGTCGAAATCACCCAAAAAAGAGCAGCTTGTGGGAAAAAAAAAAAAAAGGTTTATTTTGGCTTACAGGCTCGAGGGGAAGCTCCATGATGGCAGAGAAAATGATGGCATGAGCAGAGGGTAGACATAACCCCCTGGTCAACATAAGGTGGACAACAAGAATAAGAGAGTTTGCCAAACACTGGCATGGGGAAACTGACTATAATACCTGTAAGCCCAAACAATGCACTCCCTCCAGGACACATTAATTCCAAAATCTCCATCAAGTGGGAACCTAGCATTCAGAACACCTAAGTTTATGAGGGACACCTGAGTCAAACCACTACATTCTACCCCTGGCCCCCATAAACTGATATTCATATGTGATGTAAAATACAATGCATTCAGTCCAACTTAAAAATTCCTCATAGATTTTATCAATCCTAATGATAGTCATACATCCCCTGAGTTCAAGATCTTTTAACTGAGCCATAATACCAAAAAAAAAAAAAAAAAAAAAACAGACAAAAACCCCATATTGGCACACAATAAGCATTCACACTGCAAAAGATGGCATTGTGCATAGCAAAGAAATATTCAGCCAATACAAGATTTAAAACAACCAGACAAAACATTAAACTCTGTAGCTTCAAGTCCCACAACTCTAGTAAGTAACAAATCTCCAAATCCTATAATTGTAACCAGCAGTCTCTGGTATTCCAATTCCACCCCTCCAGCTAGGCTACTCACAATCCTGGAAAACTTCATCTGGGGCTGGCAGCTGTCCTTGGTGGGCATCTCATGGTCTTGGCATCTCCACTGGGTCTCCACTGCAATCCGTGGTTCATCCTCATGGTCCCATGGGGTCTCCATGCAGGCATCCAGCAAACCTGCTTCACACTGCCCATGGCCATTTCCAAAACACAAGACTGTGTTTCAAACTCAATGACCTGTTTCCTTAATTTCTTATACACCATAATACCAGGTAGGGTGCCAATTTGTTAATCCAGAGGGGGTGGGGAATAAACCAGACTTTGAAGAACAGGACACTCCTTGAAGACTCAGGTCCCTTCAAAAGAGTGTATATTCTTCCTGTTGCCCAGTGCAGGTCAGCTGGCCCAATCTCAAAGTTTGTAATCTCGCAATTGCAGCAGAATGGGCAGCAGTTCATCCAAAGATTTTTCTTTCTGTGCCATATCCCTGTGCTCACACCAGTTCATTTCTACACAAAGCAACCCTGCACAACTTCTCAGGGCACAGGCATAATAGCAAGCTTCTCACACAAACTGGTATCCCAGTCCAAGCAAAGCTCTTTCTCATCCTCATAAGCCATTTTATTATTTTACAGTCTATAGTTGTAATGGTATTTTAAACATTTTATTCATGACTTTCATTCCTGTTCACAACGTACCCTGACTATTATCTCCTCCCACCATCATCTTTTGTTTCCCATTTCCTATCCCTCTCCACTAAATGCCTTCTTTTTTCCAAATAGTTCTTCTCTTTCTGATGTCATAATTTATACTTTTTGCCCTCATATTATGCAGGTCTTAATGCAGGCAGTGTCAGCCACTGTGAGGTTATGATGTAACAATGACTTAATATCTGGAAGACAGTATGCCAAAATACTCCACTTTCTTTTGCTCTTCCTTTCTTTCTGCCACCTCTTCTGTACTGGTCACTGAGCCTTGGTGGGTGTGACCGAGATGTCTCCCTTAGCGCTGATGCATCGTCACCACTTCTTCTCAATACTCTGATGAGTTTTGCATCTCCCTATCTAAACAGATGATTCTAAATATTTTTTTTCAATGTGGCCTTAAATATGAGTCCTCCTTGATGCATAATTTACAAAATAGTTTATGTAAGGTTTCACCTTCCATGTTTTTTTTTTTTCCTAGATACATGTTGTATCAATTAAAATTTGCTAGAGGAATGTAACTGATAAAATTTTAAACAGGGGGTTTGTTAAACAGGCTTACATAATGGGAGCTGAATAGTCCATCAGTGGTTGTCTGCAGGCTGGATAGGTTAGGAACTGGGTACTTACTCAATCTGTTTTGCTAGGGATGCCTTAGCAACCCCAAAATGGCCCTGAAGACTTAAAAGATTCCCAGAGAACTCTGGTACTCAGTTCACGCTGGAAGGCTGAAGCAAGTAGGTTCTGATGCTGGAGAAGACTGGCCGCAGCAAGGAGCTGGGAGCGTGCACTAGTAAGGGGCAGAGGGAGGCAGGCAAAGTAGCGCCAGCTTTTTCTCACTCCTCTTGTCTGCTATTGGCAGATGCTGCCCAGTCTGGAGGAGGAATTTCTCCCTTCAGTTAATTCTTCCAGAAAGATCCCTTAACAGACTGCCCAGATCCAATCAGGTTGATAAATAAGATTGACTGTCAACCCTAGTGTAGAGGTCCTCTCAGCTTTTAATTTTGCCCTTCCTTGAAGATGCCATTTAATACATGATCTTCACATCTTTAAATATGTTGTTAATTTTTTAAAGAAAATATACCTACAGTGCCACGTTTTAGATGCTAAGTTCATCACAGAAGCAGAGTATACTCTTTCCTTCATTGCAGGGTCATTATGTCAGAGTGCATACTTATGAGGTCAGATTTACTCGTTGATTTAGTTACATGCAAATAATTGAACTTTGACATGTTACTCTGAAAGTACTGCTGACATTTATTGACATATTTTCAAACTACAGATTAATAATCTGGCTATAAAGGATACATGTGCTTTTGGTAATTTTGGCAGAATCACAATTTCCTTGATTGCACCCTAGATGACAATAATTTCAAATGCATTAGTCAGTGATGGTGAGAAAAGGATGCTAAAGTCACATGTGAAATGTATGTCAGTCTGTGGTCAGTACGCGAAGTAACCAGTGAGCCCTTATTGTGTCTGAATGAGTTACTGTCCTCTTCTGTGGCTTCATAAAAGGGCTGCCTAAGTTTTTACAGGAAGAAAGTAACAAGATTAAAGCAGAAAGTTAGGACCTAAAGCTAGCACTTTCCTACATTATAGTAAAGACTCCTATGGCAAAACTGTCCATGCACTTTATACCTAAATGTACAGGCTGAGAGGAAAGTATTGATTTTTAAGTGAAATTTGCTCCTGAGAACCTGATAAATATGATTCACTAATGGGTTGTATAACTGCTTTCATCTCTTCCTGCAGGAAAAGGATTATTATACTAATCTCCTTCTTAATTTACCTTAGGGAGTTAGTGTTCTATTATTTATTCAGTTCATGTACCACAATAGTGTATTACTATGAAGACAAAATGAAGTATTCTGGGTAGAAAGCAAGCAATTAATGTAGTTTCACTTCTGTTCTACTGAGTGAAGGAATATGCTTCCTAAGTAAAAAAAATAATAATGACAATCTTTTGGCTTTTCAAATCTATTCATCTTCTGAAATATAGTTGTAGTATCCACAAGTTTTCTTTGCTTCTATAGTTTCTTACAGAACTTTCAAGACTGTTCTATATCTCTACCCTCAGTAAGGGACATCATTCCATAAAGCCACTCAGGAATAGGGCTAATAGGAAGCTAGAGTCTCTCTCAAGGGTACGCTCACATTTGCTATCTGCAATTTTGTTTTGTTCTGTGGGATGTATGCATCACTACTGTTTATCTTGATATAGTGAGCTTTTCTTGCTGTTCTTCTGAAATGGTGTAAACTCGGCAGCAGTCTATGCCCACACACTGCTGGACAAAGAGAATGAGTGATCTGCATGACCTCATGAGGCACATCAGTCTCTACTCTGAGTTCCTCTGAGTCCATCAGTTATCAGGGGATAAAGGACAGGACTGAATGAGCAAGAGAAAATTGTGAAGAAGAGAAATGAGGATCAAGTCTTTAATATGCCAGAGATGCTAACTGCAAAGCTATGGCTGTAGGCATTTTTGACTTACTTATCAAACACACATCCTAAGTCATCTTAACTTTTTTAATAAGATGAATACATCAAATATTCTACTCGGATATTTTATATCAAATATTTTAATCAAATAAAATTTAGTTGAAAAGGCAAAAACAAAGCTTTTGTGTACAGAATTATAAAATAAAAGCTAAGATTCTAGGTTGATCCCATTGTGGTAGTCTTTGCAGTCCCATTAGATACGAGGTAACCACGTGTGTGTTTTAGTCAGGATAGGTTAAAAATACACTGACCTCCTAGTATTATAAACAGCTACCATTTATTTCTTTTCTTTCCTGTGCTAATGCCAGGCAACCAAGGAACAACAGTTCATGGCAGCCACCATTTTAAACTTACGGTAGCACTGTTCTAAGAAAGTCACATACCAACCACGAATTGTGTGACCTGGAAATGCATTGTGTTACCTCCACTAAGAAACACCTTGGTTTAAATTAACCAAAGATTCTGAGAATGATCTATTATATGTTAGGATGGTTTAAGGAGTGAAAATACTTGTGAACAAAAATACTGCCTGACTTACTGTAATATCAATGGTTATTTTTTATTATATACTTAAGTATTGATATGTTTACAACCTCCCCAAATGCATTGCACAGATTGTGAAACTTTACAGTTTTCTTTTCCTCAATTGTTATTAACATTTTCCATGATTATGAAAAATATCCCATGGTGATACCCTCTCTCCCCCCATTTTCCCCTTTGAAATTCCATTCTCCATCATATCCCCACCCCATCTCAATCAGTCTCTCTTTTATTTTGATGTCATCATCTTTTCCTCCTCTTATGATGGTTTTGGGTAGGTAGTGTCAGGCAGTATGAGGTCATGGATATCCAGGCCATTTTATGTCTAGAGGGAGCATGTTGTAAGGAGTCCTACCCTTCTTTTAGCTCTTACATTCTTTCTGCCACCTCTTCCGTATTAGACCCTGAGCCTTGGAAGGTGTGATTGAGATGTTACTCAGTACTCTAGTCACTTCTTTCCAGCACCATGATACCTTCTGAGTCATCCCAAGGTCACTGCCATCTGAAAAGAGAAGAGAGAAGAGGCAATACAAAATTTTCACATATAATTTAATTTTATTATTTTTAGTTTGTTGTTTTTCATACAATATGTTTTGCTACATGATTATTTTTATACTTATGACTCAAAATGTTATAGGTAGATCAGATTCATTTATTTTCATTGAAATATGAAATACAATTTAATATTCTCAGTTTTCCCCTTTTGAAATTATCATAAAAATCAATAAAAATTCTATATCCAGGTTTAAAACTCATCCAAGATTTTGTTCTGAATATATGTCTTGTAATTGTATTATTGTACTCTGAATTGTGCTATCACTACATATCCTCTAATGCCAAATAAGATCAAATTATGCTTTAATTTACTTGGAAATATTTTTTTTTTCAAATTTTGTGAAAAGCAACTTAATTTTAAAAGGTAGCTGATCATGGTGGTGCATGCTTTTAATACCAGCACTCAGGAGGCAGAGGCAGGAGTATCACCATGAGTTTGAGGCTGTCCTGAGAGAATAGAGCGAATTCCAGGTCAGCCTCAACTACAAGACCCTAACTTGAAAAACCACAAAAAATGAAAACAATAAACAATTAAAAAAATTAAAAGGTTTACACATGAGCTTTCACCTGTTTAATGAATTTAAATAGTAGTGTGTTCTTTTACATTAATGCAACATCACTTCTAAATATTGTTTACCTATAATTCCCTTCTTGAGACCTCGCTTTATCATTATATCCTATGTTTTTGTTTCTGTCATGACCACATGGACTTTGTAACAAACATATAGCAAGTTTTCCTTGTGTGCCTTTTTGTGTGTACATGTGCATATTTGTGTATGTTCCATTGTGTGAGTAAACATATGTGTACAACATATGCCCACACACATGTAGAGGTCAAATGTCTTCCTCAGTTGCTTCGCCTTATTCTCTGAGGTCATGTGCTGAAACTAGAGCTCACATTTGGCTAGAATAGCTAGCCAATGAGGTAAGGATCTGCCTGTCTGTGCCTCCCAAGCACTGGAATTATAGCTGCACCTAGCAACAGTTTATAATGTGCATACTAGGGATCCAAACTTAGGTCCTTGTGTTTGTGTGACAAGCACTTTACCAACTCTGCCTTATCATCAGCACCTATACTAATTTTTAATGTTTACTTATAATACTGCTTTATTTCCCTTACTCAGTATCACTTTAGTGGTTATTACTTCTGTGTGATGATCATTAAAAATATTGAACATGGACTGGAGAGATGACTTAGCAGTTAAGGCACTTGCCTTCAAAGCCAAAGGACCCAGGCTCAATTCCCCAGGAGCCAAGAAAGCCAGATGCACAAGATCATTTGCAGCAGCTGGAGGCTTTGGCACATCCATTTCCTCTCTATCTACCTCTTTCTCTCTATCTCTCCTTCTCTCTCCCCCTAAAATAAATAAATAAACAACAAAGTATTTAAAAACTTTGAAAATTATTGGAAATGGCTTGTTAAATTGCATAAAACAGACCATGAGAATTTTACTTGTAATTCCATTGAATTTATATATTAATTTGTATGAACCAATATTTTAAAAGCAATATTGCTTTTTTTTGCAGAACTTTTTATTAAGGACATACTTAATATAGATATATCATGTGTTTTTGCCATCTCTTCCCTCCTCCCTTCCCCCATGCCTCAGGGTTGCCCCCCTCAGTAGGGTTGCTATTATTCCCCATGAAGTTGGTGATGGCTTGTGAGAGCAGCAGCTAGTTATTTTGGGGAAGATGCAATGCTCTGAGTATGACATCCAAACCTGTGGCTTTTATAACCTTACTGCCCCCTCTTTTACAAAATTCCCTGAGTGGTAGTGGGTGTGTTTTAAGTCTACTTCAGTGAAGAGCTCTTAGGAGCCTCTGGATCTCTGCTTTGGTAGGTGTTGAGTGTCCTCAGCATCTGTCTCCTTCACCCTGGCACTGTTTATCAGGCTCACCATGGAAGCAGCACCCTTGTTCATCTCCCCACTTCCTCTGTGGTTTCAGCTGGACCTTGGCTGAAATGCAAGGAGTGGTTTAACTCCTTGGCTCTTGCTATCTTCTGAAAAATCAAAACATATTCTCCAACAGAGAGTGAAATTTGCATAGGTTAAATAGGAAAAGTGTTATTGATTTAGGGAGATTTGATGGATGTAGCCCCTCTTTTTGCCAAAGACTAGTGGAAGCTTGTCATTGGAGAGCATAGTCTTTGTCTTCACAGGATTCTGACCTGGTTCCCAGTTCCACTGAGGGTTCCTTTCCATTGAGTGGATCCCTTAGCCAATCAGAAAGCTATTGGTTATCCAGCAAGGCTGTGTGCCACCATTGCACTGGTTGTACTTCTTGTCAGGGTGGTTGCTTCTGAGTAGCTTAGAGCCCTGCTTGCTCAGCCACTATTGGCCGCTCTCCCCTTGTAACTCATGCAGCACTTTCCAGAAACTAGACAGGCTGGCTGGGGACTGGTTCTCTTTTCCATTCCAGCATGGTGTTGTGTGTTCCGTGCCGGGAGCATATGGTTTCTTCAGCAATAGGGTCTTACCCGATGGGTCATCAAGTGCTTTGTCAGAAGCCTGTCTTGTCTTGGGGACCTTGTAGGTCTCTCTGATCAATAGCTCAATGTGGGTAGCAACTGATTTCTAGTACTGGGAGTTATAGGCCAGAGGCAAGGAGTGTTTTTAAGGTTAGGCTTCTTTCTACCCTCTCCGGGGCCCTTCTGATGCTTGTTGAGGGTTAAATATTTTGGTCTTTCTTCAAGGATAAAGGTTTCTATGGTACCAATTCATTTTGAGTTTAGTTTTTTGTTTTATCCTCGCCCCCAATCTACCCTTCTCCTCCCCACAAGCACTTTCATCACTATTATCTGGGCCTCGGGTTGCCTATTAGGTATGCCAGCACCTCACGCTGACCCAGGCTAGGAACTGTAGATATGTGAGAACACGTGGCATTTGTCTTTCTGTGATTGTGTGTTTTCACTAAGTCTAACTTGTTCTAAGTCCATCTATTTTCCTGCAATTTTCATTGTATCATTTTTTTTTCTTACTGTTGAGTAGAATTCTATTGTGTAAATGTTCCACAACTCTGTTATCCATTCATCCAATGATGGGCACCTGTGTTGACTCCAGTTCTTAGCTATTATGAGTTGAGCAGTTATAAACTTGGTGGAGCAAGTATCTCTGTAGTTGAAGTATGAAACATTCAGGGTAAAAGACCAGCAATGGAATAACTGGGTCTATTAGTAGTTCTACATTCATCTTTTCTAGGAATCTCCATATTGATTTCCATAGTGGTTGTACAAGTTTGTATTCCCACCAACAGTGAATCAGAGTTCCTCTTTCCCCACGTCCTTACCAACATTTGTTGTCATTTGACTTTTTTTTAAAACTATTTATTTGAGACAATGGGAGAAAAAGATGGAGAGAGAGACAGAGAGAGAAAGAGAGAGAGAGAGAGAATGGCCGTGTGCCAGGCCTCTAGCCTCTGCAAATGAACTCCAGATGCATGTGCCAACTTGGGCATCTGGCTTAAGTGGGTCATGGTAAATTGAACCATGGTCCTTTGGCTTTGTAGGCAACCACCTTAACAAACTGCTAAGCTATCTGTCTAGCCTGCCATTTGACTTTTTAACAATCACCATCCTTACTGGAGTAAGGTGGAATCTTATAGTTGTTTTAACTTGCATTTCCATGATGGTTAGGGATGTTGAACATATTTTAAGTGTTCATTGGCCATTTGTATTTCTTCTTCTGAGACCTCCCTATTCAGTTCTCTACCCCATATTTTGAGTGGGTGTTTGATTTCTTTATAGTTTAGTTTTTTGAGTTCTTTGTATATTCTAGATATTAAGCCTCTGTCAGTGGTGTGGCTGGCAAAAGTTTTCTCCCATTCTGTGAGTAATCTACTTCCTCTGATTATATGATGCTTGTCTTTACAAAAGCTTCATGTAATCCCATTGGTTGAGTGATTGTTTTATTCCTGGGGCTATTGGGGTTTTGTTCAGAGTCTTTCCCCTCTCCTATATAGTGGAGAGTTCCTCCTATGTTTTTCTTTCAGTAGTCGGAAGAGTTTTGGGTCTTATGCTGAGGTCATTAATCCATTTAGAGTTGATCTTGTGAATGATGATTTGAGTAGGTTTAGTTTCATTTTTCTATATGTGTATATCCAATCTTTCCAGAACCATTTTTGAAGATGCTATCATTTTTCCAGTTTACCTTATTGGCAGCTTTATTGAAAAACAAGTAGCTGTAGTTACCTGACCTAAGGGCAGTGTCTTCAATTCTGTTCCATTGGTCAATATTTCTGTTTTTATGCCTGTCCTATGCTGTTTTTGTTACTATGGCTTTGTAGTGAACTTTTAGATTAGATACAGTGATACTGCCAGAGTGTTACTTTTACTGAGGATATGCTTGGATATCCAAGGCATACTGCTATTCCATATGAATTTTTAGATCTTTTTTTCTATCTTTGTGGAGAATGATGCTGAAGTTTTTATTGGTATTATGTTAAATCTGTTTGTTGCTTTTGGAAGAATTTCCATTTTTACAATATTAATTTTGCCTATCTAAGTTCATGAGAGGTCTTTCCATCTTTTGAAATCTTTCTTAATTTCTTTCTTGAGTGTTTCTTTGTTTACATTATATAGGTCTTTCACATATTTAGTTTTATTCCAAGGTTTCAAATTTTTTTGTGGCTATTGAAAACAGGACAGTCTTGCTGATTCCTATCTCTGTATATTTGTTCTTTGCATAAAGAAAGGCTACTTATTTCTGTGCATTGATTTTGTATCCTTCCACTGTACTGAAGTAATTAATTGCCTTTAGAAATTTTGAGATGGAGTTGTTGAGGTCACTTTTGTATAGGATCATGGTATCTGCAAATAGGGATAATTTGACTTCTTTCCAATTTTTATCTCTTTTATTTCTTTCTTCTGTCTTATTGCTTCAGTTAGGACTTCTATTTCTATCTTGAAGAGCAGTGGTGAGAGTGGGAACCCCTGTCTTGTTCCTGATCTCAATGGGATATCCTTGAGTCTTTCCTCATAAAGTATTATTGGGTTTATGTGATTTATATATAGAGTTTACTGTGTTGAGATATTAACCCTTTATGCCTATTCTCTCCAACATTTTGATCATGAAGATATGTTGTGTTTTTTCAAAGGCCTTCTCTGCATCTATTAAAATGATCATGTGTTTCCTGGGATTAAATTTGTTTATGTGGTGTATTGTGTTGACCAATTTCTGTATGTTGAACCATCTATGCATTCAATTCAGTTTGTGAGGATTTTGCTCATGATCTTTGCATCTAGGTCCATCAAGGATATATGCCTATAGTTTTCTTGTCATGTTTCTATCTGGTTTGGTATTAGAGTGTTGAAAGCTTCATAAAAGGAATTTGAGAGTATTCCCTATTCTCCAATTATGTGAATAAGTTTGGAAAAAATGGTTTCAGTTCTTCAATAAATAAAGTTTGATAGAACTTAGCTGAGATTCTATATGGTCCTGGACTTTTCTTTTGGGGAGGCTTTTGATTGCCTTTTCAATCTCAGTGGATGTGATAGGTTTGATTAGAAGATTAATGTTCTGTGAGTTTGGTTTTGGTAAGTGGTGTGTGTCTAAGAATTCTTTCATTTATTTCATATTATCCAATTTTGTGGAGTAGAGGTATTGGAACTATGTTCTGATGATTCTTCCAATTTTATTGATGTGTATAGTGACTTCTTTCTTTTCATTTCTGATTTGTTAATTTGAGATTTCTTTTGTTTTGCTTGATCAAATTGGCCAGGAGTTTATCAGTCTTAATCAATATTTTCAAAGAACCAGCTCTTCATCATTTTTCTTAATTGTTTTCTTAATTTCCAACTCATTAATTTCTTCTCTGGCATTGATTATTTCTTTCCATCTAGAGCTCTTCAGGTTGGATTCTTTTTGTTTTTCTCATGTCTTAAGTGGATGGTTAGGTTATTAATTTAAGATCACACTGTCTTTGTTATGAAGGCATTTAGTGCTGTGAATTTTCCCCTTAGGACTGCCTTCATTGTTTCCCATAAATTTTAGTAAGTTGTGTTCTCATTATCAGTGAATTCTAGAAATTTTCCAATTTCATTTTTTATTTCTTCAATTGCCCATTCAGTGTTTAACAATGTGTTTTTCAGTCCTCAGGAGATGGTAGAATTCCTGATGTGTGTCTAGTTAATTTCTACCTTTAAAGCATTGTGATATGATATACAGGAAGTTATGGCCCAAAATGTGATCTATTTTAGAAGGTTCCATGGGCTACTGAGAAGAAACTGTATTCTACGTAATTGTAGTGGAATGTTCTGTAAATGTTATCCATTAGATCTAGTTAATCTATGTTGTTGTTGAGATTATTTACCTGTTGATTTTCTGTGTGGTTGATCTGTCTAGTAATGATAGGGAGAATTGAAGTCCCCAACTATGGGGCTATTGGTGTTTATTTCTGTTTTGTTGTAAAATAGGTTTTGTTTCATAAGCTATGGTGTACCTGTCTTTGGTACATAGAGTTTTATGATTGTTATAATCTCCTATTGGATTATTTCCTTGATGATTAAGAAGTGGTCTTCTTTGTCCTTTTTGATTAATTTTGGTCTGATGTCTATTTTATCAGATGTTATTATAGAAACAGCTGCTTGTTTCTTATTTCCATGTGCTTATAATATCATTTTCTATCCTTTCACTCTGAGGAGATGTCTGTCTTTAGTGGTGAGGTGAGTTTCTTGAGGACAACAGATCAAAGTGTCCATTTTCTATTTCACTTTGTTATCTTATGTCTTTTGATGGGTGAGTTAAAACTCGTAGTATTTAAGGTTATAGCTGTGAAGCTTTATTTAATTCTGTTGTGTTGGTGTGATTTATGGGGTTTGATGTTTTCTTGGGCTATATACTTTTTTGAGCTTGCTCTGGTTTTGATTATTGTGATCTTCTTGTAGGCTCTTGAGATTGGTTGTTTGACTCTTCTGTGTGGAGAATTCCCTGAAGTATTCTCTGTAGGTTTGATTCTGTGTTCATATAATCATAGAACTAACTTTTATCATGAAAAGTTTTTCTTTCACCATCTATTATGAGATATATTTTCACTGGATACAGTAGTTTAGGTCAGAAGACATAGTTTTGTAGACTTTGAAATGTTAAATTCCAGGCCCTACTGGCTTTCAGGGTTTCCATTGAGAAATTTTAGGCAATTATTATGGTATTGCCTTTGTATGTAATACATTATTACTTTCTTGGTGCTTTTAACACACACTCTGTTTTTGTTGTTTAGAGTTTTAATGGTGATGTGCCTTGGAGAGTTTCTTCTTCGGTCCAGTCTGTTTAGAGTTCTATTAGAATCTTGTATCTTGATGGGACTCTCTTTTGAGAAGGGTAGAAAAGTTTTCTTTGATAATTTTGTTGAATAAGTTCTCCATGCCTTTCTTCTGAATTTCTTCCCCTTATGGTATATGCCCATGACCCAAATGTTGGGACATTTTAGGGTATCCTACAGTTTTCTCATGTTTTATTCTCAAGATTTTTTTAATTGATCAAAATTTTTTGACTCCTGAACTATTTCTTCTGTCTTTTCTTCCAGCTCTAAAGGTTCTATCCTCCACCTGATTAACTCTGTTCTCATGGCTTTCTATAGTGTTTTTCACTAGTTCAATTTAGTTTGTATTTTCTGTTGCCTTTCTCTGTATAGAATCCATCCCTTTGTCAAGTTCCAATTTTAGGTCATGTTTTACTTTTCTTAATACTTCTTGTAATTCATTCTTGCATTTACTTATGTCTCCTCTAAGCTTAACTGGCTGGTTATTGATAGTTTCTATTTTGGGGGGGCTCACATTCAGTGCATTTTTCTCTCTTTTGAGGTCTCTCTGGTTTTTCTGTATTATGATAAGCCTAGGGTAGACAGTTGTGTGGATTTCGTTTATGCAACTAGTGGATGTTTCTTGATTTGCTACCAGTTCTGTAATCTCCTTGGTCAGGGTCACATATCTTCTGTTTCCATTTTGTGGTTCCATTCCTGTCGCCTCCTCTGTGTTTCATTGAAGACTTCCATTGTGGGACTAGGCAACCTTGTTGGATACCTCTCACTTTGTTGTTTCATGTTTTATTATTTATTTATTTAAATTTTCTTTATTTCTCCCTCTCTCTCTCTCTCACTTTCTTTTTTTGGTTTTTTGAGGTAGGGTTTCACTCTAGCCCAGGCCGACCTGGAATTCACTATGTAGTCTCAGTGTGGCCTCAAACTCATGGTGATCCTCCTTCCTCTATCTCCCAAGTGCTGGGATTAAAGGTGTGCACCACCATGTCGGGCTCATGTTTTATTTTTGGGTTTTTTTTTGTTTTGTTTTGTTTTATTATATTAGAGCCTACACTTCTCACTGTCGGAGTCTTATTTAGTTAAGGAAGAAGCAAGAGTTTTCCCTTGTAGTGCCTTCAGTGGGTGATCAGTTTTGTGTTTGAAAGAATAGGCTTGCGATGACTTTTATTTGGGGGTGTGCAGGTTGTGGAGGGTGTAAGTGCATCAGAGTCTCTGGGCTGGTGCTTAACAGCAAAGGTGTGATTGGAAGCCTGGGATCACTTTGATCTGGTCTTAGCTGTGTTTTACCTGTGGCTCGAGGGTGTAGCACTTGCCCTTGCTTGCCTACCGTACTCAGGAAGGCAGGTTATGGAGGACTTCTACCTGGCAGGTGATTGGCTAGTATTCCTGTGTTCCCCCTCTCAGTGTGATGTGATACCCCAAATAGTCACTTTTAGTATTGTGGGGTTTTGGAGACGTAGTGGGAGTTACTGGGTTCCATAGCCCAGGCCTGGTCATGGAATTTGCTTGTCTGGGGGAGAGAAGGGCACTGACCATGGGGTGTACACAGTGGCACATTAAGGCAGCATCGGGCATTGAGGGTCTATGAGCAGGAGGTGTGAGGAAAACGGCAGGCCAGGCCACCACGGAGGTGAGACAGGGAAGTATATGTAGGCAGCAGATGGATGCTGTGCTTTTGGGGATCCTGAAGGTAACACAGCAGGAGCCAGGGAAGCATGGATGGGCCATTGATGTATGGGCGGTGTGGTGACTTGGACAAGTGGCTGGGGAGACCCAACGGTCTAGTGGGCTGCCTGAGAGCTTGAGAACTAGCAGATTTCCAACTCTTCCTCTCCGTGTCTTCCCAGTGGAGGTCTGCTAAGACCTACTTAAACTAGATTCCCATAAATCTTGCCTGATATTACCCTAGGAACTGAAGCATGGTTAGGAGGCCTCCATCTTGACCACATGTTTAATATTGATTTTTATTTAGTCAGCACTACTAGTTATAGCTTCAACATATTTAAAACTATTTAGCAACATCTTTCAATTTTACTTAAGGGTTCCCATACACAATATGGATATAATTTGTTATTCTTAAGTACTTTATAGTTGTTGTAATGGATACTACTACTTTAGGACTGGATTACATTTTGTCAAACTGTGTGTTACTGATACATAATAATCGTTTTAACTTTAATATAAAAATCTCAGATCTTAAGAGATAATTGTATTTCTTTCCTAACTTCTTCCCAATGTGGTAAGCAGTTCTTGACTCTTTCAAGTTATACTACACTGTTTAAAACAACCTGTGTCATAGCAGATAGAAGCAATGAGAATGGTTCCTTGCAACACTCTAAAACTTTCTGTTCAGATGTTTATCTGTTAGATGTGATTTTGTTTTTCAGCATTCATAAATACCTTTTATCCACTTGACAAAAATCGTGTTTCAAATGTTCTCAAGTTTTGCTTTCATTTTTCTTCAGATTGGTTGTAAGCTATGCACTTCTTAAAAATGTAAACACGCAAATTACGATAGGGTCAAGTGGATAAGAATTCTCAAGTCAAATTCCCTTCCTTCCTCAATATTTCAAATCAAATGAAGTTTCAATTTAGTGAAAGCAGATAGTTAATGTTTGGTTTCTTTGTGGTCTATCCCTTTTTTGAAATTACTGCCATTTGAGACTCTAGCCTTATGTTGAGAATTTCTACTTCCCAACATTAATAACCCTACTACATGCTTGCTTTCTACTCAATGAATTACAAAACCAAAGTTTCATTGATATTGAGTGTAGTCATGAATTTTTGCTGGAATAAGAAACACAGGGCATGAATGATGTGTACCTTTGATCATATCTGCTTGGACTTTTCCACCGAGGAGTAAATGAGAAAGAAGATCTTCCCTGTATGAGTGGCACCACCTCATGGGCTGGAATTCTAAATTCTGGGCACTAAAATTGGCCTTTCTCTGCTCCCTTTTCTACTGATGCACAAACAAGAAGCTTTTCTATGCTCCTACTACAACAGAATTGACTGCTACCATGCATTGCACACCATGAGGGTACCCATTCAAACTGTAAGCCAACCTAAACCTCGTTTAAGTCTCTTTATGCCAAGTGCTTGGCCATAGGGAAAAGAAGAGTAGCTAATAACATTGAAATATGAATTACTATTTTTTAAATTTAATTTATTAGTTTTCTTTTCAGCAAATCAGGCAGTACCATTGTTTAGGTTCATCCATGATCTACCCCCTCCCAATGGACCCTCCTTGTTGATGTAAATGGGTTGTGCATTGTGGAGTTAGCCCACAGTTATTGGTATGATAAATGTCTCTGCATATCATGACCCAACATGTGATTCTAACATTCTTTCCGCCCCCTCTTCCGCAAAATTTCCCTGAGCCATGTTGGGTTCATTTTTGGTCTGCTTCAGTGCTAAGGTGTTGGGAGCCTCTGAGGCTCTGGCTCTCTGATTTGGTAGGAGTTGATTTTTCTCTGTGTTGGTCTCCTTTCCCTTTGTGCTGGTATCCGGTTCATCAGGAAAACAGCACCCTTGCTTGTTTCGCCAATTTTCTTTAGTTTCAGTTGGGCCCCTTTTGAGTTATGTTGGGGCAGCTCTCCCCTTAGGATCTGCATCTATGTGAAAAAGAGAGGCAGATTCTCCAATGGAGAGTAAGTTAGCACCCGTAAAATTGAGATAACACTTACTTTTTTGATAGAGAGTTTAATAGGTGTAGGCCCTCTTGTACCCCATGATTGATGGTAGCTTGATATTGGAGAGTGGGCTTATGTTTGGGTATGGTTCTGACTTGTTTCCCAGCTCCAGCTATGGGTCTCGTACCACTGAGTGGATCAGTTAGCCAAATCTAGAGCAGTTGGTTCCCCACCATGGCTGTGTGCCACTATTGCACTTGTGTGGGCATCACACTGGGTTATTTGTTGCTAATTAGGTTAGACCATGAGTTGCTTGGACAGATATTGGTCATTTCCCCCAGTCGCCCATGTAGCACCTTCTGGCACTAGACACGCTGACTGTCTGGGGACTGACTCTCTCCTGGCTTCCAGCCATGCCATTCGATTTTACAACTGCGTATGGAGTCTTCAGCAATAGGGTCTTACCACTGACCTTTGGTGGGTCATCAAGTACTGACAAAAGTCTGTCATTGTTTTAGGAAACCTTGTAGGTTTCTCTGATCAAACACTCATTGTGGCTGATAGCCCCATGCTGGTAGTGTGTTTTACAAGTCAGTGCCCACTAAGAAAATGAGGAAAAACATAACTAATATACAAGAGTTAGAGAAGAGAGAGAAAGGGAGTGAGGGGGAGAGGGAGGGAGGGAAGGTGAAGAAGATTTAGGTTAGTCTTGATCCTACCCTCTCCAGTGTCTTGTGGTTCAGGTGTTTCCTGTAAGGGTTTAGTGAAGGTTCAGCCATTTGGTCTGAATTTAGGAAGTAGAATTTTATGGTACCATTGCTGTTTGGGTCAAGATTAGTGTTTCCCACCCCTTCGATGCCCTCCCCTCCCTCCCCATTCATCTACTGCCTAGTCCATGAGGTGCTTGCTGGGTATGGAAGGTATCTTGGGTAGATTCAGGTTAGGTGCTGTAGATGAGTGAGACTATGTGGTGATTTTTTTTTCTGTGATTGGGATTTTGAGATGATACTACTGTCATTGTTTATCTTGTAAAATAGTCTTCACATCCACAGATTAGACAAAAATAGTAGCAGGTGATTTGATTCATGGATGGAAAAAGAGGATGAGGAAAAAAGAGAGCCCCTTGTCTTTTCTGCATAATGCCTATTCATGCATTCTCTAAGCAAATATCCACTGAAGTTTTGTCACTGAATAATAGTTTTCATAAGTGTTCCATGTGGGGATTAATTATAAAATTAAAAGAGTCATAAATTAAAAAAAAGTTGCAGGCAAAAGGAATGGATTTATTTATGAATTTAGGAAATTTTAATGTTAATAACCTTATAATTACTTGT